>NC_056558.1:18016481-18036434 GCF_013358625.1 Macadamia integrifolia
ATGCTTGCTGTTGCTGAAGCATTTGTTGCTGAAAAGCCTGCTGTGACTGCTGGATTATAGTAGCAACATCTCCCGGTGTGATAACCGGTGGAGGGTCCGGGAGTGCAGTCATAGGTGGGTCCCCATGTGCCCCACCTTGACCAAGGGTCTCTGGAGGTGGTGGAGGTGAGGTTTGCCCCACAGAGCGGGACCTCTTGGGATTTTGTGGTCGACCGACCGGACGAGGACCCCGCGAGGTACCTCGGGCCTTACTATCGGATCTAGTACGTACCATCGTATCCCTGTACCTGGAACATATGACACACCACATTGGTTAAACACCGTAGAATTGATTTCGGCACACAATCATATGCCATCACATAAGGTATTGTGGTGTATGACAGTCTGAAATTAATCCGCAATTTAATTTCCAAGATACAGGGCCAATGCCCCAACAAGTGTGTCAATGGTCCCACTTGACCACAAAACACTAATGTAGGAATAATATCAATGATAAGAAGCAATATAATTATGCTAGAAGGAGGGGAAATTTTTTTAAAATTTCCCAATTTTCACTACCGGTGGGCTGCACCGGCGGGTAGGGGCCCGCCGATCAGACCCGCTGGTCCTGCCCGTGTAAAAACACGAACAGGGCCCTACAGACCCTGTTCTGTCTTGTCTCTTTCCCCAACTCCTTTCTCTCTCTCCCTCTCTTCCTTGGGCGATCTTGGAGGTCTCCTCGGCGCTTCTACTTGCGAGTCTACTCATCAACTCGGCGCTTTTGAGAAGGTTTAACTCTCCCTTTTTCCTCAAGTAAGTTCTTCTTCTCTTTTCTCAGAATTTCCCTTTTTGGGGTAAAATGCATGTGTAGGCTTCACTTTAGGTTGTCTTTCCATATTTTTCTCCATAGAATAGCATTTCCATTTGATTGTGATGCTTCTACTGTGGTCGTTTGTAGTTTATAGGAATTTTATCTCTTCATTTGGAGAAAACCCCAATTCGTGCCCTAGGTTTCCAAATTTGGGGGTTTCTTACATTTTTTATCCTTTTCTCCAATTGATAACTCCTTTGTGATGCATTCCATTTGATTTGTGCTAGATATGCTTTAGATTTCATGAATCATCCATTATGCTTGGAATCCCCATGTATTTCCATGAAAATCTCTCTTTTTGTATTGGTTTCCTTGATTTTCATCCCATACTTGTATTCATGGAACTCCATAGTCTATTTGGGTATGTTCTTGCACTTTTATGATCCCGCTACTATGGCATTTCGTCTTAGTCCTATGGTTTTCGGTTGTTCTCCATTATGTTCGAATTTGCGCATTGGAATTGAATCCCCTCGTGTTATTTATGCTCTTTGTTTTTGCTGTCATTTTACTGTTTTGGCATGTTTCTCTGCGTTGTCACCTACCGTGCATCATGTCCATAGGTTCCCTATCATTTCTAGTTTGTCGCCGTTTCCATTTTGCGAGTATTTGGGTTTTGGATTTTCCCTTTTTAATGCTGTTGTCATTTTCCTTTCTGTACTCACCCTATTTTCTTTTCTTCTTGCCAGGATGTCATCTCGCACCGGAAAGGGACCATCTTCCTCTGGCGTACGACGTAAGACCAACGCTACTAAGTGGAAGAGTGCGGAGACCAGCTCTTCAGCCCCTCACACAGGGAGACCCGGACCTGCCCAGTCTGGCCCTGCCAACTATGATGAGGAGCACTTCCTTAGTGCAGAGGCAGCAGCCAACTGGCCTATTTTCCTGAAGAGGTCAGTGATGATGGAGAAGACCATGGTGGTCGATGACTTCCATAAGGCTCGGCTTCAGGAGAGGTTCTCAACATTGGGCTGGGATTCTATCCTTCACGTAGACCGAACATGCTACGAGCACCTAGTCCGTCGGTTCTACTACAACTTGGAGGTGTCGTGTCCATAGGGGAGTTCACCATTAGCAACTTGGTGAAGGGGGTAGACATCTAGTTGACGGTGGGTACCTTGGGCACCATCCTGGGTATATCGGCAGCTGGACACCTTTACTACAGTCCTCCCAGGAGTAAGCCTCTGGGACTGTTCATGAGTTTGGAGACGCCGGATTTCATCTACGAGACCATCTGCGGCAGCAGTACCCATCTGGAGTCCGAGATGTCTTTCTACCCCGAGGTTCGTCTATTTGCCCGGTTGGTCCAGTTCAACCTGCTCCCCAGAGGAGGTCATCGGAACCAGGTGGGTTTCATGGCAGCTTTCATTGCGTTCTGCATCTACACGGCCGCAGAGGGAGGTGTCGAGCACTTGTGCCTCCCCTACATCATTCTCAGGACGATGGAGCACCACACTTCCCACCCTGAGGATGGAGGATTCCCTTATAGCAGGATGCTCACTAGGATCTTTGAGTTCTTCGGGGTGGACTTGAGCGGCGAGGAGGGGAAGACTCCGGCTGATAGGTTCGACCGGAGTAACCTCTTGAGGATGGGTCTCCATACCCTCATGGATTCACCTCCGAGAGCAGGAGCTCAGAGAGGTAGGGGTAGGAGGGCTGCCCCTGTGGAGGATGTCCACATGAAGGAGGAGTCCAGCGAGGAGGACGAGGACTACATTCCTCAGGACGAGGAGGAGGATCTTATGGGTGGTGGCATCCCTGAGGAGGCACCTCAGGAGTCGCGAGGTCCTGGCCCTAGTTCCTCCAGAGCTGCAGCCTCACCACATAGAGCCCCACCACCTGGGAGTGGTGTCTACGACTTCGAGGGCATGATGTCCTCCATACGGGCCTTACAGGATGGCCAGGTTCAGCTACTGAGACGGCTGGACGAGAGTGCCTCCAGGGAGGAACGCATCCTGGAGAGGCAGGCCACCTTGGAGGATTCCTTCCTCAGGCTGGGTCAGGACTTGGACACCACGACCAATGCTATCTCAGCAGATTTTGGCCGGCTTCGGAGGGAGGTACGGCTAGTGAACGCGAGGTTTGACTATTACGATCACCACCTCAACATCAACTCTAGGCCTCCGGTAAACGTGGTGATCATCGATGATGACGACGATGACCAGTGAGGGCTTGGCTCGCCCACACCAGCTGTTTATCCACTTTCTCTTTTTGTAGACCTTATTGTATACTCCATTTATTCTCATTTCTTGTATTTGTATTGTAACTGGGCTCATTTATGGAATAATATCTTTTGATAGTTGTTTTTGTGGTGAATTCATTTGTGGAGTACTTGTGTGGTTTGGTTGTGGTGTATTTTTCTACTTGTGATCATTGTCATTTCATATTATCTGTTGTTTATCAGGTGTTTGTGTATAAATTTTTGGAAATCCCATTTTACGCCGTTATGCTGCCGAATTTTCGTCAAACTAGTACTCTATAGGTTATATCACCAACCTAATTACCCTTTGTCTATACTCACGCATGCCATGAATGCAACATATAATGCAACCCTTTTTTATACTCCATTCTTTGGCTTTTACTCTTTTAAGCTTTTATATTAACCCAATCCCATTTCCCTATTATAGAGTCTACGGGATTCTAATGGTATGCTGTAAGTGGAGCAGAGCATCACGCTCTGATACCACCGTTTATCACACCCCGTTCTCACAGAACCAGGCCAGTGACCGGGTTAACACCGGTTAACCCAAACCTACCAGGATCATCAGATACTGTATTCCACCACAGCATACACACAACTAATATAAGCTCATCAGATCAGCGGAAGACTAAGTTTTACCTGTGAATAATCCCATAATACTTGATTCCCGAATTGTGATACAATAATTATATACATGTGGGCCCGAAGGCATGATATTTACACAATAAAAGTACAATTCATATATCAAGTATATACAGGAAATCATCAAAACAATCAGAGTGCACAGCTCGGCTCGGTTTCAAGGCTGGAGCTCAGCTCGGCATCAAGGGTTGTGCCCAGCTCGGCATCACATAGAAGAGCTCAGCTCAGCCTCAGAAGTGGAGCTCAGCACGGCCTCCAAGGTGGAGCTCAGCTCGGCCTCAGAACTGCTGTCCCGCAGCACAGCTCTCGCACAAGCAGTCAGCGCCGTGCTCTAACTCCTCAGGGGTCCACCAGTCCTCTTTAGGAAACTCGACTGTGGGACCCACCCCATGCTCCTCAGATGTATGACCTGCAAAATCATATAAAAAGGGGCGTATATGTGGGATGAGCTCACTAGCTCAGTAAGTGGTAAGATGGACCACACAACAGTCCACACATCAAAACACAATCATATGCACTACATGCCATGCTATACATTTTAAATCACATCCACCTAAGCAACATTACTAAGTCCTTGGTTTTAGTGCTACTACAGCCACAGTGCACGTATACTCCGGGTACGAGCCGCGAACTCCCTCCCGCGATACGCCCATAGGGTTGTCGGAGAAGGCCCACCGTGAGTACTCGGAAAAGTAAAGACAATGCCGTCCACCGGCTCTCAACAGAAATATAAATGACTGAAAATAAAGGTGCTGACTCCAGCAATTTAAAAGCAGTACGATTGGCCCTCTTGAATGTACCACCGGGGTTACCGACTGTCCTACATGACCCGTCGGGCGTTATGTCTAACCGCCACAGTGACCCGACACCCGCGACCACTGCTTCCCCCCAAATGATAACCCAACACCATAACCCCTGTTGGGAAGGGTCGTAGCACGGGATGGTGAAAATCCTAATACCGCATGCTCCTATATGACAATAGTACGATTGCATAGTGCCTCCGTGTCCCATTCCACGAGCCACCAATGCAGTCGTTTCCAAGCCGACTACGGCATCTAGTCTATCAATGCATCATGCACCATGATGTCCACATTCAACATATAAACATCTCATTCAATTGGCATTTAGAAAGTAAACATAGCACATATGCATAACAATGTGAGGAATGACTAATCTACATAGCATATTCATGATGGTATGACTAGACTAGATATAATTAAATGAATGCCAAACAATGCCTTGAAACAAGGCCAAATGTCCTCTCCCCACTTACCTGTAGCGTACAAGGATTCCTATTCGGTACGGGTGAGATCCGACGCGAATCGGGTAGGATTTGGTGAACCTAACATAATTGAGCGGGGTTAGTACTTCACCATTTTAGGATCAAAATTAATGAAATCCGATGATAAAATCATGTTTAGAATGTCAAAAGAAGGTCACACATCCGATTTGGGTCCAATCGGACATGAGGATCACCTTCGGGGCCACACGGGTGGGTCAGACAGGTGGGCAGTCTGGCCCACCGATCCTACCCACCGGTTTGGACCGGCGGGTAGGGGCCCACCGGTAGGGTCTGTCGGTTCCACCGGCCGGTTGAGCCAGGGGCCCCTGCTAGGATGGGCGGGTAGGATGGCCCGCCGGTTGGCCCGCCAGTTGGGCCCGCTGGTTATGCCCGAAGGCCCCCCTGCCTTCTCAAGTGGGTGCCCACAGGCGGGTAGGGGCCCACCGGTTGCACCCACAGGTCTTGGCGGGAAAACCACCGTTTCTTCCTAACTTCCTCTATTCCTTGGGGATTCAAATGGGGGCTTTTCCCAATCCATTCTTCATACCTTCAAGGTCTTATAGGATGGTTCTAACCTAGATCTAGGTTAGATTCAAGGAATGGGAACCCGTCTTACCTTCTTTACTCAAGAACAACTTCAAACCCTCCAAATCACTTCAAACCCACAATGCTTCTTCCACCTTGTCAATATCTCTTCAAATCCTTCAAGATCAACACATAAATCATCTATTAAACCTTAGATTCATCATTTCAAAGGGGATTTACAAGATCTCAAGAAACCCTACTCGAATCAAAGGTTTAAGCTTGGGTATGGTGAATGTTCAAAGAACCCGACTTTGCTTACCTCCAAATGTAGATCTAGAGTTGAAGATCACTCTTCCGGCGCCGGAATGGGAAGATCAAGCTTCGGCGCCGCTGAAATCCCTCTTTTCTTCCTCTTCCTTCTCTTCCCTTCTTCTTCCCTTTCTTTTCTCTCTCCTCTTTACTATCCTCACCAACGTACGGGTGACATAAATGGAAAGAAAAGAAAACATAAAGCTTTATATACAATTCCTAATTAAGTGAATAGTGCACATGGGTGGGTCACTTAGGTGGGTGGGTGCACCCACCTATCCTACCCACCTAAGGGCCAAAACTTGGGATTTTGACAGGGTTCGATCCTCGGCACGAACCCCACCCCTGGCATACGATGTAGCATACGTATATACCTTAAAATACGGATATAATACCTGTTTTATCTGTATATGGCCTTATGGTAGGTGCATGTACACGGCTTGGGCACTCCCGTCTCTTCTGGCACTGGCTCAGCCTTGTCGGGCCAACCGGTGTTTAAGGTCACCCGTGCCATCATAGCCCATAAGGAACCCGCTCTAATTTCCTCTGGCTCAGTTCCTGCATGGTCAAACCGGTTCAACCGTGAAATCAGACCGGGTTTAAGAAGCAGGGTATTACAGCACTGATTGCTCGTGTGAGAGTTGTGCTGTGGGACCGCAGTTCTGAGGCCGTGCTGAGCTCCACTTCTGAGGCCGAGCTGAGCTCTACTATGTGATGCCGAGCTGGGCTCAACCCTTGATGCTGAGCTGAGCTCTAGCCTTTGTTGCCGAGCCGAGCTGAGCTGTGTACTTTGATTATTTTGATGATTTCCTTTACATACTTGATATATGAATTGTACTTTTATTGTGTAAATATCATGCCTTCGGGCCCATATGTATATAATTATTGTATCACAATTCGGGTATCAAGTATTATGGGATTATTCACAGGTAAAACTTAGTCTTCCGCTGATCTGATGAGCTTATATTAGTTGTGTGTATGCTGTGGTGGAATACAATATCTGATGATCCTGGCAGGTTTGGGTTAACCGGTGTTAACCCGGTCACTGGCCCAGTTCTGTGAGAACGGGGTGTGACACAGGCCCTATACAACACATATGGAAAATGTTAGGACATGTAAATGAGTAATTCAAAATACATATAAAAAAGAAAAAAAGAGAAAGAAAAGTATACCTTCTGTCTGTCTGACATGAATATGAGTGACATATCATCACTGTCATCGAGTAGAGTAACTCGTAAATTATCCAGAAACCACATCCAGCTATCTTTACACTCAACTTCAACTACACCATATGCAATAGGAAAAATACCGTTGTTCCCATCAACAGATATTGCACTCAAAAGAACCCCTCCATACCGACCCTTGAGGTGGCAGCCATCAGGACCAATGAACGGTCTACATCCTCTTAAGAAACCCTTCTTGCAAGCATTAAAACAAACAAACAATCTTTTAAAAATCGGATTAGCTAACATACGGTTCCTGTTCTCAAACTGAAGCTTAAAAATGCTCCCAACATCCTTCTGAAGTACCAACCTAGCATAAGCAGGTAATTTTGCATATGATGTGGAATGGCTTCCTTCATTAATCTCTAGGGCAATCCTGCGTGCCCTATACAACTTGGTATAATGGAACTGAAGACCATATGTTTTCTGCATGTGATCAGCCATGGTCTCTATTTTCATTTCTGGTTGAACCTTCAGCTGTTGAAGAAGTTTCATTGCTATCCATCTAGACGTAACAGACTTGTTCTTGGTTGCCTTAATACATGTATGAACTGGGTTATATGCCTTTACCATGAAGGTGATACCATCTGATATTGGTGAAGCATGTAATCTCCATGAACAATTTGGTGCTTTGCATATAACTGTAACTCTAGTTTGTTCATTTTTCAGCCTGATAATATCAAACCCCTCTTGTAATATATACTCTCTCAAAGCTTCCCTGAAATGGTGCACATTTCCATAAACATTACCTTCAGCAATCTTCACCTTGCCACCTTCACCCACATAGTTTTGTTCACCAAATTTGCCATAATACTCTTCAGATTCATATCCAGATAGGTCATCATAAATTGGATCCTCATCATTTTTCCCATACCCATCATCCTCTGTAGATTCACTGTCATTCTGACCATCTTCTTTTTCACTTTCATCATCCCACTGATCTTCGTTGCCAATTTTTCACTCTTCATCAGATCCAACCATAAAGTCATCCGAACATGCATTGTTGTTGCTAATAGCCCTGACAACCTCATCAGACACTCTCAGTCTCTTACCAGTAGCTTCACTTCTGCTACTAGCTCTTCCACTAGAAGTAGCAATGCTCACACACCTTGCAATGGTCTTGATATCTTTACCCCCCTAGCAGTAGCTATAACACAAGCAGTAGCACTTCCACTTCCACTACTATTAGCACCAATAGTAGCCCTAAATACAGTAATTTTTCCCTTGCTCTGACCAGAACCAGCACTATATGGTTGTAGAGTCTGTTGACATTGTCCACTAGGTTCATCATCAAGTTCACCATCTCTATCATTAACCAGACTGCTAGGGAACCGGTTAACTGTAAATTCATCGGTTGCAGACTTGCTGTGAACAATATCATCCACATATATATTTATCATATCACAACTATGCAAGCCAAACAACTCATACACTGATGGATCATCTGTTACCTCCCTTATCTCATTGTTTGGTAGTATACACTTCATTTGGAAAACTACATTATGACCCACAGGCACATGTGTGATGAGTTTATTGTAGATGTCATACACCATGTCCAAGTAGCCATATAAGTCTGGATCAACAATTTTAACTACAGTCTTCCCACTCCAATGGTATTCAATAGCACACTTAACATTCATTGCTAAAAAAAAATTCAGATGTGAAAACAGAGAAAATCAATAACATTACTTAATACTTATTAGAATGGTAAACTCTTCATCAAACATTTCAGATAATACACAAGTCAAAACATTTGTACATCTAAAAAAGAAATTTCTAAATCAAAATCAAGGACCAATCATAGCAATGCATAATATAGAGAACCTAATCATAGGATTTGTCAAATACCAACTATTTTCCCATATATATTTTCTCATAACAAAATAATCTGGTTAACTCATCTATCACACTTAACATAAATAACTGATCTTTTCTAACTCTCTTTTATTTTTTTTTTCCAAAAATGATCAATAGTTTCATAATATACCCTCATATGTGAATAAAAACAGCATTTGGGATAGATAGATATGATATGGATTCCATTTACAGAGCCTCTCACTTCCAAAAGATTTTCAAAACTACCTACCAATATTGGATTTAAATCTGTCAATGTGAATCAGAAATACAGATTAGGATTGATTGAAAAAGGGCTCGTTTGTTTACATTTTGCAACCAAGAGAATACCTAATTCTTTCTTTCTAGCCTAAAAACTAAAAGAATTGAAAAACAAAACACCTAATGCATTTCATTCCACTCTATAAACTTAGGTGGCTTGATTTTTACTCTTCTGGTTCGGCCGGCTTGTGATGTGATTAATGTTTTAATTTTGTAAGTCCACTTCAACACCCAAGATCTGGACCAGAAATACTATTGTGGGCAATCAAGCAAGTTTTCCTCTGAAAAACGGGGAAGAAGAAAGAATGGGGTAGGAAAATACTGACTGGAGATTAAAACACCTTTCATGTAGCAGATCCACCTTCAAATTACTGTAAATATTTTGTTAAATGACTGTGGGTCAAGATGATTCTTTAGCCTGGAACAAGAAGTTTGCAGAAGGGGCATCAAGAACTACCAAGATTGAAGCCTAACATGAACAATGACAACTTCCAGGAGAACGATTCATTTTTAATGTCATTCAAACAGGTGGTGTGAAGGCTCATCAGGATAAGTGAATTATTTAAAGAGGAAGAGATTTTTTACATAATCTTATAAAAGGGCTTTGCATCTCAAGGAATGATGGACTCTTGCGAATGGACAATCAAGTTCTTAAACACTCAGGATTTAGAAGATTGGGAACTCTTTCCTCTTCCATGCAGTGAAATGATCTATGCTTTCCCATGCAGCAAATGGACCACACTATGCTGAATATATTCAAGAAATAGGATTTTTGGTGTTTGGCGCAAGGCCATTCAGAATGAAATGAACAATCTGGCAGGATGAACGTTTAAAAAAAAATAAAATGTATACATTTATATAAGAGAAAATTGCATCTTCTAGATACTATTACATACTTAATCAATCATAGATGAAAAATTAAAGAAAAATCCCCATCTCCAATATTCCATAGGATATAAACCCTAGATTAACCAAGGAAGAAGAACCCTAAATGCCCAAGAAGAAGAAGAAGCTGAACCCTACATACCTTGGGAGAGAGGTTAATATGCCGGAGGGGGGAGAGCTTTGCAAGCCAGAGGGGGGAGAATCGCACGCCGGAGGGAAGAGAATCGCATGCCGAAGGGAAGAGAATCAAGTTGTAGGTTACCGTACTGTCGTCGTCTTCTTCTTCTTGTCCGACCGAGTGAGTGAGAGGAGTGAGATGAGAGATGGGAGATGGGTTTAGAAGATGCAAATAAAAGAGAGGGCAATATTGTCCTCTCACAATAGGTGGGGGTATTTTGGGTATATTATAAAAAAACTAACCGGTTTTCATTCATTTAACACGGTCGGCTAACGGTAGGGACTGATTTGGAATTTTTTGAATTTTAAGGGGGTGGCTTTGATGTTTTGAAAAGTCCAGGGGGTGGCGTTGAATAAGGACCAAAGTTCAGGGGGTGGCAATGCAACTTTCTCTTATTATTATTATATTCGGTAAAGAACTATAATTAGTTCAGTATATTGTCTTTTGGGAAAACCAAAAGACACATTATACGGTCTATTGACAAAATGACGGATACTTCTGGATTGACCACCTATCATTCAAAACTGAAAGCCTAATTCTATTACTTTATTTTCATTAAAACTATTAATCATACTTTCCTGTGTGTATTTCTATTGTTTCTTTCGTGGGTTTTAGCTTGTCCTTAACTTAAAAAAGGGTCTAGGCTGAGATTGCAGCCTATAAGATAATTTTTTTTTTTGGTAAACTTCTATAAGGTAAGTTAGGATAGAGAATTTCAAGCTTAAGGTCGAGTTGGATTGAGTCTGGGTTAAAGTCTCAATCTAATTTAACCCTAACGAACCCAACCCAACCCTGTACAAACCAACCTTGTATATTAAGTGTATGATATTATAAATATGTTAATAATTATAAATGGATACTTGCAGAAAAATATTTGTAAAAAGTCTTTCTTTTTCCACAATCTACATATATACGAAAATTTTGGTATTTGGACTCTGCAATGCATTAAGATCAAGCAACCAAGTAACCAATAGTATTAGGTTGGGCTGGATTGGGATAAGCCAGACCCAATCAGGGTCCATCAGGGTTAGGCCTGAGTTGAGACATCCCAGCCTAACCTAAGGTTGGGCAGGGTGTAAGTTGGGTTAAGAGACCTTACGATTATGTTGGATTTTAAAAAACCCATCCTAACCCAGCCCATTGATTCTCCTAGTTCCTTCAACTGTTACATCTTAGCAATCATGGGCTGCACCATGCATGTCGACCCTAACATCGTCAAAGCTGAACTAGAGAATACTTTGCTTAGACACCCTACTTTTTCCAGTATTCAGGTAAGAACTAAGATCAACAACGAAGCTAATTTCTTATTAGGATCTATACTGGTTAATTTTCTCTTTTCAATTCTGATTTTTTTTTCTTAACTCTAGTTCAATTCAGGTCGTCAGCAATGCCAAAGCAGGGGAAATGAGTTGGATCCGAGTGAAGGTGGACTTGGAGAAGCACATAATCGTGCCTGAAATCAAACAGGGCATGGACTCACAGGAGCAAATTGTCAAACACTACATCTCCAATTTGAGTGGAACCACCATCAACATGTCTAGACCTCTGTGGTATCTACATATTCTCAACATCAAAACTGCAAAAGTAGAGTCAGTATCTATTTTCAGGATTCATCACTCCCTCAACGATGGTACGTATCTCATGTCACTCCTCCTCGCCTACACCTGCAGAAGCGATGATCCAAAGGAGTTGCCGACGATTCCTACACAAAAAAAAAGGGTTATCCACATCCTCTCACTCACGATTTTCAGAGGGAAAGGGAGAAAGAGGAAAAGAATGGGTTTTAGTATAGGATGAGGATAGCTTAGGTATTAGACAAAAAAGGGTATTTTGGGGATTATGAAAAAAATTAACTTGACTTAAAAGCCATAACTAACGACTGGAGCTATTAGATAGCATATTTTTCTTGTAGGGGAGGGTAATGATATTTTCGCAAAAGTGATGGGTCCAATTGATATTTCGCGTTAGTTCAAGGAAGGGGAGTGAAATTTTCCCTTATTAAAAATAAAATCAATTTTAAATTACATCGTTGAAAAAAATATATTTACAATCAAAGGTGGGCCATATGATAAGTTGGAACCTTAAAATTTAACACATAGCTGATCTTAAGATCCTTTCATACATCGATTGGTTAGAGTTGCCTACATCTGTTCTCTTTATATATATAAAAAAGAAGCTTAATACATTATTTTTTTTTGTAATGAAAAAAGGGTGCTCCGTGGTAGTGATTATAGCCCCCAGGATAAGCCCCCGTATGACAAGCAGTACTTCTGCAAGACCAATGGACGATAGTGGGACATGCCAAGACTCGAACCTACAACCAGCCTACTCAAGTGGTGATGAATTAAGAGCATTTTCACCACTAGGCTACCAACCCCATTGGTCGAAGCTTAATACATTCAGACTATATTAAGAATTCTAATACAGGCAAATAAGTTAATTGAAAACCTTGGGGCTTACCTACCTAGAAAAATTGGATTCACCAATCCTATCATATGGTAGGTGTTAGGCTCATTATGCAATAAAACCAAAACCCTCTTTTTTTTTTTTTACGAACCATGTATCCCTTCACCCATGGTGAAGAATTGGGTGAAGGTATTCTCTACTATAATCATGGTTGAGTCAGTAGGACGACTTGGTAAAATAAAAGGGCCGACATATTTGTCTATTTCTATTTCCTTACATGTGGTCACATGCTCATGTACCTAGAATTCTAAGCTATCTTAGTCTATGTTACACATCTTGTGACCCTTTGGTTCCCCACCCCCACCAAAAAAAAAAAAAAAAAAAATGAATTACATGTGGTCACATGCTCATGTACCTTATATGATTCTTATGAGTTAGAAATAATTAAAATTTTATGATTACTCAAAATTGAGTTTTAGTTTATAAAATGATCCAATTAATATTTACTTTAATAAAATTAATCAAAATAAATATTAGTATTACAAAAACACCCAAAACAATGACTCCCTCTCCGCTTTCTTTGTATTCCTTCACCTTTTTATTTTTCAAGTAATAAGTTGGCAAAAAAACACTATATGGGTATGTGTTAAATGGCTAATATCCTCATTTTTTAATATCACTTCAAACCCAATGTTAAACAGTTGCTTGTTGTTTGGAATTTAACTTATATCATCTTTACTATCACTTCAAACCCTTGGCTTTTTTTTTTTTAATCATTTGGACACATGACTTTGGTTTTTGATTATTGGATTATTGTGAACTTCTATACATAATTTCCCCATATGCCTAATTAAATAGCATGTCTCAAAAAAATGGGGAAAAAAAAACCAGAAAAAGCAAGGAATTTTTTTTTTGTTGTTGATAGGTATGAAGGGAAAGTAGATAACAAGTAGGAAATTTATACTCGTGACCTCCTAACAAACATGGACTCTTTCCACCCCACAGTTCATATTGTTATAACAAAATTTCATCTGAGTCTCAAACATGTTCCTTTATTTTTTAGATCTAACTCTTCTTCATAGTGTCCAGAGACCACAGAGTGATCCTAGATCTGAAAAGATCCAAACATGCATCTCTACATCACCCTAACACTAGGATCATTTCCTGGTCCCTAAACTATATCGAGTGGAATCCTATACTTCTTTTGTTAAATAGTTTTCTTTATTCAAATAGATGCCACATGTTAAAAACCTTTTCATACTATTATAATGATATATAAGAAGTTAAATTGCTTTCAAATGTACCCTATGACTAATGTCTACCTTTTCAGACTATTACAATGACATATAAGATGTTAAATTGCTTTCAAATGTAACCTATGACAGTATGAGTAATGTCCTCTCTCTCTCCTATGACAGTTTGACTAATGTCCTCTCTCTCTCTCTCTCTCTCAAATTTGCTTTTCTCGATCATAAAAGTGTTCCACAAAAGTAACAACATACAGTAATGCTCATAGCTTGAAAAGTGAAAATCCTCCAGAGAAGCACAATTGCTGCGAAAAACAGCTGTGGCTTCTTTTGCAATGTGACAATTATAGCAGGTTTTTCGAAAAGAGATGAATAAATGGAGAGCAAAAAGTATTTCTTAATTTCCAGTCAGTTGCGGCTTTTTAGGGTTACATTTCTTTAGTTTTAGGTAAGAAGTAAGAACATAACTCTATCCATTTAATGTCTTCGGAAAGTTTTCCTCTATCCGTAGGGTAGGGGGGGGGGGGTCACCTACTATCCCAGGGTCTTAATTATTCTCCCTAAGCCCCCTAATATTCCATTCAATCACCCTCAAATCACGGAAAAAACATCTTTGATAATGAATGTGATGGTGCGATGAGCATTGAATGGCCGATAAGACCTTGGGATGCATGTTCGGATGCTTTCAGCCATCCGATGCATGTCGCATCACCACACTCACTGCAGAGAATAATTGCTCCAAATCTCGGTGGTTGAACGAAAATTCTTTTACCATAGGTGAAGGGATTGGGAGCACGAGATGGTGTCATGGTGCCAAACAATTAATGTAGGAAGAATCTATATATCATGAAGGAGATATTATGCAAGAGGTTACTAAAAAAAAAAAAGTGAGAGGGACTTACACACCCTTTCCCTACAAATTTTGTACTTTTATTTTTTCAATGGTCCTTTTAATGTAATGCTTCACTAGTTTACCTTGTCATTTGGCATTTTTTCCGCCAAGATACAGTTGAATGTGGAAATATCTAATTGCCCCTACATACTAGGTATTTTCACGACTAATTGTGATGGACAGAGTTCTTTTTCCCTAGTTTCTTACACATAACATTTCACATATGCTATTGTCCTTATCATGTTTCTAAGTATCGGCATCAGATTAGTATCTGATTCCGATATCTTACCAATCTAGATTAGTTACAAGTATTGACTTAGGGTTAAAATCGTAAAAAAAAATTATACTTCTTATGAAAACAAAGCCAAAACTGATCAATGCGAACCAATCCAGTGGTACCTATATGGTTTGTTGCATAGATAATTTCACATCCACTTCTGTCCTTTTGGTTGTTATATGGTAAGGCCTTTTAAAGATCAAGGACAAGTCCATTTGCCATCCAGTTAATAACAGGAGACAGCTACTACTCCTAATGGTACCCACACCAGTGATTTGCCATTTACTAATCATGGTTTTAAGTATCAATATCATTGTCAATACTTATTGAATGAGTTTTATGCTCAACACAATCCGATCCATACTCCTGGACCGCACAGAAATACCCGTAGATTCAATTATAAAAAAAAAATATTTTTACTGTGTTACCCTTTGTCTGGATTGATTCAGGATTGGCTAAGAATCGGATCAGGAAGCCGATATCGACAGATTCGATCGATTCAGGCTGATCCGATCCCTCAAAAAGGTCAATTTTTTTTTTTTTTTTTTTCAAAGTTTAAAAACACGACTCGTGCAAAGCACGGATTTAACGTTAGAAAGAAGAGAAGAAAAGGAATGGGTTTGGTGAAGTGTTTAAATGAGACGAGGGCGCCGTAACTCACGCCAGAGTCCAGACTGTGGGAGAGGACGGGACGAGATGAGAAGTCAAACATTGAATGCCGACGCTTCCCCACCTCAATCCATGTGGGATGATGGTTATGTCCCATTAACCACTCTTCTACTAGATTCCCTTCTCTCATGCACTGCTCATCTTCTGTTTCTGCAGATGCCCAGTTCTTCAGGTCATTTAAGGAGTTCCCAAGATAACAGATGCCCAGTTCTGCAGATGCTCATCTCTGTTGTGCTCTCATTTTTAACTCTTTCTGAAGGGATATTTGTTACTGGGTCGATAATAGAATAAGAGGAAAGAGAAGGGTTCTCAATATATTTCCAGAAGTGACTCAAGTGAGTGAGTACTATAGCAGGTATGGCACATGAGGAGACAAGTTCAGCTACCGGACCAGCTCGTCGGGTTGTTCTTATCTCTGCCGGTGCTAGTCACTCTGTTGCTCTTCTCAGTAAGTCTTTGAAGCCTTTCTGTTTTGATTTTCTTACAAAATTATGGTTAATGGGTTTATGCATTTTGCTATTTGGAGATGAATTTTGTTGGGTTTTTCTTTGTTTGATTAGAAGTGTTTTAAGTGTTGCGAAAATGGGTTTGTATTAGGGGCCTAGGGTTCATTGTAGACGGAACCGAAACACTGTTTGGGGATCGGGTGCTTTACTTAATGAAGCCTACCGTACCATTCTATAAGCCACATTCAACATTTAGTTCCTGGGCTTAAGTTTTAACTGGCATTTGGTATCTCATTTCTCTGTTGGGTATTGTGTAAGTCTTAAGTTCATCATGTTGGCGTCTGGCAATTCCGAATAATCATTGTTTGTTCTTCATGGACATTAGGGAAAATACAACAAACAAAGCTAGGTTTAGGGTCACCACTTTGTACAACAAGTGCAGTACCCCCAAAGGAATATGACACTTGAACAGGGATCCTCACACACTAGCGATCAAAACCCCAACCTCAAAAGGAAGACAAAGTGTAGGAGGAGAGAGAGGGAGGCTACCACAAACATGCCTTACCCCTACACTACCCAAGCTCTCTATTTATAGAATGGGAACCCTAATCTGTTTAAGGAATCCCATGCCAAGT
The DNA here is from genome assembly GCF_013358625.1 of Macadamia integrifolia. Lineage (NCBI taxonomy): Eukaryota > Viridiplantae > Streptophyta > Magnoliopsida > Proteales > Proteaceae > Macadamia > Macadamia integrifolia. The sequence goes on from NC_056558.1 coordinate 18,033,260, forward strand.
GGCAGGATCCTATTGGGTGAATCAATTAGGGTTTCTTTATACAAGTAATTACTTAAAAGTATCGCCTTTAAACAGTTATTAAATTATTTACTAATAAGTGTAGTTATTAAATTAGTTGCCAATAAGTACACCCCTAAATGGTAATAACCAAAACCCTATTAAAAATGATAGAAATTGTTATGTTAAAAACCACTCCAATTAACAATATCATATAATGGGCTTATGAATATGGAATATGAACACCGTCAAACACTCTAGCCTGTTGAAACAGCTATGTTGGAGTTTCTCAACCACTATTGGACATAAAAATTTTATAAAAACTTTTCAAATATGATTATTAAATGAATATTTATATTTTAAATGCATAAACTCTTTACAAAACTGCCAGTCTGCCATCGAGTTTGGAATTTCGGTCCAATCACAATCATATAATTCTGTCAAGATACTCACACCCTATTTGGGAAGTGGATACCTTTTTTAATATTTCTTCTATCTACAGATGAACATTGTGAATCCAACACACCGATATATACCCAGTGTAGGCATCAACATTTGGTACACTAAAACACACAAGGTGCAATTGCAATGTTAAGGACCTCTCAAGTTACATAAAAGAATAGACAGTAGTCCATGTAGGGTTCTCATATGATCTAGTCCGTACATACACAATATGAATATCATAGTTGTCAAGATGTCTAGGTAACCCAAGGCATTGGAGGGAGCCTAGATGTAAGGTGACACCAACAAGACGACTAAGCTGTCAAGGCGATGCCTTGACAAGTGACAACTGTGATGAATACTCACGTCCATATTCTTGAATCACATTTCGGAAATATACAATGTTTTAGCCATATGAATAGAATGCCCAATTTTGTCCCTAGTTGCGAACACTTTAAGATATATAATCTTTGGACAACATATCACATATAAAATGATAATGCAAATTAATTTAGTTTAATCTCTTTAATTTGGGCTTGATGGACACATTTATCCAACACATCAATGTCCTCCTCTTGCCTCCCATTTCCATTTTTCTAGGGGACACCGTTTCCAGAATTTTCAGTTTCAAGATGGTTCTTGATTAAGGGGTGATGGGGCTGGAATGACAATGTAAGCTCCCTGTGTCTTCCAATATGGAGGTTCTTGGTCAATGTTTTGTTGGTGAGATCATGTTATTTGCCATGTTGCTGTTTTCAGGTCCATAATATATCAGAACCAACCCCCCCCCCCCCCCCCCGCCCCCCCCAAGAAGGAAAAGGATGCGAAGTATCTTCATCATCTCGGTTGAGACCTGATAAAATTCTCTGTTACTCTGCCCTTTGTAAATTGCCCTATGAATCATCTTAAACTATGGATTGCCTCTCTCTATCTATCTATCTATCTATCTATCTCTCAAATTTGAATTTTTATTCTTTTTATTGGGGGGGGTGGTGGGGGAGAATAAATTAATTTAAGTGCATCCATATTGTTGTTAATCACTGCTAATGTGGTATCCAGTATTGACATGTGGCAATACTGGTTGTGTGACCACCACATTGTGAAATCTGACAGAGTATATGAATCCATGAGATATCTAGTGAGGAATCTTGTGCCACTGCTGATTTCTTTCTCTCTCCCTCGACTAGAACCTGTTATTCTCATTGAAGTTGAGATAGTAATAGATCTTTTTTTTTTATTATAATTTTTTACATGTCCTTCTTGTTGATTTCAGAATGGGATACAAACCAAGAAGCTAGTAGGTAAACTTGATGAAACAGTTGGTAGGTGTATCTCAGATTCTCAGGCTTATCGGGTTACTAGTGAAGTTTTTTTAACCAAAATATATATATATATATATATATATAAGGAAAGAGAGAAAATAGGTTTTTTCCATGGAATCGAGGTGTTGCTCCACTTCTTTTGGTCTTATACCTTGATCAGGTGTCACTGTTGACTTATGGGGCTATAGCTCTTGGTGATGTAGTTGCTTCGGTCAATATTTAATCAAAAGGCTCCTGTCTATCTCTATTGATACCAAGCATGCTAGAAAAGGGAAAGAAAAAGGAAAAAAAAAGGAACGCCACTGTCTTCAGTGCCTTGCAAGGACGCTTTCCTTGGTTTTCTTAGGTTCAGGCAGTAATCATGCATTGACAGTTACATTTGCATTTGCTCAGTGCCAGGGCACTCAGTGGGGAGGCACTCTTATTTTCCTATGCTGTGTTCGCCAGTTTGGGTTTGTTAAACCTTGGACTCTCTTGAGGATTGCTACTCTCTTTTGCTTTGGCAACGAGTGATCTGTCTCTGACAGTATTGGGTTCTGCAAGTGTTTCCACTCCCTCATGTCCTTGCTTTTTAGCACTCTGCTGTTGTTTCCAGCCTTTTGTTCTCCAAGTCTATTTGTTCCCTCATGCCTTTGGTTGTTAAACATAGAGCAGCTTCTGGTGTACGAAGCATGGTTGCCCCCCATGCCCTCACCAGGCATGCTCAGTCTATTGACCTTTCTCTCTTCCATGTTCAGGACTGGATGAGCAATGGCCAAAAAGTGTATCCCTGCACCCAATTATTCTTCAGAATTTGGATGACTGACATGGGCTATATGCTTTAACAACTATTAGTAACTTGTCATTTTGGCTATCTGTTTTATCAACTGCATAATACTTTCATGTATTGATCTTGTTCTGACTATTTCTGTTTAAAGCTTCTGATGTCTTGTCTTCATGACAACTGCAGTCCTTTCCATGATGAATGCCATTATGACCTTCTCTCTCTCTCTCTCTTTTTTCACCCTACATTCCTATGTAGTTGATCTCGTCGCACTCCTCTTTTATCTATTCCTCCTTTTTGGGAAATTATCATGTTGATCTGACATCTCCTACTCTTGATACTTCTTTGTGTAATGGTACTCATCTTCTGCCTGTGGTATTTTGACCCTTATCTGAATTGTGATAGTTATATATTTGCTGACCTTTGATAGACCTCTTGCCGGATATAAATTATTATACTAGGGGTATATATGATAAGTTTCTAATAGCTTATAGGCTTTCCAGAAGTCAGATTTTTGAAAGCAAAACTGCAGATCCAACTGGGGAACAGGGGCTTCCTGAGAAGCATATCCCCTGTTCCCTTGTCTGGGATTCATGTGTGGTAGATGGTAAAGATTCCAAATCTACTCTTGTAGTTGCACCCGTATTTTTGC
>NC_056558.1:18036477-18052516 GCF_013358625.1 Macadamia integrifolia
AAAAAAAAAAAAAGAAAAAGAAAAAAGAAAAAAAGAAGCTTACCTGTAAATGCACTGGATGCTAACTTCTTTATGTCCAAGGCTTACAAGTAAACACTTACAAGAAAGGCTCAAGAGGTTGTAATGGCCAGTGAGTATGGAGTAATGCCAATTTGTTAGACTATTGGGTTGATCCAGTTGACCCGGCAGTGTTAATTACGCTATGGATATCATAATCATTTTTTTTTTTTTGGGTCACATGGATATCATAGTCTGAGTACTAAAATATGGTAATATTAATAAAATGAATAAATAAAAAAGAAATTATTAACATTAATTAAAGATATTATCAGTAGAGTAGAATGTCTGAATTGGATTTCTATAGTTGACCCTAATAGTTGGGGTGAATCGTAGTGGGTTGAGTTGAGTTTTAATCTAACAATAACATAAAGACTGATTATGGAAGGAGAAATCATTGTGACTGGTTCTTCTGTTTGACTTAGGTTTCTCCTCTCCTGTTCTCCCCACTCTTGTTTCTTCTTCTTCTTTCTCTCTCCCCCCTCCCCTCTGCCTCCCTTCCTCCTCCCTAGCGGTGGCACTTCAATTTGTGGATGGATTATCATTTTTATGATATGATGTGGGATAGGTTTCTTGATATCAATTGGATCTTAAACATTTATTTCTGAATATTCTTTGTGATTGAACTCAATTTTTCCAGGGTACTGTGACTGGTATAAGTAGGGACTTATGGGGATAGTAGTAGGTTTACTGGAGCTTGAGTTGTGTATGTTGAAACTCTTTCCTAGGATACATGGATCTGCCCTCACCCCGTGACTATGAATACATTAGCTATTTGAGGAGAAAGTATGTATATTTGGTCACTCAAATGGTGAAAAAAATTCAGTCAGGTGTTTCTTACTCTTTAAATTTCCATGAAGTGAAGTGGCTGATAAAGATCTTCCAGAGAAAATTTTGGCTGAGGATTGTACCTTTTCCCGTCTCTTCTAGCTCTCTTTTTAATTAAATTATTGTTAATTTTTTTGTTATAAAAATAGACAAGTTCCAATCTTTACCTAAACAATCTGAACCCTGGGTTTGAATTTTCGGTGGGAATGTTGCAAGTTTTTAGTGTGTCATTTTTCATGATCTGGAATCATTTATCCTATCAAATCCTACTATGTCAATTAAAACAATAAAACTAGTTTGTTGTGTTCGTTTTGTTTTCTCAGTGGATGATGGTCGCCAGCTTGAATGTTAATGCCTTAATGGAGAGTGTTGTGGAAACACGAATCTTTCTTTTGAAGGCGTATACTGATTATTTACATGGAGAATCACCATCAATTTTGTGTGACATTTGAATTTTTTGATACAGAGTATCCATAAAAAAATGATAATGGGATTAAAAGAAAAAACGTAGTTTTAATATGTGAAAGATAAAGGAGAACAAATGATTAATACAAAGAGACAGGAAAACATGAAAGAAATCAGGATGACCATATCTCAGCAATTGATTAATTTATGAGCAACCCAGTGCACGAGGCTCCCGCTACTGCTGGGTCTGGGAGGGGCAAATGTACGCAGCCTTAACCCATGCTAAGCAGGAGAGGCTGTTTTCCAAGAGTAATTGAATGATTTATAGGCTTGATTAAGTATGTGCGATATCGAGAAATTTATGAGTTTGATTATATACATGACAATCCTGTGCCAACAACATGGTCATATAATTTGAGCTCATAATGTTTTCTTTCCATAAAAATGTACGGGGAGGAAGGGAACCATTATTTGTGCTCTATTAGGAACCAATGTCATATGAGGTTTACCAGGGATTCTGAATGTACTAATATTCTACATGTCTTAACTTTTTTTCATTAATTCTTGTAAGTTTTTAAGGAAAATGTGGATTGGTGTTAGCAATGTCACAGTTCAAATACCATTATATAATTTTCCAGTCTGATTTGGCTATGGCAACACTTAATTTCTCAGTCCTGACCTTTATCACATTTTGTTTCCACATGAAGGAAACTAATAGTTTCTTTGGTAAAAAGATTGTTACTGACCCTGATTTGTTGAAAAGCTGATCTCTTGTTCTTTCTGAGGTTTATGTGAGAGAAGCAAATTATTCGTTTTCAGTTCTGACCTGTAAAAGACAATCCATTCCATGGTTTTTTTTTTTTTTTTTTTTTTTTTTTTTTTTTTTTTATCATAAGATGTGTTTAACTTGACGGATCCTTCTGTTATCATTGCCTACAAATATGAAATCTATGCCTTGTATTGTGAACTTGTTACCGACTTTATTACAAGGTAGGAGGTTAGGTATGCCGCCGGATTTCCTGGAGCTAGTGGCTCAACCAATGGGAGGGCTGGGATGGGACGGGCATAGGGGACTTTTCCAAGGGAATGAGGAGAGAGATAGACGCAGATCTGGGTATACCGGCGGCATACCCAGCCTTTTCCCTTATTACAAATAGTGGTTTCCATTCCTTTTTCTTATTTTCTTTTTGTATAAATGCAATTTGGTTTATGGGACAAGCATTTTCCAACTTCCCCTTAGTAACTGCATATAATTGATGGCATCTACAAAGAAAATTGACATAATGTGTCAATGAATTACAGCTGGCTATGTTGTTTGCTCTTGGGGACGAGGAGAAGATGGACAGTTAGGCCATGGAGATGCTGAAGATCGACTTTCCCCCACACAAATGAGTGCATTAGATGGCCATGAAATTGTCTCAGTTACATGTGGAGCTGATCATACAACTGCATACTCAGAAGCTCAGATGCAAGTGTATAGTTGGGGATGGTGTGTTCTTTAACTGTTAACTATGTTATTGGTAATTTTCCTTTTAGAACCAGTGGGCAAAATGAGTTGTCCCATTTTCTTTTTACTATGTGTATCGGTGTATCATTACTATGCATACACATAACTGTACTCCATCAGCATTTTATATATTTCCTTTTTCTTTTCCATTAACTTTCTTACCTAGGAAGCAAAGTTCTTACTTGAAATATTGTTTTCAAAGTCTGTAATGTTGAAAGATTATTTATTGTGTCTGCCATGTGAATAAAAAACACACAAAAGCAGTTCTTTTTCTGATAAATACCATTTTTGTCCCAGATCTATTAAAAATTCAACAAAGAACTTCTAGAATATATTGGTAGAATGAATCTTTCCAGTTTGCTCCTTGGTTTATGTTGCAATGCAAGTGACGCTTCATTTTGCTTTTATTGTTAAGTATGATATTTGCTTGATTATTTTCTGAGATGTTTTGTTCTTCTTGGATCATGTATGGATGGATGCATTTTATTCTGATATGGGGTTGAAGGGTCTTAACATTTCATCAAAAAGGTTGAACTAATATTATGAAGCACTTTGCTGGAAAAGTTCTGGTACCATCATGAACAGGAAGAAGAAGACTTAATTATTCAGCTACCATTAAGGATATAAGAAAGGAGTAAAACTAAAAGTAGTTGTTAAGAAACTTTTCTTTCAAACTGAGACAAAGCTCCAATGATTACAGTCTCAGTACCAGCACATGATCCAACAATGGTGACTGTGAACTGCATGAGTGAAGATATGGATATGCGGCAAGAGTTTACTCATTTGAAAATTATCTGTTGAAGATGATTGTCTTGCAATTGAAAATAACATGTTCAAATCATTTTAAGTTTGCTTCACGATGTTCTAACTTGACTTGTGATATTTGATGTATAAAATTATATATATAAAATTATGGTGCTTTTCTCTCCTCCACCACCCCACCTCTACCACCTGGACATCAGGGTTTAGATATTGTAATGTGAGAGTATTACCATTAAATTTGTGTCAATCACAATTAAGAGAGCATAACTGCTGTCCTCTTGTATCATCCCCTATATTAATCTTTGGCATTATATTCTCTCTTCCTGTGCATCCATCAATGAATTTGGGAGTAGAACTTAGAAACAATAGGGTTGCTCAGGGTGATCTAACTACTAGATATCTGTGTTATTTTGCAATAATTTTTTAGCAGAAAACCCGTGGTAACAAGAAAAAGGATTCAAATCCTAATTAGAGTTTGGAACACTCTGGAGGAAAAGAGTAATGAAACTGTGATGATCTAGCTAAATGACGTGTTGCCCAGCCACAAATTTGCTCATCATTGCCCCTTTGAGACTGTTTTTTCGGTAGGCTTCCTTAGTTCCTTGCCTTTTCTTTCTAGGCCTGTTTGGTGGTAGGGTGAGGAATATGTCCTCCTTCTGTTGTTCCTTAGGCTTGCTTTTTCCAGCTTGGCTGTTGTATTATTAGCCTTCTTTTTATCAATAAAAATCTATGATCTACATCCAAAAAAGGGGAAAATATATATATATATATATATAAAAAGAAAAAGAAAAATTTGTGTGACTAGCATGGTTCTAAATCTCACCAAAATTTCGGAATTTTAGTGTTTTTTTTTTGGCCGAAATGAAATAAGGCCCGAAATAACATTTGTTCAAAATTTCGGTATCGTTTCGGTATCTCGCCTGTCTTGGTACATTCCATGTGTTATAAATACCATATCTCGGTCGAAATTTCGACTCTCTCTCGCCTATCTCGGTGGTTTCGGTTCCAGTTGCATATTTTGAAGGAAAAACACTCCAAGTCTCCAACAAGCCTCTAATTAGCCACATCATCACACATTTTGACTTCCATTGGACTCCTACAAGATCTACACATTCAAAGCTTAGCAAAGGTAAAGTTTTTTCTCCAAAACCAGGTAAAATTTTCAGAACAGTTCACCGGTTGCTGCCAAACAAAGGTGCAACTCTAAAACAATGTCATGTCCTAATATTTTTTGCATTTTTATGTTCTAAGCATGTTTATTATCCTTAAAATAAGTTACTCACCAAGTTTCAGGTCAAAATATGGCCATTTGACCACCGAAACAGTCAACCGAAATAAAAAAAATAATACACCATTTCTGCCGAAATTTCGCCTAAACGAAACGAAACTTCAGTTTCTGAACCCACCAAAGCACCGAAACGAAACGAGATTTCGAACCTTGGTGACTAGGACTGTTCCCCTCGTTTAAAGAATCTCTTCTTCTCTTGCATTAGACCAAAGTCTTCCTATAATAAAACACAACTTTTCCTCACAATATTTAGAGCTCCTTATAAGGCCTCTGGACTTTGCTAGAAAACTGTAGCATACTCTAATAGCAACAACATGCAGCTCTTCCAGTACTCTTTTCTGGGTAGTGGGAAGGGGAAGACCATGGAGATCGTCTTATAGCTGTGCATTGTGTTTGGAGATGCTAATATGTTGGCTGATAGGGCTGCTCATGGATACAACTCAACCCAATTGAACTCACTAAGCCTTATAACAACGACTTAGTTGGCTATATGAACCCTGTCAGCTGAAAAGGCTTGCAGATCTTCTTGTAAATTGTTCCTCTATAGCTAGGAGCTCTCTTCTGTGTAGAAATGAACTTACACTCCGGACATAAAATGAGTAAGATCTTGATAGATCCAAATCCAGATATGAATGTTGATTGCCAGTCGTCTTTGGAACCACATCTGACATGCTATCCAATTGGTTTTATGTACGGATTTTTTTGGTCTGGATTTGGATTTTTGTGTTGACCCTTTGTGCACAAAACTTTCATGTGCCCAACTTTTCCAGGATCTAAATCCAACCCCAGCTCCTAGTAAGATCAGGATGACCTAACCATGATCGAATACACATTATAAAACTGACCTGTTATGAGGATCAAAACCTGGCCACAATGAACATGTTTTGAGTTGGACCTCAGATTTGGCCACCACCGTTTTATACCCTGCTTTCCCTTTTTTATTCATATATATTTTTTGTTATTCTACCCCTCTTTTCCTGCTTACCTCTTTCTTTCTTGTTTAAGTACTTCATCTTTTCTCCTTTTTAATGTTTTTTCGTCTTTATTAATGAAGAAAAAATATTAAATCAATAGGGGATTAAAACAAGGGAGAAATTTTTGGATGCAATTGACTTCTGTTTACCTAAAACAGCCTGCTTACTATGCTTCCCAGTTCCCAAAGACCAGACACTTATAATATACCTACTGAACCTATGGGGTGGCACACCCATAGTGAAGAGCAATTGACTATTTTTTATCAAGCTACTCACTTAAAACTCGTGTCCAAACACCAAAACTTGATCCTTATGTGACACTATGAGAAGAAATTTCCTACATATAAGTATTACCATAATCAATATTTTAGAACCCTAGCTGGACCTTGCGTCCCTGCCCTGCCTACCTGGAGTAGTCCAGTTGGACTGTCTCTACTTGGAAGTTGGACCCCGATCTAGAATAGCCCAAACCTTAGAAAATCAGGTTATCTCAGTGATTCATCTATTGAACATCACATTCTGGGTGGGCACTGTAAAATGGTGGTACAGTTCTGTGAATGCCAGAGATCAAGTTTTTTCTTTTTGTTAGAAGTGGCAAAAATAACAAGAAGAAAAGATAAGTTTTATTTGAATATGTATTAGTGTGTGTATGTTTAGAGAGTCATTGGGTGTTAAAATATAGTTTTTTGAAATGAAGAGAAAAATTTGTGTGTGTGTTTGGGAATGTGTAGAACATCACTGTTGTCGGTTGCAAGTTGTTCTTCTACAAGTATCTGATAGTTGTTTCCATTTTGTAATTTGTAGGGGTGATTTTGGAAGATTGGGTCATGGTAACTCCAGTGACGTGTTTACTCCTCAACCAATCAAAGCTCTACATGGTTTGAGGATAAAGCAAATTGCTTGTGGGGATAGCCATTGCTTGGCAGTCACTATGGAAGGCGAGGTCCAGAGGTTGGTGATTATTTATGTTCACATTCCTCCCTGCCCTCTCCCTTTCCCTTTCCCTTTCCCTTTCCCTTTCCCTTTCCCTTTTCTTGCTCTTTAGGTGAGCGAAGATTGATTCCTTGATTTTGCAGTTACTTGCGTCTTGTTCATTGCCTCTAGGGTAGTGTGGTTCACCTCAAAAGTGTTGGACTGCTACTTCTCCTTGGATTATATGCTATATATAAACAATTTTGCTTTAGCATTCAATATAACCGTTTGTGTACCATTGAGCATGATCACTTGATCTTATTTTGGGAATTTGGTGTCTTTGTGCATTTGTTGTATCTATTCTTGTTTGGATACTGATTGGTGAGTAGAATACTTAAGTGTTCTGACACCTGGTTTGACCTTGCCTGTTGAACCAGTTGACCCACGCCACCCAGCCACTTAAATGGGTGATCACCTCTAACTTGTTTCTTCCTCCCAAAACCATTGACTTGGTCAACAATCCATTCAACCTGGACGGTTGGACCAATAACCTGGATGGTTCAGCTGTTGCACACATTATATCAGAAGTAATGAAAAATTTTGCTAAACTACATTTCGTGCAAGATTCAAACCTTGAAACACTTCAACCTTTTTGTTTTACCACTTACCAATGCTATGACTCAATTGTGCTTTATATTGTCTCTTTTTAATATTTTGTTTATATTAATCTAACTGATGCAAATTGATCACCAAAATAGACTTGTTTTATTTGGAATAAGCCTAGGGTTGGGTTCCATACATGTTGGGCCTTTGATCCTATGTGTTTTGAGTGTACTAGGCCACTTTTATGGGCCTAAAAGAGGGGCTTTAAGGTTGTATACGGGATTGCTAGTTTGTTTCCTTTTTAGTTGAGTTTAATTTAAGTTATATTTGTTTTCTTAGGAGTCAAATCATTAGTTAAGTCAAGTCTTTAGTAGTTAGTTTCCTTTTATAGCTAGTTTCTAATTCAGTTAGTTTTATTAGGAGACTAAATTAAATATTTCCTTTAAGCAACCTTCTATTTTATAATTCGCTCCACCAATCAACATTATAAATAAAGAAGAGGGAGGCTCCTAAATCTGAAACGATCTTCATAAACAAATTAATGGCTGCAGCAGTTGTCTTCTCCATGAAGAGTTGTCAAGATTGATGGAATTGGTGTTTGATCCAATTGACTCTTTGAGGTGGGAAGCCCGAGAGGTCCTCTTCCTTTGCTTATCTTCTTCTCCTCTCAATTAGTCAATAATCTACTACTGCTACAACCATCTACAGGTAATTGATTCCATCTTCTTCTACAATTCTGCGCAGGGAATCTTCTTAGTTTCCTATTTGATCCCCTGCTGCCTGAAACACTTTCAGCCATCCTCTATGGCTGAAAATTGGATCGAACCTCCCTCCCACCTAGTACTACCTTCGATCCAAACCTGGTCCAATTCTGACCAACCAATTGGGAGATATTAGAAATCTCCCCAATTTTGTCTTCTATTGACCTATTCTGTCCAGATTTGAAATCAATAGACCTACTTTGATTTCTGTTGGTTTCTTTGGGTGTTGGATCATACTATCAGCTGGATTTGTCCTCTTACAGTCCCTGTTAAGGCCCTATTATCTATTGTTTGTTCTGTTCACAAATTCTTAACAGTCCTGTAATCGGTTGGCTGTTACAGACTTGGTTTCCCTTTTTAATCCTGAGTTGCTTTGTGTTGCTGTTCTACTTTGGATACTGGTTGTTCTTTGATAAGTGTTCTGCAATTTGGGATTAGGTTGGCCTTGCCAATCCTAGTTCTACATTACTAACACTCTTGCATCTTAAAATTCAAAGCTGATCTGAATCTGGCCCATCCAATCCAACTGTTTGAACTGATTGACCCACCACCTGGCCACCTGTACAAGTCAGTTGCCTGGCCTGGTTTCAGAACTTTGCTTAATTTAGTCATGTTTGGTGGAATTTTATTGGTGTATCTAAACTTCTTTTTATTAAAATATCTGAACCATCAAGTGAGAAGATACTGTCAAGTGTTTCATGGTTTTATTTTGGTAATAGTTTTCGCTAACACATTCACATGCCATTTTCCCCTGTAAATCAGAAGACGTAGGTCTGTTCCCTGGTGTTTTATTTTTTGTCTTGCTGCTGCAGCTAAGAGACTGCAAGTGGTTCTGGATGCCAAAACCTGTCAGTTAATGTAAATTAGAAAATCAACAGTGTACGACATCCCAGTATCCCACCATTATGAGAAAATTTTTTGGTGTTAATAGTCGGAGATTATTGATTACATACATGATAGGAATACTAGATGAAGAGGATTAGTATCATGGTTCCTAGTTTATAAATACTCATAGGCCGTTCAGAGGTACATATTTGTTAGATCTTTAATAAAATTCTCACAAAGTTGGGAGTTACAACTTTGGTTATTGCAAATTTCCAAAAATTTCATTGAGACGAGAGATACAACTTTAGTTATTGCAAATTTTCACTTTTTCCCCCTTCTATGTTTGCAGTTTTTTGCATCTGGTTTTATTCACTTTTCTTAGTTTGAACTACTGCTGCCTTTGTTTTACTCCAAAAATACTTTACTTGCTCCTGCCTCTGTTTTTCTTTTCCTGAGTTTGGAAAATTATTGTTAGCATTAAATCTGAGGTGAAGTGTTTGTCTATTATAAAAGATAGGGTGATTATGCCTTACCATAATTATTGGTGTTACTATTTCTCGCTGCCATATTTTCCTCACCTTGCTGTGGTTCATTGTCATAAACATGTTTTCTTTTCCTGGTGTGGATGAAGAGTATGGATTTTTGAGCATTGCACTATTAAGATAATGACATGCAGTAAAATTTCCTACTACTAGGTTTTCTGTATTGGATGTTTAGTTGTTCAACCATGAGGAATATGTTAGGTTATAGAAATCCCTATTAGAGGATAATATTGTAGAATAAACGGTCTTTAGATAAGATATGTGTTTAACCATGGTAATATTAAACTGAGAAAATTTAAAGAAGATTTTCTGTTGCTGGAGTATGTGGCTTAGGTACCAGAAAATTGTTGATTTATTATTTATCAAAAAAATTTTAAAAGCAGCTTACTGGGGTCCAGAAAGGGGAAAAGGAGTACTAATATAATGCTTCAGTGTCGCATCTTTTTCCTTCTTATGGGTGGGCAAGATAGATTTATAGTGAAAAAAAGAAAAAGAAAAATATTGTTAGAATTGTTTATGTAGCTTTGTCTATATTTCTAAGCTACTAGGAAAGGGCTACTACATACACGTAAGCTACTCTGAAGACCGTCCTATTCCTGCCTCTCACCCGAGAGTTAGTCACTCGACTCTCTAAACTACTCTAAGTGGATGTTACAGGTCCTGTTTCCAATAACAGCTTCATCAATAAGTCAAGTAAGAAATAGTTGAAAAGTCTCGATGTGGAAGTTTACATGTAGCTCCATAGCGGAGCGGCTACTGGTGACCGACCTATCGGACCTGGTAAAAAAGCAAGTGAAAGGACCAACGACGATCCTATCCTGAAGGAGGAGGAGGTGGTCTTACATATCACTTCCTTTTTTGTGGAGAGTCAAATGCTAGATTTTTTTTATCTGAAATTTGGGTGATTGCATTATCTGTTATTCTCATTTGAATTGGATTTTATTAGTCCAAATATTCTTGTCTTGTAATTATTTGGTTTCCATTCTGTGTCATTTGTAAATCTGATATTGGATGAAAGGTTTAATTGCTATTCGAGATCTGCATATTTGCATTTGAACTGTCTTGTAACTTTCTCTGTTTTTGATTCTTCAGTGTGATTATATATTTATCTCTTTCGATATTTGAAGGACTTTTTATAGCATGCTTTATGCACTGATTTCTTCTATTTGTTGTTGTTGTCGTCTTTTTTTTTTTTTTTTTTTTTTTTTTTTTTTTTTTTTTTTTTAAGTTGGGGGAGAAATCAAAATGGCCAACTTGGTCTTGGTCATACTGAGGACTCACTTGTGCCGCAAAAAATTCAAGCCTTCCAGGTATCGTGGGTACCTCCTTTCTTTTACAAGAGACATTACTATAGCTCTTCTGTTTACTTGATTTTAATATTTGGGTAGCATTCTGTTTAAGCCTAACCAGAGTTGAAAACTAAGATAGTTGCATTATCTTAACAGAAACAAGTTAATTTTGTTATTTCATATGTTGTTTGGATGGCTGGGTAATTGTATTATTGCATCATATGATGCTCTGCAGACCTCCTTTGTTCCTGTGGTGCAACTTGAGCTCGAAAAACCCAGGTTCAAGCTTGGCCCAACTGATTTTTTTAGGATGGGATTTTCATTCCATGACCAGGCTAGGGTTTGGAAATCCTAGCCCACAAGATTTACACAAGGTATTAGGTTGTACAGATGTACCTAATTTTGAATTCCTCTTCTGAAAAATATTTATACGTTTTAGGGTAATAAATTCAGGCTGGGCTGGATTGGGGGGGGGGCTGGAGAAGCTGTTTTAGGGACTTAGGGTTATTCTGGCCTTGACCCAGCTTTAGGTCAGCAGGACTGGGCTTGGGCTTGGGCTTGGGCTTGGGCTTGGGCTTGGGCTTGGGTATAGGCATAGGTAACCTCAGGTTGGCACTGGGCTCTGAACCTCGCCGGCCCACCCAACTTGCACCTATACTTTATCTGTAAGTTAATCTTATGAATTTTGGCTTTTTATCAGCACATTCAATTATTATTATTATTATTATTGGATGAATAAATGAATTCATTACGAAGAGGAGAAAGAATATACATGGGGATGAAAATGGGGGGGGGATGGAGCAAACCTAGAAGGAACAAACCTGGAAGGGGGGCTAAACTAAGCACAAAGGCAACATACCAAAAGGGTCAAAGGGAAGCTAAGGGGGGGGGAAGGAGGAGAAATGGTAGTGGGGAGGCCCTAGGATACAACAATAAGCCTGTGTCTTGGGGTATTTCTGACAGGGTGGGAGCACTGAGAAGCTATATTGGAAGAGACATCAAAATAGATGGCATTTCAAATGTTGTCAAAAGAATGAGAGTTGGAGGTCCATCTATGAAGATTACTCTCCATCTAGATCTGGTTGATGGTGGTGCAGAAGGCAAGCTTTCCAATAGTGTCACAAATAGATGAACCAGCATAAGTCATATCAATCGAGATCCATTCTCTACTCAGAGGGAACACTTTTTTTCTCGATGGCCAGTAGCGACTAAGAACCTTCTTCCAGACCGAGGAGGTGAAAGGGCAGGAGAAAAATAGATGGTTAACATCTTCAGTGCCATTCTAGCAAAGATAGCAAGAGGAAGGGACCTGGATGTGCCAAGAGATCAGGAGAGATTGGGTAGCAAGACAATTGGGGATTGGTGCCAAGCAGTGAAATTGTGGCGGGAGATGTGTCCTTTAAACCACATTCAATTATTTCGATCAATTGAACTGGAGGAAATGCTGAAAAAGATCAAGATAGGGAAAGCTTTAAGACATGAAGTTATAGGGATTGAGGTTTGGAATTGCATTGTATTGCTGGAATTGCATTGTATTGCTGGAATTTGTTCATTAGCTTAACTGTTTAATGAGATTATTAGCGGTACGTAGATGATGGATTCCATGCCTGTTGCAGGAACAAGGAGTATATCAAAGTTGCCCCAACCATTGGGATCAAGGCCTGGTCTCCACCTGTATTTTAACTACAGCCATGCCTTTTAATCTATAAATTGGGGTGAGAGGGATATGTAGGAGTTCTCAAATAAATGGAAAACACTTTATTCCCCTCCTGATTGGGGCGCCGTGGGGAGGGGGGGTTAGAGGAATAAAGAAGGCAAATGAATTTTTTTTTTTTGAAAAAAATAGCTTGGGTGTTCGCATAAATAAATATAGAGAAGGGAAGAAAAGCAAATTATAAAGTCCTTACCACTACCCTTGTTATGTTTGTCTCGAATTCTTGACCCGTTTCGAAGATTTATCCGCTCCGACATATTTTGGTGGCCACCTGAATGGTTTTTTTCCCCCTGAGATTTGTGATGGTCGTCGAAGATTGACCTCGACCGACCGCGACCCGATGATCGACCTAACTTGGAGGAGTATATATATGTACTATCATCTTGTTGAACATGGAGCATGTGAAATTTGGGGTTTTTCGTGTTAGGGTTTCTGGGCGAGTTTTTGTTCCCGAATTTGGGTGTTCTTTAGAGAGATCGCCATTGTAACTTTTCTTCCAGCATAGTGAATCATCTTCTTCTTCGCCCTAGGACATAGCACACCACATCAGTGTGTGAACCTCGTTAAATCTGTCTTGGTGAATCTGTGTTTGTTTTTCTTCTTATTTGTTGGTGTTTGTTCTAACAACCCTTCTTGCCTAGCTTAGATGGTATGAAAGCTTTGCCCTTAGCCTCCAAATGAGGGTCAAGTAAGGTGGGTAAAATGTTCAACCCCATTTCCCTCTGTCTTACAATAGCTGTACAATTTACATTCTTCAGCAACTGTGATGGGAAAAAGTAAGAAAGAAGGGTGTCTGAAGGTTTGAAAGATATGGAGATTAGACAATCTTTTTTTTCCTTATATGATTCTTTTCGTGAGGGGTTTTATTTTAGAAATTTCCATTAGAATAAGAAGAAATTTCAAAAAGAAAACTGGTTTAAATTGTGATAATAAGAGAAGGTGGAAGTAGAAATGTAGAGTTTCTGTTTGTTTTAGGAGGTCCCCACCCCAAAGGGACTGAATCAAACATCCTTTTGGCACGGAAAATGTTTACATGAGACAAGAAAACCATAGGATATACATCACAAAAATGCTATCGAAATTTTATTATTTTAAGTATGAATTCAGTAAACTTCTGGAGATACTAGAGGGCTATGTGTAAATTGCTTTTTTCTGGCTTATGTAATGCAGGAGTAGATTACAAGTAACTAACTCTGCAGTTTATAACCCCAAACAATACAAATAGGAGCAAGAAACAAAGAAATAATACCGTCAAATAAACCCCCAAGGATACAATACCCATATAGGAGCAAAACCAGCCCAAAACCCAATCCGATAGGAGAGAGAAAGACCTGTTATAGAGCTGGAGACAGAGAGGTGCGGCCAGGGCTGTAGGAGTCCGATTGAGTTGCACTCTTGGGCATAAATAGTCCCTAGAGAGGGTACAAAAACCCTCAAAGTTGAGAGGATTCTGACGGCTGGTTGTGAAGTTACAAGCTTTATTGATTTTATGACCTAGGAGAGAAAACTAAGAAGAACCTTCAAGAACAGCAACTGAATGCTTCCAACAATGATTAGGTAAGGATCGTGGGACCCTTATGAGGCCTAGAATACCCTGATTGAAGACCTAGCTGAACAGAGTACAGAAGAGAGAGAGAGGAGATCGATCTCTCTCTATTTTGCTTAGAGCAGCTGAGATAGCTGTGGGTGAGAAGCTCAGGCTGAGATAGCCACTTCCTTTATTCTCTTTCATCCTTCTCAACCCCCTATCTGTTTTATTATTCTTTTTTTTTTTCCATAAATGCAAACTTTATTTTATTCAAATCTCCCCAATAATGGGACATATGCCTCTCTATTTATAGAGGGGAAGTTTACAATCATACTAATACTAGGACTCTAGGAGCTAGTTTCCTAATAGGACTAGACACTCCTGGTACAACTAGGGATTCAAAATAGGACTAGGACTTGACTTTATGACTCCAACATGGAGTAGGACTAATTAACTAATAGTCCATATAGGACTTTACAACCAACTAATAGCCTAATGTGCCTTTATTGAATTAAATAGCAACTAATTAACTAATGAATAAAATCCCGTTTTCCTACCTTCTACCCATATTTTAGGCCCATTAAAGTGGCCCATTTCAAAGAAAACCCATGGGATCAAAGGCCCAACACATACATAACACAACCTAAGGCTTATTTGTAATAAAATAAGCCCAAGTGACTTATCTACATCAGTGTGGACTGTAGACCTTTAAAGTCGGTAATAGAAATATCAGTGAATTGTGTGTTAACTCAATCCATTATCCCTTTGGGTTTAATAGAATCTTTTTAGTCCACAAGCATCGTCAGAGTGAGAGAAGCTGGAAATGGAAGGTTCATTTTCTTATCGTGAAATCTAAATCATGGCGTCTGATGGTTCATTCTGTCTGATTTTTCCTTACTGGCTAATTGGGCCAGGGGATATCCTTCAACAGTTCTGTGCAGACAATTTTTTCTTTTTCCCCCTAAAGTAAAGTTGTATTGATCAATGACAAAGAAGAGCAACCTGTCCACACTAAACAAGTTGCTGTACAATCAGAAACAGTCCTCAGGGGAGCCCCTGTACAAAAACCCAACCATAACTACTTTACTACTTCCAGACAACTGAATCTCCTTCACCCATTTAAAATTTACAAATTGATCGCAGTTCTCCCATACAAAAAGTATTCACTCTCGTAAGATTCTGGGTCCACAGAAAACCAAAAGAAAAACAGTCTATTAGTTTTTCGTGCTACCCTGCAAACTGCTTCCTCTTCACTGAATTGAAAAAAGAAAAAATGGAAGTCGTAGCAAAGAGAAGTGGTATTGGGATCATTTGTCCATATGTGCAAATAAAAATCGGGAAGACCTTTTCCCAGACTAATTCTTGCTTATGTTGTCTCAAATCTGGATAACCTGTTTGTCATCTTTTATATACTTCCCCTTTCATATAGTGAAAAAAAAAATAATAATAATAATTTTATCAAACATATGCCCCACTGTTATGATTACACTCATCCTCAATGAAATATTTTCTGGATGCCCCGAAAAAAAGGATGAAAGGGACTTCTACACTATATAATGTGACAATACCAAAATTTAGAGCAGACACAATATTATAAGGAGCAAGTCCATAGTTGTCAAGGCGTCGCCTAGGCGTCCAAGCGGTTTGCCTAGGGCCTAGGTGACATTCGCCTTATTGCACTGCATACCGCCTTGTGTTTTGGCACTTATTTATGCCAAATATCATTTAAGTAAATGCTTTTTATATTTGTTATTTCATTTACTTAAGAAATTATTCATAAATAAGCAAATACCCCCCATTTGAATCCAATAAAAATAGTTTAAAAATCAAATTCCAAAAGGATAAAAAGTCAACCCCCCAGTCCAAGAAGAAAAATTGGATTTTGGTTATAGGGGCGATTTTCAACTTTTAAATGCTGAAGTTTTTCTCAATTATGAAAATTTTATAAATTCTATCATGTTAAAACATTGCTAAAAACCAAAAGTCCGGTAAAATAATTTTTTGTTTTGATATCCATAAAATTATTTTCATTCAGGCGATTTTA
>NC_056558.1:18053521-18145199 GCF_013358625.1 Macadamia integrifolia
GACCCAATTGGCAGCTGTACAAAGCATTCTTTTTGAATTTTTCATATTCGTTGAATCTGGTCAACTCCTATTTACAATTTGATTTGATAGATAAAAGGTACTTGGCGGATCAGCAGGCATCTCGTGTTCTTCATCTACATTAATAGCTATGCTCCCTGTGTATGGTATTTTTTTTTTCCCCCGGAGGGGTAGCTATCTAAAAGGATAACGTGGTGTTGTGGTTGAAAATCCACTGAATCAAACATTTTCAGAGATATATGTGGTGTTGTGGTCTCCAACATTTGATAGTAGAAGCAGAGAATATTCTATTGTCAAAATTTTCTTTTTGATACTTTATTTTGACATGTTGGAAAGCTTGATGAAAGAAAAAGACTGCCAGGCTTTATTTCCTATTGCAGCTTGACTAGAATTCCCAAGAGACTTTTTTGGGCACTCGGTTTTATGTATGTGATGCTTTTTTCTAATCCTGATGTTAAAATAGTTACTACACATTAGGTTGTGTTTGATGTATACCGCGTAGGGAAGTCTTGCGGTAAAAGTTGTTTAATTGTTATTACTTTATTTCTTATTTAGTTGGACCATGTTACTTTGTTTATTTACTTTCCTAATTTGATTAGGTTGCTGTATTAGTTACTCCTTTGTATTTGTGACTATATATATATATATATATGATAGGAGGGAAGCTGCTGGTATTGACTGTTAGTTTCCCCTAGTAATCTCTCTCTCTCTCTCGACTGTGGTTACTGGTTTTCGATTCCGATATTGTCACAACTGACATTCTAAAACTTCCTAATGATTCTTTTCTTGGTTTATATTTATATAATACTTTGGCACTTCAGGAGACCTGAAATTAAAGGAACAAAACCTAAAGAATAGCTGTTTGCAACTTTAGTCCTTTTATAAATTGATTGCTTGCTTTAGGGAAAAGCGAAGCGTACAGTTCAGTTGGTCATAGAATCAAACTTGTTCTGTGATACGCTATGATCACAAACGGGAGCCATTCAGGCTAATTTCATTTTTTCAGTGAATAACTGATATATGTAAAAAGAACCAAGATGGTGTGCAACAAAAATGGAGCACCCCCCAAACACCAAGACCTAAAAAATATAATAAATAAATCAGTAGAAAAACGATAACCAGGCCAATAACAGCCTAAACCTGCACAAAAATCTCAGAGGATTGCTCCCCCCCCCCCCCCTCTTTTTAAATCAAGGTACAAAGCTTCCTAGCTAGCTCATCTGTCAGAGAATTTTCTGACTCAGTCTCTGATGGAATGGGGCATTAGCTGAAGAAGCCAAGTGAGCTAGCTAATGCACCATTCTTCCTGGAAACTCCATGGAAACTCTCCATTCTTTCCTGAACTGACCTGTCATCGCTTGTGGTTACCGATTCACCCTCAACCATTATGTTGATACCTAATACCAATCTCATCTTCCCAAAAAGTATTTTTCATGATTAGTCAAATTATTGTGGCGTTTGATGCTCCAGTTCCGCTATGGTTTCTATATCTTAGTTCTGTAAAAAAATTACGTCTTGAACTTCTGTTAAAGTTTAGTTGTTATTTATGTAATGCTTTAGGGACAGAAAATGGTTCTGGTTGCATGTGGATGGCGGCATACAATATCTGTTTCCTCTTCTGGCGGTATATATACCTATGGCTGGAGCAAATATGGACAGCTAGGACATGGCAACTTTGAGGATCACCTTATTCCTCAACAGTTGGAAGCTCTGCGTGATATTTCTCAGGTCACCTCTTGTTCTCATCCTTTACACAATTGTGCCTTCGAACTCTTCTTAATTGACTGCCTGAATGACTTCTTTATTTGAAGGAATTTGGACTTCTTGGGTTGATAAAGAATTTGGTTTGGTTGACTACACCTAGAGTCCAAGAAATAACCAATTTATTAAAGTCTTGATCTTTTACCATTTCGAATCAGATTTTGCATATGGCATGGTTTTTTTGTTTCTGCCAAAGTCCCTAACTAATTAGAAGTTATTCAAATTTCTTATGAGTTTTTTCTGCTAGTAAGAGATCGTTCAGATCTTCTCATCAACATATTTCCACAAGTCAAACCCATCAAATGCTAAACCTAAGCTTCCAATGGCATTTTAAGCCATGATATGTGAAAAATATATGATTTGGAATCAAGATATTCATCAATTGGACTCTGCTTTGTGTCACATGCTATATTTCACATATTGGAATATTTCATTTTCCTTCTATAAAGTGGATGAAGTATTTAAAATAAATGAGCAGAATTGTTTTTTCTTGTATATAACCCAAGCTCCCATGAGGAGACACTTTTTTCTGGTGAATATCAACTAATTCTATTCAGCTTTTTATATAATCTGCTTAGTGTAGAGGACCTCTTATTTAATCATTATTTTTTTTACTGGAAAAGAAAACTTTTTTAATTACTTAACCCTTATAATCTCCTCAAAAGTTCAGGGAACACCAAACCTGTGACTTCACTTGGGGATATGGTTGTTCAATTCTGCCTTCTAAATAGTTACATGTGTAGTGATCAGAGTTATCAATTCGGCCGAATAATTCGCGAATAATTCGGCCGAACCGAATTTTTCTGAATTTTATCAAAAATTCGGACCGAATCCGAATTAAAAATAAAATTCTTTAAAATTCGCGACTTTTTCAAAACTGAATATAAATCGCGAATAATTCGGACCGAATCCGAATTAAACCGAATTATTCGGTTTATTTAAACATTATTTAAAAAAAAAAAAAACCAAAAAAAAAAAAAACAATAAAAAACAATTTAAAAAAAAAAAAAAAAACCCAATAAGCTTTTTTGACCGCTTTTTTGACCGAATCCTTCAATTAATCATCCGAATTATTCCGAATAATTCTCTGTCCGAATAATTCCCGAATCCGAATTTGTTAACTATGGTAGTGATTGGAAGCAAGTCCCAAAAAATGCTTCTCTTGGTGATGGAAGCATCTACTCTATGCATCAGTCAATGAAAAAAACAAGTTTATTTCCATCTTTTTGAAGAGCTTTAATTGAGTATCTGAGGATTGTCATTTATAAGGAACTAGAAAGCAAGATTCTGGGGAAATTTTTGCACTTCAACCAGCAAGAAAATGGCTGAATTAGGCTGGAGATGATTACAGAGACTCTAAATTGTGTTGTTCTGGTTTCCAACTATTGCTGGTGGTTGGAGATAGATGTCCCTCAGAAGGAAAGCAAGGTTATTTTGTAGCTATGGTAATTTTTCCTCTTGGAGGTTTCATTCTGCCAACTCGGTAAGCTGATGAATAGGCTAGAGTGTGTACTACTAGAGAGGACTTGTATTTTGGCCCCTATCCTGCAGACTGATGTCCGGGGAGTCTTCATTTCGTTATACTGCTTGCTGTTGTTTTCTATGATGTGGTCGGATCTTGATTAACCTTTTTCTCTTCCAGTTAATAAATCTTTGGGTATCTATTCCATTAGAAAAAAGGGATCCAAATCAGCGTAGGAAACTTTAGTATATGGCTGATTAGGAATTTCCATAGGAACCTGACTTAAATCTAAATCGTGTTTGGTGCCAGGAAGAAGGAAACTTAAGAGGCACTGCAGAGCCCCAAATGCATTCTATTGAGGAGTGGAGGGGGCACCAGATAACATTTAGTAGGATAATTATTTCAGTCCATCTGCACCTTTTTCAGTTGTCCCCTTTTGTTTCGTTGACAGATATATCAGAAAATTATTAAAGAAGGAAGATAAATACAAATCCATGGTACAGAAACAACACCGGGTCACCAGCCCTATAGGACTGGGAAACCACAAGGGAGACTACAGAATATAGATTGGGGAGAGGACCCAGTTACAACGACTCCCAGTGACTCCCAACTTGGCTAACTCATCCTCTAATGAGTTGGCAGATTGCATCCTCTACATATATTCCTCTGAAAACATAAACATCTAGCTTTCCTAATGAAGTTCAAGTGCCCCCACGGTCATCCTGGAATTGCTCGTCATCTGTGATATTTTTAACTTGTTAGAATAAGTGACATTCCTGCATGATGAGGGAGTTTTATGTCCACTGGAGGAAGTGGCCTTCTAACGCTGTAGCTGATGAGCTTGCAAAGATTGGGTCAATAGCCATTCCCTACTTGCTAATTACCCTTTTCATTGGTCCCCTTGTGGTGCTTAGGTTGCGGGTGGTTGTTATTATTGTATCCCTTGCATTCCTTATTTCTATATTCTGTAAAATTCCCATTATATATCTGGAAAAAAAGGGCAGAAAGTGTGATCCCTTTCGCCAGTGAAAACTATTTATATGATATATATATATATATATATATATTTTAATGAAAATGCTCCAGGTTTCTTTAATGGATTATATTTTAACCTTTTCATACGTTTCCAATTAATCGTATATAACTTTATTTCACCTATAAGCTATCTGATTATCTCATGACTCCTATGGTGATTGGAAATATTTCATGGGCTACACTGGTGTTTTAGTATATACTATTTTCTTTTATGTCCCCCATTTTGTTCATTGATTTTCTGGACATAGTTTATTTAGTTTGTTGGGCTCAAATCTTTCCAGATATCTGGTGGTTGGCGCCACACCATGGCAGTGACATCTGATGGAAGACTTTATGGCTGGGGATGGAATAAGGTTTGCATTTCTCATTTCTTGACTACATATATCCCATCATATTCTCAACTGACAAAGTATTGCACCATGCCGTCACATGTTATATAAGTATATCATTCTGACTAAATATGCTGTTGCAAAATGGACTACATGAAAGATTATATAGAATAATAAAATGCTTGAATACAAGTAATCTATTTTTAAGGTTGATTTAGGAAAATAATCAACTATTTTGTGGTGACCTCGATTGGAACGATCTCCCTTTCTAAATTTTCCCTACTTAGGCGGAGCTAGTTGTATAGATTCTCCTCTAGCATGCACAAAATTTTCATTAAGGTTGTTTTGCTACTGTTTGCTGCACCTTTTGTGGGCACAGTTGATACAGTATAAATAACAATAATGTACCTGTACCATGTTTATTTAATAGACTAGAGACCCCTATGGCTTCATTTTTCAAACAAAAAGGGTACACTTTATTTGGCTCACTGGAGCAACCCAGACAAGAGAGACATGAACACGTTCATGCAAATGGCACTGAGAGTGTATAAGAGGTGGAGACATGAAAAGGCGTGTGTAATGCAAAGCACAAAGCAACCAGGTTGAAGCAGTGTTCTTCTCATCTGAGGTACATGCTTTAATAACAATAGTGTGTACCATTTTTACAATTTGGTCCAGATTCCAGCCTGAATTTTTATATAGCAGCACTCCTTAAGGAGTGGAATGAACAAATGGAGTGGAAATGAAAGCGTATTTAAAAGAATCAGGACTCCTGGCATCTTGAAATTATACAACAGCTATAGATTTTGAAATAACCTGTGTGGATGAAGAACTGCAAATTTTGGGGGTCAGTCATCACATTTAAGAAATTGTGCAGATTTGGGAATTTGGGATTTTACCAAGTTCAGTCTATTAATTTACATCCAAAGACAGTAATTTGATCTTATTCGAGGAACCTATATTCCAAATGTTTGAAATGCACCATGCAAACCATCTCAAGTGCTCAATCAAAATTCAATATTTGGAAATTGAACGTGTGGGAAGCCAATTTTTTTCCTATGCTAATGCATGGATGATCCAGATTTGTGTTGGTGTACGATGTCTGATGTCTTGTATTCCGTCGCAGTTTAATCTGAGTGCCGGTGCAGGCGGCTCGACAGAACTGAACGGCAGTCCTGCTTGCCAGTAAGTGGGCCATGGGGATTGCAAGGGGGGCCTCCTCCCCCCGGTGCATAGTGGGGGTGTAGGGGGGGCGCAACCCCCCACCCCACTCGAATTTTCTATTTGAAGGCAGTTTTGTACTTTCCAGATTAGAGTTTTTCGCTCTATATTTGTAGTGAGGTTTTCTTTTTCTATGATGCAAGCAATTTGAGAGAGGTGTGAAAACGAGCACTGTAACCCTATTCTTTATTGATAGTGAAGTAGAATCTCATCTCACTGAGGACGTGGGCAATCTTGGCAAACCTCGTAAACCTTTGTGCATTGTTTGTTCTTGTTTTTCCATTATCTTCTGTATCGTTTTTGGGGTTGCGTTTCTACAATTTGTACATAGATATTTGGAGGACATTATTAAGTATATATTATCATCTTTTTCTATATTTGTCAATATTATTTGATTAAGTCCATGCAGCTGTAGTTCAACACTAATTTCATAATCTGCTAACAATTCAAATGATGTTGAAAGTTTGATGCTTTGTATATTGAGATAGGTTAACATGACCATTGTTTGTTTCATTAAATTCTAAAAGAATATTTAATTTCCTCTAATTGCTTATGGTTTTGATTTATTGTAAACTTACATGGTTTGAATTTCCCTGCCTAGATCTTACTGGATTCTTTGTTTTATGATGTTTCTGCTACTTCATTAAGTATTTTGACTAATAGCCAACACACATGCCAAACTTCTTGTTCTTCTCTTGATTTGATTTCTTTGTGTAAACTATTTCAGATATCATATGTTATTGTCAGCTCCAGCTGTTATGATTTATCCCAATTTTTCCTTACAGTTTGGACAGGTTGGTGTTGGTGATAACGTTGACCACTGCTCTCCAGTGCAAGTGAAATTTCCACAGGAACAGGCATATTCTTCTCTCCTTAGCTCCTTAAACTTACTAGAATAGCTCAGTTGGCTACTCTTTCCAGTCATATGTAGACTTGCTGCTTTTAGTTTTTTATCTTAGGGGTGCATGCTCAGTCTAGTACATTTACTTCTATTGGTAAATTTTTTTTCTAACATTTTCTTGGATTTGATGGCAGAAAGTAGTGCAAATCTCTTGTGGATGGAGGCACACACTTGCTGTGACAGAAAAAGAGAACGTTTTTTCTTGGGGTAGGGGTACAAATGGACAACTTGGGCATGGCGATTCTATTGACGGGTAAATGCATTCCCAATGTTTGAAATTGTGGGTCACCCTTTGATTGTCATCACGATGCATCTATTGTTGGCCTGTTTAAGTGGTAGCAGATGATGTTGGTCTCTTGATGTTTGAGACAAAAATGAGAGAGCTTTCCAAGCTTCAAGCAAGTGTGAAAATGGATTATATACTGTCCCTTTCATATCACTGCCTTCTGTTGATAAAGAGCCCGTCCACAAAAGATAAAACTGGGTGGGCGTACCTGGTGCACAAGGCTCCCGCATGTGCAAGGTCCGGGGAGGCGAGTACTACGCAATCCTTACCTCGAGAATGTCAAGAGGCTGTTTTGACACAACAAGATAAAACTGGGGCACCAATAATAATAATAAATATGATGTTGATGAATTGAATTCACATTGCTATTTCTCTTAACAAGGTAATTTTATTGGAGAAGGAATAGAGGCAGGTCCCATGTATGAAAAATAGCAAGTACATGTACCTTTCTTTCAGAGAGTTTAGTCTGGTAGACAACATAGGAAGAGTGGTTTGGCCAGTTTCAAAATTATGAAAAACCAAAGGAGAAGTTTAAAAAATTTGAAAATCTGTATGAAAGAAAGCTTCAGTCATCTGGTAGTGGTGACAGAATTTTGTTGGAACTTGGGACTTATTTCTACGATTTTGAGGGAAATAACAACTTTTGGGGAGGATCAGGCCATGAAGAGTATTATTTAGAGAATGAACTTGGACATATAATTGAGAGTCAGGAAATTAGCTGGTGTTAAAATCAATGGTTCAGGAAAGTGGGTGTTTTTCCTTTCCATACATCTGGATAATGACCATGAAGAGATTGTTTCAATAGTTAGCCTCTCAGCCTTTATTTGCTCACACAAAAGAAGTTGGTTTGGTTGCTCTTTTTTTCCCTCTTTTTCTTCTATTTTTGCCCTGGCATTGGGGAAGGACTACTTACCATGGGATGTTCTTTTAGAGGAAAAATTGATGTCTGAAGCATTTAAGTGCACTTCGAGGATTAGAATCAGGTTTGGTGCAATGGGGATGTATACTTAATCTGCCCCATTGAGTGTTTTTCTTTGTCATAACATTTTTTATTGTGCCTAGATTCCAAGCATCTTTAAAGAGTAGATTTCAGGATTTGATGGCTGGATCTTATATTATTTATTAGGTGAATGTGGATCCTTTTTTTTTTTTTTTTTGGGTTTTTTGGGGGGGGGGGTGCGGTTGTAAATCGGTGAGTATTCTAACTTGGTGTATTTTCTAAGTGGATCTGACAAACCATTCATTGTTACTTTGATAGATTTTCATTACTTTTAGTAGATTACAGCAAGCTGAATCTATTTAATGTAAATATGCATCCCATTAACCCAAGGATTAAAGTATCGGTATCGATCGTCGTATCGGTCGGCCAAAATTAAGATACGTATCGGAGGGTATCGTATCATATCGGAGATACACTAAGATACGCTAAAGATACACATAAATGGATAGAAAACATTTTTTTAAACACTTTTGCATAAAGAATTTGTTAAAAAAAGCTATTGATAACATGTATTATGCATAAACACTAAATTGAGGGTATCGTACTAAGAATTCAAGGTCTGTAGTTGTCCCATAAATGTAAAATCCTTGTTCCCAACCTTGATTTCCACTTTAGTTAGGGAAAAATATGGCTGACAACAACTTTGGAACAAAAACCCTTCAAAAAATCGTTTTTTTCTGAAAAATTACCCATATTGGCCATTATATGACCGTAGCACCGATACGTATCGATACTCACCGATACGTACCGATATATATATCGATACTCACCGATACGTGCTGATATATACCGATACGTACCGATCGATACATACCGATACTCACCGATACGTACCAATACATACCGAAACGTACATTTTACCTCAATTTTATATTTTTCATAGAGTCGTATCGAGGCATGTCGTATCATATCGATGTGTATTAGTGGTGTATTGATGCATATCGGTATGTATTGTAGGATATATATCAATACGAAATGATTTAAAAAATTCAATGTATCGTATCGGTGTGTATCGTATCGGCCGACTAAATTTAAGATACGTATCGGAGGGTATCGTATCGGTATCGGAGATACTTAAAACCATGCATTAACCCAATTATAGTTTTCTATTATGGTCCTTGCATGTGTTGCATAGTAGTGGTAAATTTCAGACCTTGGACCATGCAGTTAGCTGTTTGCTTGGAGTGCATATATAGTGGAGAATTTGAACATCATTATTTATTTATTTATTTAGGCAGTTTAACTCACTGTTTTAATTCACTGTAGTATACCGAATGTAACCAAGTTCATTAAAAAACCTCGAGAGGTTCAGTACTACTGTTAATTGGATAATTCATTGAAATGCCTTGTTTTTTTTGTCGACATTTGAGTTTCAACTGACAGCATTTCATTTCTGGAAACTGCAGAAATATTCCAAAGATTATAGAGACTTTGAGTGTTGATGGATCTAGTTGTCAACAGATAGAATCGTCAAGGGTTGAATCATTGTCAGGTAATTCTCTGGAGGTTCATTGGCTATGCACATTCTGGTTTAAGCATTTGAAGTGTTTTCCTCAGTATATGCTGTCACTGGAGTTCTCACCCTCGGTGGTTAATTGATTAGGCAAGACTTGGGTTTCACCATCAGAGAGATATGCAATTGTTCCGGACGAAACAGTAAGTTTATCTTTGCTTTGCATTCTTTGGTCTGGGAGCAGTTGAAACTATCATTATTTATTTGGTAAAAACCTATGGGTCCTTCCATGAGAAACAGCCATTCATGATGTTTCATGTCTGCCACAACTTGGCACATCAGCAACCTTGGTGGGTGAGTCCAAGTGATATAAGACCCAGCAACCATTTCAATTGTCAAGTTTCAGCCCAAAACAAGGAGGGAAATCCCTTAAAAAAAGTGAGTTCAAAGTGACACAATTACAGAAATGCTATTAGATTCCAGTCTACATTGCATTTTTATAATTTACAAAACTTTAAACTCACCTTTCTACCACTTCTAGTGCTTGTTTTAGGCCAAACCTTTTAGAGCAATGAGATGGTGTAGGGTCTTCTATCAGAGTTTGGATCCGCCGCTCGTACGATCACCTGATCGTACATGCGAGCATTCAACACTTGTCCCACTTCCTGCCATTACATGGGTGAAAAGGGTTATATTTGGAAGCAAAAGGGACAGGTGTTGGATGCTCACATGTACGACCAGGTGATTGTACGAGCAGTGGATCCAAATTCCCTCTATCCCATAAACCAACCCATACCCCTCCAGGTCTCTTATGTGGCAAGGAAACATGACCTTGTGATGTGTGGTGACAATGTTGCCAAACATAATGATCGATTCACATGTGCATCTTTCTAGCAAAAGTGGATATGATGGATAAGCTGACTTTGACATGTTTTGTGCAGATGCAGGGGCTTCCAATCAAGGGCAGTGTTGCTGATGTAAATGTGCCTGAGAGTGATGGCAAACGAATGCGAATCTAAATCCTCGACTTCCCAGAACGTTCAGAGCCTTTGACTTAACGTGTTTTGAGCTCCCAGCGTTTCATGATGCTGTGTATCTGCTGGATGGCAATACTGATGTTCCACTATATCTACATCACTGTAAATCCATAAACCACTACAGAACTGTATGTTTATTCCTTGTACTGTTGTATTTAAAAAGACCTGAGTCAGTTTTCTAATCTGACTTTTGAGTGCTATTTCTAGTTTTGTTGCATATGGTTCTTTGTCCTCAAGTGCTTCATGACTTCTCTTTTGTGCGCTATGTTTTTTTTTTTTTTTGGGTGGGGGGGTGATGCGGATTCGGGTTCCAAAAGTCGGAATCGGATCGCTTATGGCCCCACAATCAACAAATAATTCAATTTAAACAAACCAGTGGCAGTTATGTAAATAAACAGATTATTAATGAACTGTTTGGAAGAGGGGGCTTAAAAGGAATTAATAGTGATTTGATAGAGCTACAATAGGAAGTGAAACAGAAACAAGGGATATGAAAGAATTAGAGACCAAAAGAAGGGGATAATGGTAAATCAGAATTAAAAGGCAGAAAAGGGGCAACTCACGATTGTGTTATCTTTCTTCCTAGGACCAAAACAGGGGAGGCGATGGTGAGAGATTTCAGTTCGAAGAGGGCTTCTCAGTTAGGCCTCGGCTTGGCCAAAACCTTCAAAGGAAAGGTCGCTGCTGCAGGTCGACTATGAGTCCAGCACCACGAGACAACCCAGATCTGAATGTGAATTGAACCTGCAACTAGGTTTGGTGGTGGTAAAAACTCAGATCTGAATCTTGTATATATTTCTTCACAGCAACACCCCGATTTGAAGGAGATGCCTCTTGGGTTTGTGTCGCTTACTGGTAGAGAACTGTCTACCACAGTCTCAGTCCAAATAGCTTAAAGGAGGCAGAGATCGGTTCTCTAAAGTGGGGCTGTAACTGTCGCCCAAAACAGGGTGAGGTAAAAAAACCAGGAAATAATGGATATGGAGAAATAAGGAAGAAGAAATAAAGAAGCAGAAGAATAGAGAGAGAAAAGAAGAGAGTCAGGGGAGGGGAGAATAACTCACGGCAGCCATGGTTTCATACCAAAATTTCTATTCTTCAAACTTCAAAATCTCAAAACTGAGTTCTTCTTTATTACAAGGCTATTTAGAGAAAATAATGGCATAATTTTGGAAGCTAATAAAAAATGGAAACTAAACCTAAATAGCAACTAAAATAAAAATCAAATCTAAATAAAAGACTGTTAATCTAATCTCCAAATAATAAAGGAAAGTAAATAAAGGGTTGAGGTTTTCTGGTCGGACGCCTCATATAGGAATCTTGTGAGGGGTGTTTTTTGGACCGTTGGATTTAAATTTCATTGTCCTAAAGTGTTGATTTAGAATAAGTAGTATGTATGATAATACACAAACGTTTTGCAAGATAGTCTAAGAAACATTTTTTTGTTTGGTATAAGTGTTTAGGAAACCTAAGATTTACGTCACAGAGCTTTCTCTCCTAGTGTAGCGGCGAAGGGAACAAGTTGCCGGAACTTCAACAGCGAGTTCGTCCATTGCTCGGGTAGGACGATAACAGATTGAACGAGAACCTAGACGAGAGATAGATGCCTGTTGCCCTCTGTCGTGAGCTACCCATGGAGACGGCCGACATGCTGCGATCAAATGACTAAGACTAGGTTAGGTATGCAGCTTTTTCTCTTTTCCTGAACCCCTGACTGCTGCCCTGATCTTAGCAAATCCGAGAGAAACGAAAGAGGGAAGCTGTCGTGAAACTCCTCTCTAACCCTGCGATTTCTTCACTCTCCCTGCAATTTTCTATCTGTGAAACCCTCTCTAACAAACCAGCGATTTCTGCCCCGCTTCCTTCTTCTCTGCCAGCGATTTTATAGCCCTCAGTTTCCCTTCTTGATCCTCTTCTTCTGCAAGCTTATTCATCTCTAACGGTTCTCTGGTCCCCCTCTCTTCTTCTTCTTCTTTCTTGGTTCTGTGAGAGAAAACCCCCCCGAATGTCTGACCTCCTTTCCCTTTGAGAGTTGACGTGGATATATGGTATAAATTTTGGGTAGCGTATTCGTAGAAAATTAACGTATGTCATATGAGGTCTCTGAAAACAAAAAGAACGATTGAGATTAATTGATACCAATTTCACGTTTCAGATTAGTCCAGACCATATATTCTCTTATCTGGTCGGCAGACCAGAAAAACTTTTGCCGTAAATAAAAATCAAAGTCAAAAGATAGTTCCCTAAATCCATCGCCGAGTTGCATGGGGGGGGGGGGGGGGGGGAGGAGGTTATTGTGATGAAGTTATGGATTTTGGTCCTTGGGTTTTCTACAACTTGTCTTGTGAGTCTGTGACTGCATAATTGTAAAATGGGAGAATTCAATTTTTTGTGGACTTGCACATTTGGGGATCGGATGGTTTAGTATGTAACTAGAATGAATTGAGAATTAATGAAACACTTATGTGTCCATCATATATACATCTTTTCATGAGTAATGTACAATTCATCTGGAAGGAAAGTTTGCTTTGGAAATATTTACAAACCCTAGAGCTTCCTTTCTGATTACAATGCTATGCTGAAGGTGTTTCCATTACTGTACCGCATGATGGGTAGCTGAGAGGCAATGGCCTGTCTGGAATCGAAGGAACCTCGATGTCACCTTCCAACATCCTCAGTGCATCCAAGATTGTAGGCCTCTGAGCCACCAGGACATGAGCACATAGAATCCCAACCAGCACAAATCTCTCCATGATTGCCTTTGGATTAGGATTTGCAGGATCCCCATCTTTCAGCAAAGAACTATCCAAAGCTTCTTCTGTTCGTCCTGATTTCACCAGTTCCCATGCCCACTCTGTAATCAGAAATGACCTTGGTGAGCCTGATGATGACAAGTCCAGTGCTTTCCTCCCACACATTATCTCCAATACAACCACACCAAAGCTATAAACATCATTCTTCTCTGTTAACTGGCCATAGAGCGCATACTCCGGTGCCAAGTAGCCATGCGTTCCGGCAACTCTGGTGGTGAAATGAGACTGCCCTTCTCTACTTTGCTTGGCCAGCCCAAAGTCTGCTACTCTAGCCTTCATGTCTGCATCCAACAGTATATTGGTAGCCTTAATATCTCTGTGATATATTGCAGGCTTCACTCCATAATGAAGATAGGCAAGCCCCCTAGCCACATCCAAGATTATACTCTTCCTTTGAGGCCAACACAGAGGCTGCTGCTTCACCATTCTACCAAAGAGATGATCTTCAAGGTTCCCATTTGGCATGAACTCATAAACCAAGTACCTCTGTTTGCCTCTCTCAACATAATCCTCCTCTTCTGTAACACAGCATCCTCTGAGGGGGACTAGATTCCTGTGCTTCAAATTGCTGATGAGCTCAAGTTCATAGCAGAACTCTGCATCCCCTTGAAAATCTGATTCTGTGATTTTTTTCACAGCAACAGTAGTGCCATCTGATAAGGTCCCTTTGTACACAACTCCAAACCCACCTCTCCCAATCAAGTTCTTCTGTGAGAAATTATTTGTAGCCTTCACAAGTTCATCAATCTTGAACCAGATTGAGACATTATTGGGTCGCAACCGAGGCTTCGACACCTTCTGCTCCTCTGCATCAAACTCGGCACCTGAATCGCCTTTCCTGAACCTAGCCCACCAGATATAGAAACCCAATAAAGACGACATAAGCAGAACAGCCACACCCGCACCAGTTAACAAGGCAGACACAAGAGCCGAGTTGGAACGGTGGCTCTTGGAAGCAATTGGAAGCCCAAAAATGCAGGACGCAGTGTCGATGTTCTTAGGCCCTAATTCGTTGGCGATTCCACCGGCATAGAGAACTGTAAAGTACCAGCACTCAGTGGCGTGAGATGTATTACCATCGATAGCAATTAAATTAGCTTGAACCTTAAACCCCGCAGAGACGCAGGCATCACATGAAGTACCAGAGAGATCAGAATTACATCCCAAGTCCAGTGGTGTATTGGATCCGAGCTTATTGATCCAGTCTTGCTTGGTTTCAATTCCTGCGCAAACATGAGGATTGATGACGAACCGTTCAGGGTTGCTGAAGCAGGAAGAAGCAATATCTGAAGGGAGAGAGAGGGAATCCAGCTTGGACTGGAAGTCGTCGAGGCAAGCTACGGAGGTGTCGAGGTCTGGAAGGTGGAAGAGGGAAGTGTCTTTGAGGCGCTGAGCAAAAGCAATTCCATAAACGCTAAGAAGGGTTTGGCAGCAATCTCTTCTTGCTCCATTGTAGCTTGTGTCTAATTGGTAGTTCTTGCAGGCCGAGTCGTCCCACTTCATCGTCTCTACATAGCCCAAATCCATTGGACATGAAGAGATGTTAGTAGTTGCAGCAACTGAAACTGAATTTACAGCTCCAATTGAGAGAAACAACACTACTCTTAAGAACAAGAAAACAAATCGAACCTTCATCTCTTTTACTCCCTCAAATCTCTCTCTGTTTGGGATATGGAGAATGATGAATTTGGTATCAGTGTTACAGTGACAAGCTTATATATTAAGAAATCTGAGATTCTGCCATTATCAAAGGAGGATGCGGGGAAGATGAGAGATTGCAAAAAATTTCAAGGAAATAGAAAAATGGGTCGTCGACGACGACGTCTGATAAGGCCACAGACATGGGAACAAGGCAGTGTTCTTTTTTCCCTTGTTTCCTCGCAGGTTCTATCGCCTTTCCTCGCTGTAAGGAGTGAATGGAGGGAGTTCAGTAGCGATCTTCCAGGAAAGAGGAGAGCCGCCTACTGTCACTACCCTACACGTGGCCAATATTTGAATAAAACTCCCTTACCACTTATTTTTTCTTTTAATACTCCCCTGCTATTGGATATAATTTTTCTTTTAATATTCCCTTGTTTTTAGATTTTTGCATCTATTTCTCTCCTGCCTTTTTTAAGTACCTAGATTATCCCTCATTTTACTTGTAACCTATTAAACTCTTTTCAATTTGATTGGTTCAAATTGATTGAGAATAAAAATCAATACTTTACATGGGTTCCATTCCTCTATTAGAGGGTGGGGAATTCTCATAAATTTAAATCCCTTTTCACAATGGAATGATTAAGTGATCCATATAGGTATTGGTTGAGAACGATACAGATCTAATACTTTTATCAATTTTTATATAATTTCTTTAATCCCTAAAACCACATGTCGCAATCCTAACGGGATTTGTTAGTATCAAATTTGATACTGATCTAATTATATAAAAATTAGTATCTGTAGCATAAATTTGATGCTGATCTAAATTAGTATCAGTTGCGACAAATACCAATCTAATACCGATAAAAAAATTAGATTACTAAACTTGTGATGATGGATGAGACAGAAGAAAAAAAATAATAAAATCTTTAAGTAACTCAATACTAATGCATTTAAAAAAGATAAAATAGAAAAATAACAAAATGGGAGTCAAGAAAAAGTTTGAATTTCAGCCAACAAAGTAACATTTAAATCAAGTAATAACAGAATGACAAAGTTGGTTGCCGTTTTCTTAGAGTAGTAAAAACATATTTTGAACGAAAAAATTTGAAAAAAGTTTAATAGGTTACAAGTAAAAAGGAAGGATAATCTAGGTATTTAAAAGATAGGAGGGAGAAGAGATGTAAAATTCCAAAAAACAAAACAAGTAAGGGAATTTTAATAAATATAGGTTAGCGTAGGGAAGTGATAGTAAATTTTCCAAAAAAAAAAAAAAAAAGGTTGACTATCGTGACATCTTGGGTGACGTGGTTATTCAACAAAAGGTCTTGTCATATATGGAAGGATGATTTGAATACTTTGTACAATAAATGATTAGAACATGAATAGAACGTGTTTATTTTGTTAACGCAAATTCAATCATATAACCCTAACCATTTGATAGTCCATAATCATGAGTTTTAAAGCATTGTTATGTCATTTAGTCGATTTAGTTGGACTAAATTATTGCATGATTTAGAGACTTCGGGATCTATCTATCCACAATGTATTAGTTTAATTCGACCTGCCATGTGATCAGAGATTTTAGGAATTAGTATTAAATCGGTAATATTGGTCAATCTGTATTGATATCGATTGATATAGATAGACAGTAAAATGGTCAAAAAAATTGATATTGATGTTTTTGAAGGTCAAACCATCTAATATGGCGGGTACTTGATTCGATACTATGAGCTAAATCTATGCATGAGTGACCCAATTTTAGCTTTCCTTCATAGGCCCATGCAAGAGACTAGAGAGTAATTATATTGTATCATTTCACAAAGAAATCTCATGTTAAAATCAAATCAAACTGTTTACGGAAATCGAACCGAGCTATTTATATTAAAATTGTAAAATATTTAATAAATGATTTGTTTTTAATTTTAAAATTGAGACCTTTTAGTTAAATGGTTTAATCTCAACTGATAAAACTGAAAGTAAATTGTTTAAGTAAACCATCTAAAATTAATTAATATACACATAGTAAGTTAAGTCATTCATGTTAGAATAAATAATTATGGTAAGAATAAAAAATACCCACTAAAAAAAAAAGCATTCAAACATTTTGAATAAAAAATTAAAAAACGTATAAATGAAAAAATATAATAAAATAAAAGTTAATTTAATGATAAGTTTAAATCCATTTCAATTAAAATTTAAAAAAAGAAAAGAAAAGAAGCAGTTTGAAAAAATAAAATAAAAAACTAATAAAATTATTTGTAAATGTTTTTTATTTCACTAACTGAAACCGTTTGTTAGATAGTTTGATTTCGATTTTACTTTCAAATCTTGCACCAAATAAAACCGAACCGCTTAACTACCATTGGGATTCAATTAATCATGTTGTAGGTGGCCCTTCAAAGGAAAGGAATTCCAGCTATTAAGATTAGGAACCATTATGAATGGATAGGCCCACTTAAGAGAACAACTATACAAAAATCTCAGCTATAATCCATTGCGTAGTCTACACAAAAACTTCTAACTCCAAAAAAAGGGAACGATATAGAAAGAATATATTGAAGGCTTCAACATAAGAGGAAAACATATTTCACATGCTTTGTTAGGAGTTTTTTATCTATGAAATTATGATTTTCCAATGGTGAAAATTTTTGTGGTTGGCAATTTGAGGACAAAATTGATAGATGGATGTCTATTTTGCCACATGGAAGAATGATTTGACAATTATGTATATCTGTCCATTCTTCAAAGCTCTGGATTATTTCATGTTTTGTTATGTCACATGGCCAACTTTGATTGATTGAACTTGATATGTGAGCGAGTGATCTTAGTGTCCATCTGTTTATAAAATTGCAACCCCACTTGATTTACAGCATGATAGATCGAAGTGGCCATCCTCCGTTATTGTCCACCAAATCTACTCACTTTTAAATGGAAAATAAAGAAATAAGAATAACAATTCCAGTTCTCTTTTCCAACCAAAAAAAAAAAGATATGTACTTCGTGAATCATAATCTTAATGAAAATGACATTGATATGGCAATCTCTTTTCTTCTAAAATTGGAATTGTTTAAATGGCACCTCTATAGGCGTATTTAGAATATAACTTCCCCACCCCTAAAGTGTCAAGCAATTTGAAACCTTACTTCTTTTTTTTTTTAACCCTTTTAATACGACATTTTTTTTTCAAGAAAAGTATCTTATCATTTCACATGTATACTAGAAGAGTGTGCAAGGCAGGAATAACTTGTGATAAGGACATAATGATATTCACTTTCAAATTATTTTTGAAAACTCTTTTTTACCCCTACCTTAGATAACTTATGAAAATAAGACAAGGGTGTTTGGCATTTCCACCTTTCGTGGGGGAGTGGGGCTTTTATTTCTCACTCGCTTCTATGACCGGATGCAGCCCCTAGACTCCCGTATTCCATATGTTAAATAGACATATAGAGGTGCCATTTGGGCAATCCTATTTTTAGAAGAAAAGAGATTGTTATAGAAATATCATCTTCAATGAAATTATGATTCAAAAAGCATGTAAATTTTTTAAAACCAAATTTACCTACAAATGTTTCATTTAGACAAATCCATTTTTTAAAAGAAAAGAAATTGTGATAGCAATGTCATCTTCAATGAGAACATGCATCTTTTTCAAAACAAAACACACCGATAGAGATGTCATTTAGATAGTTTCATTTTTAGAAGAAAATAGATTGTGATAGTAATGTCATCTTCGATGAGATTATGATTCAAAAAGTATATATATATATATATATATATATCTAATAAAATTGTTATGTAAATCATGGTTATATTAAACTAATCATTTTTGTATATTTTTTGTTGTATGCACAATTGCATAAATTAACCATGTCAAAAAGATGAATTTTACGATAGTAGGATAAACGTAATGTTCCATTTGATATCATAGCAATGTTTTTTTTTTGCTATTTTAATGTTGGGAAGTGGTTCTCTATCCACGAACACTGGCATAAGAGGTGCTCCTTGTATCTATCTCTCTCCTTTGCAAAACAAAAAATAAAGATGTATTTTCACATGGCGAAGAGAGAGAGAGAGAGAGAGAGAGAGAGAGAGAGAGAGAGAGAGAGAGAGATGGAGTGCCGGCATAGGCCACACTCCCAAACATAGTTCTGTTTTTCCTTCTAATACTAAGTGTTTCTTTTTTCCATAAAGAAAAAAAAGGGAATGTTCCATTATTCCATAAGCACAAGCACCCCCTGCCCCAATAAAATTAAAAGGGAAAAAGAAGGTTGTCAGTCTACTTGGCCCTGCATTTAGACATTGGAAATGTAAAATAACTACCCCTGCCCTAATGGAATAATAAACCCCTTCTCAATTGGATACCTCCATGCACTCTCATTGGCCTCCACGCTGGCATAAAAGCCAACCAACTTGGCAGTGATCTCTCTCATCCCTAAATAAAATAAAAGAGTTGGTTTCAGCATGATGCCTATAACTACAACCCACTTAATCACACTTTTTTTTGTAAGCATTTAATCACACTTAATAACTACCACATGGCAGTATAGTGGGGTCTAAAATTATATGGATAAGTTATCCATGTCACCATCTACCAATGGTATAAAATCAGATCATAATCCGACATTTTCATGAGTTTTAGCATCTTCATTTGATCAAATACCTCAAGAAAATATCCATATTCTTTAGGATATCCTTAAAATATTAAAGGTTCTGCTTTTGATCAAGAGTGGCCAGAATGGTACTACATAATTGGTAACAGAATTGTGATTTTTCTTTTAATATACATAACATCTTTTAAAACTCTACTAAAAAAAAAAAAAAAATCTTTAAAAACAATTATTAGGGAAAGGATTTCTAAAAGGCAGCGTTATTCTACACCAGTGTGGAGTTGATAGGAGCATATGAAAGTTTTAACTGTGGTGAGATTTTCACTTTTCATGGCAGCCGAATGGTGATTTCACCTCATTATCTAGGCATAGGGGCCACAGTGGGAGTGAAATGATGGTTCAAATGCACCATTCGTCCATTTCTTCACTAAATTGACACCACCTAAATAAATCAGCAAGGTCTTTTAAACTGTCATTCCAGTTCATGTTGTTCATGCGGTTAATCGAATCCCATTATCCCATCATGATGACAAATGGTGGTGTATCATTTCAAATGAGGGATCCCTATCAACTAAATTAGCAACTAAATTTCTAAAGACCAGCACACTAACGAACTTCAATGCATCTCAAACAGGTGTCGTTGCTCATCTCCATGTTCTCGATGTTTTCGATTTTTTTGAAAAATCAATATCCACCCCAAGTTTAAACTTTTCTTTTAGAGAGCAATCAATGACGAACTACCAACAAAGGATAAGTTGTTGAAATGGGTGGATATTGATCTTCAATGTAGTCTTTGCCTCACTTAGAAGGAATCTATCTACCATATTTTGGTAGACTGTGAGTTCACAAGGAAGATATGGGCATCAGGCTCATTAGGTTTCAAACCAGATTGTCTTTCATGCGATTCTATGAAGAACCTAATTTCTTTATGCTTTAACTCTAGAGTAATTCCAAATAAAGATTTAAAATGGTTCTTTTCAGTACTCATAATCACTAGTTATTTTATATGGAACCACAGAAATAAATCTACTTTCAGTGAGAAAAAACCTGATTACTTGACCACCATCAAGCAAATTGAAAATTGGGTTGCAAATGGAATCAATCAAGCCACCCAGCGACAGAGGTGATATTTAATCCAACTCAATATCTCAATCTCACACCATGGACACAGACCACCAATCTCCTCATTACTACAAGTGTTACTGAGGAAAATCAAATATGTCTGCATGGGCTATTGCTTTTATTACACAAAATCAATGTCAATTATATCTAACCAACTATGTCTTGACAGGAAAAAATGGTGAGACAGAGGCTCTAGGCTTCATCAAAGGAATGGAGTAGGCAAAGAAGAACAACTGGAAGGTGGACAAACTGTGGAGCGATGCAGATGAAATTAGATTGCTCTCTAAAAAACAATATGATAAACTGTTAGATTTATGACTAAAGACGTTAATTATGTTATACTGTGAGATGGATAACCATCATATTTCTCCTAGTTTTTGTAATATCAAAATTCATAGACTCTTAGGAGAACTTAAAACTCTAGCCTACAAAACTATATATATAGTAGGAAGCCCATATGTAGGAATGACATAGTTATCAACGTAAATATCCCTAAGTAATGGTATTTCTCTTTTGGCTGATAAATAAATAAATAAATCAGCAAGGTCTTAAGAAACATGTTTATATCGTTATGAAATGACAAAAATGCCCCTGATGGCAAAACGGGCCTTTCACAAATCCATAGTAGACCTTAAGAAAGTCAGTGCATGTCTGTCAGTCTTTGTGGTTGGGTTAAGCTAATCATATATCAACAATTATGAATGGTGGTGGAATCGCTGTGTTGTTGGGCTAATCATATCCACAATTATGAGTGGTAGTTAGACCCCTGGATGGATCTTAACTCGTCTTGCACCTTCTAGGGTAACACCCACAACTTTATCAAAAAAAAAAGTAACACCCACAACCAAGATGGGCCAAAAAAATAACCCACCATATCCATATGGGTCCATTAGATACCCTGTGGCCAATAGCGCTAATCCAACCTTTTCCTACAAAAGTAAGTGAATGGCTCCCACATCTAGGATTGGGCCTAACAAAGCCAAACCTCTTTCCATCTCGGCCCATGTTGGGTCAAGATCATGTGGATTTCTTGAGTTTGTGGCTCTATGGTACATTAAATATTCAACTTTCACAATGTGTACGACAGGGTTTGATCCACGACCTCCTCCCTTAGGTGTCGGTTCCACAAGCCGAAGCTACTATCACTATGCTATCCTAGTGTTCGTGATTTTGTATGATCATGATAAATAGGTAAAGTACCGCTTGAAAGTAACAAAAAGTTACATGAAAACCACCATTAAATGAAATGGCATTCTTATACTTTATGAAAGGGCAAAAGATTTGCATACTGTGAGCCCAAACATCCTTCCTTGCATATCACTGTCACATGTGAGGATGAAATGTCATAAATGCCCCCATCAATATGGTCAGATTTAAAAAGGGGTTCTCTCGTTCATCTGAAACTGCATTTGGGCGGTGGAGGGAACCCTTTACCTTTTATTTTTGTGGTTGATGGGGGATTTGTGTAGCATAAACGATTGTATGACTAATAGTTTTCTTTTTTTATTCTAATGGATATAATTTTTCTCTAAACAAAATAATTAACTAGAAGCACATTAACTTATTTTTGTTTAATCCATAGTATACCAATTGGAAATTATTACGTTCTTGAGTAGGCCCTGATTGTTGGTGTTGTCATTGTTGCCAAGACAACCAGTTGACACACTCATACAGTGGTTCTGGTATTGCTAAGTATGTGTTATTGGAGATGACATGTGTTGATGAGAATAGCTACAGCAGAGAGCTACAACTGTGTGGGCTGACATGGTTGAGCTGCAACTGTATGGGGTGACAGATGTGGAGATGAGCTGCAGAGGTTGACATCAGATCATGAGTTGCAGAGGTTTGATGTGGTTGGCATAATGAGGATGCAAGCGCATGTCCTAAAGTGCATAAGAGTATATTAACAGAGGTGAGAAGATGTTGCCAAAGGTGAAGGATGTTGTTGTGTGGAAATCTGTTAATTTTTACAGTAGAAATTGCTTCGGAGTGTTTTTTGATTTGTCCTCCATTGAGAATGTGTGAGAGCCTTTTTTTTTTTTGCTGAGAGCTCAAAACTAGGGAAATGAAGATATCTGAATTAGATTTCCAATTGAATCATATCAATCTGATATCGGAGTGGAAATTTATGATTTGTTCTTCAGACATTGCAATATACTTAAGATAGCAATTTCAACATATACATCAATTACAAGATTAGATTTTGCAACCCATGCACTGCACCTGAGTTGAAGATTCTTTTTTTTTTCGTAAATCACTTAAGTTGAAGGTTATGTCATGAAAAATGTAGTCTTTCAAGTAGATATGTAAATGGATAGTCAAAATCCAAATTTGAATTTGTATCCGTATTCGTTTAGGGACATAAGTATCTAGTCAAAGGATATTTGGGTTCAAATCCGAATTATCCGAAAAATAATTAATCGATTCGATTAGATAATCAATTAACGATTTTGAGGATTCTTAAAGTTTAGACAGGTTCTAAAGAATGAAAAAAAAAAAGATAAAACAACTTAAAAAGATGAATGAAGAGCAAAATTCTACTCATTAAGGAGAGGAAGGTCCGAACCACACAAACCAGAGAGTAAATGGTGTAAATTCGATCTGCATCCGTATCCATATCTAGTCAGGGAATATTCGAATTCGATCACATTTGATCAGAATTCGATCTGTATTCGATCCATTTACATCCCTACCTTCAAGTCAACTTTACATGGAAAAAAATAACGTATCAATTGAAGATCACATAAGGGAGATATGGAGGTCTACATGGATAAACGTCGGTCATTATTGAGACTAAGGTCAAGGGAAATCTGGGTTTTTTTTTCCTATGTTGCGATGCTTGTTTTTCAAGGTCTTTCCTCCTCCTGGTTTGAAACTTGAATCATAAAAAATTAGAAAGCTTGAAATCTATTTTCATATGCTTAATTCAATCCCAATCTGATCAAGGAGTATGGATCTCGAATGTAAATGGTGTGTAGTATGACCAAAGTGCTCTGTTTACAAATACAATGGCTTGCAGCATAATTTTTGAAGGTTTACTCATCATCTGGGTTGGAGCTGAGAACATAAAGTAATAGATCTTCAAGCCTAAAAGAAACGTTTCATTTTTTTAATCTAACAAACAACTCACTAGCCAGTGTCAGAAAGTTGTCATTTTGCATTGCAAAACTACCAATTTGGTTTCAATATACTCATTCTTGTCTCTTGGTGAAGAAGTCGCCATATTTAATAAGATGATCATGAATTTGCTGACCTGTGTTGACAGCCTGCGCAGTTGAGAAGTTCCCCCATAAATTTCTGGTCCCATCTGGGAAGATTTGCTGATTCCAGTCCCCTCTCTCTCTCCTCATATGTATCTTGCACCTGTAAAATAAGTAAGGGATCGGCATCCTCTCTTTATCATAGCTATCTGAATGATCGACATATGTCTAGGTGTTAATTCAACGGTTGTATTTTTATCGATCATAATAGAGGTATCGTATCCAAAATCATTAGATCGGCACTTGGATACATGTTGATCGTCCAAATAACTATGAGCCGACCTAGGCGATCACAATTTATGAGAGAAGCTAGATTCAATAGTAAGATGACCCCAACGACTAAGGTGGGCCTTAGTAAGTCAATGTATGGGGTTCATAAAAGACAGCTCATAGGCGAATAACAAGTAATATACCCCCATTTTTCTACTAAAAGTAGGTTGATGGTACCTCGCAACATACAATTTCTCACACAAGGAAGGGGAGAGAGGGTTTTGAATATGTTTACCATGGAGTCTTAAAAAAAGATTAGCTCCTCTAAAATAATTATATTTAACAAGAGTTTAAGTTATATACATAATCACAATCATGATTACAAAAATTTTCATTTTCTGTTTAAAATTGATTCCACCTCATTTCCCTTATCTTCCATTTGCTTGTAACGAGACTCTTTGTAGAACCAACCTTCCTAATCACGCTTCAATATTTTGAAAAACCTAGACAAAATCTAACAGTCAAACCGATGGCACTATCACATGACATGTTTTTTGGGTTATTTCCTTTATTAGGCTCAAGAATACAAAGAAAGATAGAATTGTTCGCCTGTATAGGTTTGTTAGAAGATCATATAGTCGAAATTGCTTGGCCTATGGTATATTGGTGGTCCAATTTATGGATTGATTTCCTCCTCCTTTAAAAAAGAAAAAACAATACTCTTCGTTCATAGCAGGCTATTCAGTAGTCCCTTATTGAAGGGTATTATTAGTTTATTAATAATGTTTGGTTATACTTATGCTTTAGTTTTTCTCCTTGTCTAATGATAAAAACTACATGGTATAAAAGTTTTTCTCAGTTTGTTTACTATAAATTATAAATTAGGAATGGGAGCTTGGCACACCTTCACCAAAAATTGAAAAACACTCTCTAATACTTTTCATATAGCAATTCATGTGGGGTTGAAAAATTATGCATTTACCCCAAAGTCTTTTATTTACATGTCAACTTCCAACTCAATCTAAGTTTTTCAAGTGAAAAACAAGGAAAAAAAAAAGAGACTACCAAATAACTAAAATTGGGTGCATGGACATGCAGAGGGTATGCGCACATATAAGATTAATTTTAAATTTGACATGTAGATAATCCCCATAATTTTTTTATTTATTTATCAATTTATCAAAAGAAATTCCAGATCACCTTTCCATGTGGTAGGAAACACAAGGCATGCTGATATAATTTGGTATTCATATATCCTCGTAATTCAAATGCTAGCAAGAACAAATTTGGTACTTATTAATATTAAAGAATTAAATTAGGAAACTTGTTAGCTAGAAGAACAGTAGATTTAGCATCGATAAATGTTACAATCACATATAGATATTCACTTCCAGTTGCTTAGTTATATACAAAGAGAAAAAACAATCAATTTGTTTAAATGAAACTCTAGTTAATTTTAATATAAGTACACAATT
This sequence comes from Macadamia integrifolia, assembly GCF_013358625.1. Lineage (NCBI taxonomy): Eukaryota > Viridiplantae > Streptophyta > Magnoliopsida > Proteales > Proteaceae > Macadamia > Macadamia integrifolia. Next base: position 18,079,159 of record NC_056558.1, read on the forward strand.
AATAGATACCTTTCTTCAATCTTTGTGCTTGAGAGAAGAATCTATCCTACGTAAATCCATAGAAATATATAGTCATTGACTCCTTTCACTTCTAGACTAATACCCACCTTATTCTCTGTTAGAGTGAGATCTGTAATCAATATTCCCATGGCTGCCTAGGCAGAATGGGCTCTTTATATAATCAAATTATATTTTTTTCCAATGTGAAATTTGATGTGGCAACTTTAAATCATTGGATACAAAAAATATAACTTGGACTTGGTAGTAGTCAAATTCAAATTCAAATTATATGCTCCACTTGGCCTTTTTCCTAAAATTTTAAGTCGTCTATTTGTTTTTGATAATTTATTATTATTAATTTTTAGTGAACATTTTCGAGGGAAATTAGCAATGAGATTTTTTTTTCTTAAAATTTTAGTACTAATAAATCTATACATCCAAATACCACAAGAAAATCTGCCCCTCAATTTCAAAAATTTAGACTAAAGATCCTATCACTAAGTTCACCAATGCCACATTGGGAATTTCGCCACATCAAGGAGCATTCAATTAAAAAAAAAAAAAAGGTTCCTACAAACTCATCATAGTAATTTTTTCTATAGACCTTCTATTTCTTTCTATGCAGATAAAATGATTTGACATTTTGACCATTGGATTGATAATAAATCATTGAATAAGTTTGCTGACATGAGCAACGAGAAATCATGTGAAAAACACGATCACCTGCCAGTGGAAGGCTTTCTGCGTTCATTTTTATTATTGGTTTATCAATGATAGAAAATCATTGAATAAGTTACAAATGAAATTTCATGGCTCATTTTTGTTATTGGTTTATCAATGAAGCTTTTCAATTTTTATTTTTTTGTACGATTTTCACCTCATTGTTACAATGAAAAAATTAATTAGATAGAATTTTATTATAAGATTAGATGATGATTTGGACAATAGTTTCACTTAATTTAAACATTAAGTTAATTATCATATAACATTATAATGTGTGTAAGAACATAGTCCATAAAAAAATTCATCCATATCATATATATATATATATATATATATATTTGGTGTAAAATTCATCCATACCAGATGGCCTTAACATGAATGTATTGAACCTAAGATTGGAAACTAGGGGCTAGCCAAATTTCAGGCTTAGGTTCAGGTGGGCCCAAGCCCAGACTGATCAGGTATCACCCATTTGAGTCCATTACCCACCTTATATAAAATACAAACTGGACATTACGTTTTACCATAAAAGTGGACATTACGTGCGTCCATCATTCTCAAAGGTTCTTCTGCTCTCTCCATTCCCATAATTCCATAAACAACCCACATTATTAAAGTAAACAAATCAATCTCCACCATTTAGTCATTTACTAATTAACATCCCACCTCTAAGGTAATTATGATCACATGGCCCATCCATTAATCCCAACCAATAGATGGATTCCAACTAATAATCAAAATTATAGAAGCGTGGGGCCCATGGATTCATCAACCCTTGACCCACCACCATAATCCCAGGTAGCAAAAAACCCACGTTCTCTCTCTCTGGCCAAAGACATTTTCACTAGAAATCTAACTATTTGTGAAGAAGTCAGTCAATCTATACAAGGGTAAAAAAAGGCTTAGAGAACTAGAGAAGCTCAAGAATACAAGGAGAGAAGTATACCCAAAATAAAGAAAAAACACTGAGGGAGAAGGGTCTCCCATAAAAAAACAGGGGAAAAGGAAAATAAAAGAGCAGAGAGAGAGAGAGGTACTGCAGGTCAGAATCCGAACTATTTCACCACCTGCGTCCAGACGACGAGGAGGCCGGGCACCATCCTCCGACTCAGTCCAGAAAACCGACACCGAATTTATTCAACGCCGTCGATTTAATCTCTCTCTCTCTCTTTTTTTCTTTTTCTTTAGATCTCACATTTCTTACTTCTCTTTAAATTAGCTTCGACCCTCAAAACCCCTCTGTTTTGGATAATCTCTTTCTAGCTCAATTACGCCCAGATCTGGGAAACTAAAGTGACGAAAAATGGATGAGTTTCCTGGTCTGTTGGCGAGGGATTTTGGGTTCAGGCCTCAAGGAAAATCGGCTCCCATGGCGGCATCGAAAGGTACCGGTAGCCTTAATAGTGCTGGAAACCTTAATGTCGGGATCGGACCAGGGGGAGACTCTAGATCCTCTTCATTTTCTTCTAACCGTTCGAAATCCGCCTGGAATTCGAATTCTGTTGGTGGGTCTTTCCTTGACGATCACGACGGGCTCTTTGGTTCAACCGCGACTCGGAAAACCCAGGGTTATGGAGATGGTGGTTACGATGATGTATTTGGTGCACCCCCGAAGTATGATAATCGAACGGAGACTCGTGGTGGTGGTGCCTCTTCAGCTTCTTCTTTTGATTATGATTCCATATTTCAAGGATCCAAGGATTCGGGCGCAAAGATTTCATCTTTGCCTGTTTTTGATAAGCCTAAGTATGATGATGATGACGGCGATATATTTCATGGGTTGCCGGGGATGAAGGGCTCTTCTGCTGCTGTAAGTAATGATGATGTGTTCGCGTCGATCGCTTCGCCTCCGAAACAAAGTGCTCCATTTGATGATTTGTTAGGGAGTTTTAGACGGAAGGAGCCGGATTCCAAGAGTTCTAGTGGAAGGAGATCGGAAGAAGTTGTGAATGATGCATCTGATTTTGATGATTTAATACCTGGTTTTGGTGGGAGCAGTCCTCCGAAGAACAGGTACATTCTCGAATTGCTACCCAAATCGTATATGTTGATGATTCAATTTGCTTTCGTTTCTGAACTCTAATGCATTTTTTGAGTGAATTTTATTTGTTCTTTCACCAATTCGTTTACTAATCTGTAGCTTACTGGATTAAATTGCCAGCCACTTTTTTAGATTGGTAGTTGGGGTGAATAAATTCACACTCCTAATAAACTCTCAAAGAATCGAAATTTACGTTTTAAATGGGATTGATACCTACGGTTTGGAAACTAAGATTTCCTTTTTCATTTATCCTCAACTAAGCTTGGTTTGTGACTCTTTTGTTGGTTCTCTTTCTATATCCCATTTTGTGACGTACTTATAATTTCTTCTCAATCTAATGGGAATAAGGTGAAATAAATCATTGTTAGTATCGTATTTCAGCTGTCACTATATGTCTTCACTCTTGGCTTTTGGTGGCTTGGGTGTCTGAAACGAGTAACTAATATGTCTAACATAGTGATTGGAGAAGATGTTTTTTGGATTTAAAATATTGACTAAACGAAGCATTTACCCTACTAAATGGGTTGGGATCATGGATCCTGTTTCGCCATTCCACCCTGTCTTGCTATACATATCCTTTCTCACCATCTCTTTCCAATTAATTCACTCTACCTATTGGTCTTTTAGCTCTCATAATTTTCATCATAGCACTACTCCTTACTAGTGCACTTAAAGGCCTCCACTGCAGATGGCCATACGACATGAAACATCTTCCTTCTTTTTGTCTTCTATCAGAAGCTACTCCTAAATGACCGTTACATCTTTCTCCAGATTTTAAATATCTAAATACTGAATCCTTAACAGCATTGTGATTTTCAGCAGTTTGCAAATGTTCGTATGGACAGACATTACAACAGAGCATTTTCTTTCTGATCAGCATGTTTCTTCATTTGTTTGGATGATTCAATGCATGTATTTTTTCTCTTTCTTTTTTTTTTTTTTTTTTTTTTTTGGGGTGGGGGGGGGTTTGAGACTTTGTTGAGGTAAAAGTGTTTAATATTTTACTCTTTTTTGACCCTGATGTATATCCATGTTATCGTCTTCGTGACTTATCCTCAAACAGTCATAAATCTATCCAAAGCAAGGAAAGAACAGATCCAGATTAGTGCAGAAACATGGTGCATATGCTTCTGAAGTCCACCACCATATTCTAAATAGAACATTCTGGTTAGATGTTGAATGCTGCACATTTTACAAAAATATTACACGAAGTAGACATTATGGCATTGTCTACTTGTGAGAAATATGAAGTAGACATTATGGCATATTACATATTCAATGATACCGATGAACTGAATTTTCGGCAAGAATCATAGTGGGCATGAACGGTAAGAATCATAGGGAACATGAACCACAGATAGTGTCCTTTCTAACATTGAAACATGCTTATCTAGGATCATGTGGCAACCCAAGGGGGTGAATTGGGTTATGCGGAATAATATGCCAAATTAAGAAATTTTACCCAAAATAAAAATATGAAAGCAAAAGGGTAAGGTGCTCCAAGAAACAAAGGTGAGAGGAGGGAAAAAAGACAATGATGAAGACAATAGAATTTATAGTGGTTGGCAACCTGGCCTACATCCACTACTAAGCAATGCTCACACACTTGGTCTTTCCACTATGCTTCTCACAATTGGTTTCCAGAATCACAATAAATCCTTACAATGTAGTTTTCTGGTTGGCTTACTGCAAACCTGTGGTTGTTTTCCTGACTCACAGAAAACCTGAGTATTTCTGTTATCACTTAAAACTTACAACAGTGGAGATTCACCAATCTCCCACAACAACTCTCTTTGAAGAGTGTTCGAGTGTTCCCACTGAAGATACAAAACCTCTCTAAGGAAAATACAAAAGTTTCAGCGCAACAATAAAACCTCTAGAATGTAGATAAAACAAGTTAAAGAACAAGGTATGATTCTCAAAAACTTTTTAAAACAAGACTAAACAATGTGCAACGGTGCAAGTGATGTCCCAAAGTCTTGTGGAAAAATGCCACATAGTCCTTTATTGATAGGCCAAGCAAAAAGTCTGCAAAAACTATCTGTTAGACTCTCTAACGATAAAAAGGTCATTTTTGGATTTGTGCAGACATCTGTAGAAACACATGAGAGTGGACATCTGCACTTACTCTGTTTCTGAACAGAGTATGGTAATTTGGCTATAACTTTCTCGCATAGTCGCATGAGCTCGAATTGACGTGATTCTTGAACCATTGAAAAGTAGACTCAAAGAACTATGATTTCCATGTTTGAGTTCAGGCCAAATATAAGTGCAAGTGTTCAAAATTGTTCGTAATGTAACTAGTTACTACTGTGTAGAAGCAGGATTCTGAACAGCATGGACTAGTCCGTCTGTACGAATCTTAAATTTTTCTCCTTACACAATCAACTTAATTCCAAATCCCAACGAAAGCAGACTAGAAGTCCTATAAATCTCATGCGATCTCTTCATGGCTAACTCATTCTAAGTTCAGGCATTGCATCCATCACGTGCTTGGATGGGGTTAAGTCGGACGTCTTTGTTCAAGTGTGGATGCCCATGCTGTCTTGTGGTGCAAATGTATCAGACAGAGGACCTTTAAAACACATCATTATTGAGAGACGTCTGCACTCGAGTGCGGATGTCCGCAATATAATGTTTTTGACTCCGAACTGAGCTAAGTCACAAATTTAACTACCTGAGTTATGGGTGTTGTTCCTTTATGTCTTCGGTGAGCTAATTAGGCCTTTTCAGAATCACCATTACAACATTTAGGAAATAAAATATATTTACAAGTTTGAAACTAATTCTGAATTCTTGATCTTCTTTAGGGTTCCTTGAAACTTGATCTTTAATTTGAATGCTTCAACCCTTAATGAGTTTGGGCCTACTGAAGTGAAGCTTGAGTCTTCTAGATTGTCTTCTCCAATCATGCCACTTGTCATTCAAGCTTATCTTAGATCTTCCATTGAGATGCTCACTCGATGACTCCGTCCACTATTCCACTTGCTTGAGCTAGCTTTCCCATACAATGTCTTGATGCTTGAGAGGGTACCAATTAACCTTTTATATTAATGCTTTTTCATCAACAAACACAGTTTATGAATCACCAAAAATATACTCGCGATATCTCGACAGTTTATGTAGAGAAGTGAATATTGTTAATGAAGGGGAAGCATGGTAAAGAATACCAAACGCTTCGGGATTTGGAATCTCAGACACACTTGCAGCCTCTTAAAATAAACCTATTATAAGTATGACTCTTAAGAGTATAAATCCTTGTCAAACAAGGACCCATAAAAAAAGAGCAACCCAGTGCATGGGGCTCCCACTACTGTAGGGTTTGGGAGGGGCAAATGTTCGCATCCTTACCCCCCTGCTTTGCAACACCCTCTTTGCAAGAGAGGCTGTTTCCAAGTTTCGAACCTGGAAACAAGGACCCATAGGCCATGTAAAATCGGATATGGGAATTTGGGTAATCCTATTTCTACTGGGAAACTGAAATAAGATTCGTGATCCTGCATAGTATCGATACTATAGTTTCTTTTAAAGTATCCATAAGATAACCTATTAGACCATTAGCCCGCTATATGTAAAACCCGTTCTAGTGCAGGAGCATGATCACCACCATTGGATGTGGTTTGATTTTCTATTTTGGACATGTTTTGATAGTATTTGGTTATGGTTTTTTTCTTTTGAGTTTTATTTTAATGGGCTCAATTGTAAGCCTCAATCTTAGGTCCAAAGGGGGTGCACAAATTTAATATTTTAATTTAGTATTAGTAGTGGGGCCCATTGGCTCCGAGGATTCCTAGATGGGGATCTTATCTACTGCTGAAGATTTCTGGTCTCCTTAAAAGTAAGTTGATTGGGGCTTGACAAGCATATATGGAGGATATCTAGAGGAAATCGACCAAAATATTTGGAGAATATTCTGTTGAGATCTTTTGGCTACTTGTTGGAATTGTGGGTTTTATTTGTGGCTTCTTTATATAATTATCTTCGTCTATAAGATTCTAGTTGTTATTAAGCTTCTACTTTCTATTTTGATAACTCTTCCTTAGCTATGAAGAGCTTCTAATTATGCAATGTTGCTTCATTATTATAAATAATGAGGGCTGCCACACCCTAGGCACAATTTGATTAATGTGATTTAGTTGATTTATATATATTGAGGCTGTTGCCTCTCGTATTTCTCCTCCCTTCTCTCCTCTCTTATCTTTCTTCTAAAATTACTGTTCATGGGTACTGTTCACAGTCCCGGAACAGCCCCTGACCTCCCAGTTTCTTTTTCACTTATCTCTCTTAAGCTCACCACAAGCAGATCCATTGATGCATCACATTCCAACATTTGTTTGTCATAAATAAGCCTGTTTGTCTGCATCCATTATTTTTACATGGAAATATGCATGCACATTGCGGCATTAGATTTTGAAGTCCATACCTTAATCAGAAAATATATGTTCTCGGAGATATTGTATTTCTGCAAAAATGTTTTATGCTGAACAATTTAAGAAGTTTTTGAATGTGAGGGTGGACCTCGGTGCAACAGTAAGATTGCTCCATTTCGACCTAGTGGTCACGGGATCTAGTTGGGAAACAGCATCTCTGCAAAGCAGGGGTAAGGCTGCGTAGATATGAGCCTCCCCATACCCCATAAGTGGTTGGAGTGTGGTACGCCCTTCTTAATTTAAGAAGTTTTTGAACCAGCGATTGAATTTTTTGAAAAATACAGTTAATATATGTATCAGAGATTTTTGAAAATCTGGATTGATTTGATTAATATTACACAAGTAATATTCAAAATTCAAGTAATATGTATATTGTACCGATATCGTAGGTTCTTTAGATTCTGTTTTCTATGGGTAGTACATAAAGTAACTGTTTCTGATTCTAATTTTTAATTAGTAAATTCATACTAAACATGAATGTATTCATTGCGCCCCTTAAGGCACACAAGAATAAATATTTGGTCAAATGTCAACTTCTTATCTTGTAACCATATTGAATAGGAAGATGGCTTCAGATTTAGAAGGCTGCAGTCATAATGTCAAATTCATAAAGAATAGGAAATCGTACTCCCTCTTGTTTGCGTACACTACACGTACCAGACTGTTGAACTTGACGTTCATATTCCATCCATCAAGTATTATTCATGTCATAAGGATGTATCCTATTTTTAATATATCTGTAGGTTTGGAGATGGGTTCCCCCCTTATTTGGTCAAATTTGAGTGAAGATTATGAAGAAAGATATGCTGAAATAGGAATAAGTTCAATTTGCAATTGAACTTGTTAATCAGCATCTGTTAAGTTGTTATTTGTTGACTTGTCGAAAGTTTGGACTGAATGTTCTGAGAGAGATTTTGTTTTTAATGCTGTGTTGCTGTTGATATTTTCATCACTTTTTTAGCTTGCAATTGGTTTCCTGCATACCCCAGTTATTTGGTGTTTGATCATTCACCCATGTTTGGTACCTATTTTCTGAATTATGAATGATGAAAAAAAAAGTATCTGTGGTGCTTCCGATGCTCTTCAATTTTTCATTGTTTAATTAGGTAACATGACATGAATCTTTTCTAATCAATTTTCAAAGATTATATTGAGTGTGCCTCTCATTTATGTCTCTCTATTTAAATGATAGTCAGGCTGATATGTCAGAACTTAATTAATATTTGGTCTTGGAAACATTATATTCTTTCCACAGAGCAACTTCAGAGACAAATCAGCCTCAGCAGTCTACTACTGTTCCTTCAACTAAATCAACTGCCAGCATGATAGATGATCCTTTTGTAGTCTTGGAATCAACTTCTTCATCAGCCTATCCACCCGCAGGCCTGTTTACTGATCCTTTGGAACAAATGAGTAAGCCCAGTAATCCTGGAAGTGCAAAGTTTGAAGGTTTGACACGTAGTGGGATGGTATTGGATGATATGGATCCTCTTGATAGCCTGGGGAAATCTGTGCCCATGTTTTCACCTGAGATGAGTAACAGAGGGAGGGAAAAAAGCCCTTTAAGGACAGGTAGCACGGATGCTTCTGCTGGCAAAGAGTCAATTGGGAAATCTTCTGTAAGGGCATCTGAGGACACCTCACAGTTCAAGGTGCCTGTTGACAATTATCGGGAATCTCATCAAACGCTCTTTGACATTCCCAGTGTTTCATCGAATTCTAATAAACCTGCTGGTCATACTGGTTCTCGCCCTTCTTTTGTAAATGCTGATTCTAATGAAACAAGTTCTGAGGTAGATATGTCTCCGAAATCTGAAAAAAATTGGGAAGGTGCTGATGATATATGGTTGACTGTCTCTGAGATCCCACTTTTCACACAACCTACAAGTGCTCCACCACCTTCAAGACCTCCTCCTAGACCAGCACAAGTTCTGAAAGGAGATAAAGGTTCTTTTGCACCTGTAAATACAAAGAAGGTTAATGAATACCCAACCTTTCCGCATTCCACTCAAAACTTCCAGAGTCCTAGGACAGTCCCTGATTCAGCAAAGAGCTCTGGTGTCTCTTCAATTGATGAACTTGAAGACTTTGCCATGGGTAGGTCCCGAAGTAATGCTGATGAACGTGCAGACATTCTATCTAGTGAAGAAGACATAGAGACAAACTCTGCTGCTGCTGCTATGAAGGAGGCCATGGATAGAGCTGAGGCAAAATTCAAGCATGCTAGGGAAGTAAGGGAGAGAGAAACTGCAAGGGCTGCAAGAAGTAGGGAAGCGGTCCAGCAAGATGCTCAAGAGTGGGAACTCAGGCAGAATCAAGAGAGATTAGATCGTGAAAGAGAGAGAGAGGAGAAAGAAAGAGAACAAAGGAGAATTGAGAGGGAGAGAGAGAGAGCTCGGGAGATTGAAATGGAGAAGGCCAGACAAGCTGTGGAGAGGGCTACCAGAGAAGCACGCGAAAGAGCAGCTGCTGAAGCTCGCCTAAAAGCTGAAAGGGCACAAGCTGAAGCACGTGAACGTTCAGAACGGGCTGCTGTTCAGAGGGCACAAGCTGAAGCTCGTGGAAGGGCAGCAATTGATGCAAGGGAACGAGCTGAAAGAGCAGCTGCAGAAGCCAGGGAGAAGGCAGCTGCCGCAGCACGGGAGAAGGAAGCACGAGAGCGAGCTGCTGTTGCAAGGGCTGAGGCAGAAGTGCGGCTTAGAGCAGAACGAGCAGCTGTTGAAAGAGCTGCTGCAGAGGCTCGAGAAAGAGCTGCCTCAGAGGCTAAAGAAAGGGCAGCAGCTGCGGCTGCTGCAAGAGAAAATCAGCAAAAGAATGGTAATGATGATCTCGAGTCTTTCTTCGGTAATATGGGTCCTCGACCAACAAGTGCGCCAAGGCCAAGGCCTAACACTTCGGTGAGTTATCTAGGAAGGTGGAACTGATGTTGCACTTTGATTTGCTACAAACCTAGCAGATCATATCATTTACTTCCGTATCATTTGTTTCAGGATCCATTTGGGTCTGAAGGGCGTAGGACGTCTTCTGGAACTTCAACAAGCATGAAGAAGGCATCTTCCACAACAAATATTGTTGATGATCTTAATTTAATTTTTGGAGGTAATCTAGCTTTTACATGCAAGTTTTTTATTGTTATGCTGCGAGATTCTGACCTGTGATAATTTATTGATCATTCTCTATTCTATAGGGACATCCTCCCCATCTAAAGATTTTCAGGAAATCGATGGGGAGAGTGAGGAAAGACGGAAAGCCAGATGGGATCGCCAGCAGAGGACTCAGGAGCGTGCGGTATGTTTTTCCCCCCTTTCATGTTTTGATGATGGAATACGTATTATGACTTATTCACTTGCATCAGACTAGTATATGATTGAAGTTTTTGATCAATTTGAATTTAACTTTACAATAGTTGCCTCTATAGTCTTTTGTTACCTAGCCTTCTTTTATAGGCAAAAGCACTGGCTGAGAAGAATGAGCGTGACCTTCAAACTCAGCGGGATCAAGCAGAAAGACATGTAAGTGTTTTATATCAAATCATATTATATGGAAGTGGTACACTTTGAGCATGAAAACATAAAATGGCTCTCTCATATTCCTTCTACTTATATGAGTTTTGATTCAGTTGCCAATTTTTTATGGCTATGTCAACATTTTCTTGAAGTTGCTTGAATTTCCTTATTTGTAATCTTGCTCTGCATGAATTTCAGAGGATTGCTGAAACACTGGACATTGAGATTAAGCGTTGGGCTGCAGGGAAGGAAGGCAATCTGCGTGCTCTGCTATCAACATTACAATATGTGCGTTTATGTACATTGTATTCTGTGTTCTATTTTATGTTTCGTGCTTCCTGTCTTGTAGCAGTTTTGGTTCTAACAAAAATTTATCCAATCGTGTATTTGGATGTCGTTGTTTTATGCTTCTTAAGGATAACCAATTTCCTTGATGGTCTGACATCTTGGAGGCAATTTTTTTCCTTTGGGGGGGGTGGGGGGAGGGGGATGGGGTGCAAGTTCTGATTTAGTATTTATTACTGGCAATATAACCCACCTGTAAATGCTTCGCTCTATTGATTTGTACTTTGTCTTTTCAGATTTATAATTTGTAGATACCTCCTCATTTTTTTTTTCTGGAGAGATTAGAATATCCTTTCAGCAGCGCAATGCGGATCAAATGTTTGACGACCTATAATGGTGATGTATAAATTGGGGAAGGTAGGAATATTTGATCCTTAGTGACCTGTAATGGTTCTGTATAAATAGGGAACGTAAGAATATTTGATCCTTCATCATGTAGAGTTCAACACAACCAATTGATGGTGTTAGGTAGGAACACGAGTCATATAACCTCGTGGGGTGGGGGCTTGAGAGGCTTCCACATTGTTGAATATTGTACCATGAGGGGTTGAGTTAGTGTTCGAGTCATAGTCCAAATTAGTTGGTAACTTGTTATTTACTTTAGTTAGTCTATGGTTGTAATTGGACTCATAGTAGGTTTCCTACTAAGAGTTGGTTGCTTGATTATATAAGGGAGAGGCTGTCTACAATAGAGGTATTCCATTCTATTCCTATTGTGTTTACCCTCTATCCTCTTCTCCATCTCTGTCATGCCCTTCTTATAAGAAGCTAGTGAAGAGGGAGTTGGTGAAGGTTTTTCTAGCACAAGAACTCAAGGCAAAATATGTAAGCTGAAGCGTGCTCTCTATGGTTTGAAGCAATTACCTAAAGCGTGGTTTGGAAGATTTCACAAGGCCATGACATCTGTGAGTTATAAGCAGAGTAATGCTGATCACACATTGTTCATAAAGTGGTCTGGTGAAAAAGTTACTATACTCATGTTTATGTGGATGACATCATGGTAACAGGAAATGATAGCACTGAGATTGATCATCTCAGGGGTTTTCTGGTGAAAGAATTTGAGATAAAGGATCTTAGAAAGTTAAGGTACTTTCTTGGAATTGAAGTTGCCAGGTCCTCAAAAAGCATCTTTCTCTCTTAAAGGAAATACATCCTTGATCTGCTATTCGAGACAGGTATGTTGGGTTGTCATTCTTCTGATATTCCTATGGAAGCTATTAGCCATCTCAAGGAAAAGGAGGGTGAACCAGTTGACAAAGGCCGCTACCAGTGGTTGGTAGAAAAATTGATATATTTCTCACATACACGACTTGACATTGTTGTGGCTGTAACTAAGTTTATGCATGATCCCTATTCCTTTTATATGGAAGCTATTATGTGTATCTTACAAAACTTGAAGTCAGCTCCAAAAAAAGGGATCCTCTTATCTCCTTATGATCACCTCCGAGTTGAAGCTTATATAGATGCTGATTGGGCTGGCTCATGTGATAGAAAGTCTATCTCTGGTTATTGTATCTTTGTAGGAGGGAATCTTGTCACTTGGCCCCAGCAAGAAGCAGAATGTGGTGGCTAGATCTAGTGCTGAAGTAGAATTTCGTGCCATGGCATAGGGGATTTATGAGTTACTATGGTTACGTACACTATTGGATGATATTGGTGTACCTATTCGTCTTCCTATGATGCTTTACTGTGATAACAAGGCTGCTATCAGTATTGCTCGTAATCAGGTACTACATGACTGAATCAAACACGTAGAGATTGATAGACACTTCATCAAATAGAAGTTGGATGCTGGTTTGATTTGTGTTCCTTTTGTGAAGTCTGGTGATCAACTAGCTGATGTGTTCACTAAAGGACTGGTTGGAAAGCTGTTTCATCCTAGTTTAGTCAAGCTGGGCATGTGTGACATCTATGCACCAACTTGAGGGGAGTGTTGGAATAAGGATTAGTGTGCCGCAGGGGCACATTGGGGGTTTTCCCCTGTCCACCGACCTTAGTTAGAGTGGGGCTGTTGGATGGGGGGTATAATTGTAAACACCTTATTTTTTTTTTTTTTTGTTTTGTACTCCTATCATGACTCTATCATGATAGCCATGACTCCTATCATGATTCTATCATGATTTTATATTATAAATAGAGGACTTGTGTGATCAACAGAAGACACACAAGCATTCTCTCATTCTTCCTGTTAACAAAGAGAAAACAGAGGAGAATAAGAAGAGGGGTGGGGGAAGGAATCGTACATAGCCGCACAGGCTTCAACCCAAACAACTCAACTCATCTTTTCAATAGTAAGCTACCCCCATTGTTGGGTTACACATGTATTCATAAAACCCAAAAATCAAGGGTTCCTTATTACTTCCTAAAACTTGGACTAACAAAAATAGAAACTTAATAGAACTCAGTTTGGAAATTTCCTTACATGTCTAATAGCTACCCCCAAATAAAAGATTACATGTCTTTCCCCAAAAAATAAATTCTAAATATCCTACTGAACCAAAAATCTACTTGGACCCAGTTCATCTCATCTGTGCTCCCCATTGGATTTGGGCTAGTCCAAGGAAGTGAACCTGCATTGATTTCCCTGGATTTGAGAGAAACTCTACCATAAGTTTTGTCAAATGAGATAATCAAATTGATCGGCATCCATCCTTGACTGTATGAAATCCGCAATGCAAAGTTCGTTATTGAAGTAGCGACTTAGAAATATAAAATTGGTTGGTTCACTCAAGAGATCAACCGATTTATTTTATCCACAAATTGATCTTCAACAATCATCGGCGCCATCTCTTCTTTGATCATTGATGACTCGTCTTCTAGCTCGTCCACCCATTGCTCAATGACTGAGATCAATTTGTTGAAGGAAGATTCCATACGATCAAATGTGACCACGAATTGGTACTTGAGTTCTGTGCATTGCCACTTAGTCTCCTTGCATTGTTGCAGAGTATTGTTGAGTCTTGTTGAGTTTCTCTCGTACAAGTTGAATTTGTTGACGGATCTCTAGTAGAGTGTTAAATCCATCGGTTTGGTTTGCTTTGATACCAAGTTGAAGCGGAACCCGGGTTTGAAAACCCTATCCATTCGTTGTAATTTCAAAGGCCTATTACTTCTTGACCTTCAATTCATATTCCAGCAGAAGAGTTCTTCCTGATTTGTTCAGCCCTCAATCCAGGCCACTAAGTTGCTGAAACAGGTTAACTGGAGGATGGTAATTCCTTATTCAACCAAATCAAGACCATAGGGACATCAACCAATAAGCACCGAACAAAAGGCAAGCCTCTAAAATAGGCAGTGGTAGGAACATATTGGGTTTCAGTTGCAGCACTATAACCCCAGTAGGAGTGGATTTTGGGCATGGGATTAAACTGTTCAGGTCGCCCAGGGCATGTGACCATACGCCTAGAAGATGGAGGGAAAAGGAGAAGGGATGGGGGTAGAATGGTAGATTAGCTCACAACCGAAGGGTTGCTGCTGTGCGCACCAGAAGTGGGTATAAAAGGGAAAACAGAGGAGGAAGAGAAGAAGGAAGGGTGGGGGGGAGGGAATCACACACACACAGCCGTGCAGGCTTCTACCCAAACAAATTAACTCATCATTTCATTATCAATCCACCCCTTCATTGGGCTACACATGTATTGATAAAACCCCAAAATCAAAGACTCCTAATTACTTCCTAATACTTAGACTAACTAAAATAGATTTCAATAACACTCAAATTGAAAATTTCCGACATGTTTAATAGCTAGCCCCAAAATAAAAATATTACATATCTTTCTCAATTAAAACAAATTCTAAATATCGTATTGAACCAAAAATCTAACTGGACCCTATTCATCCATAGTTGTCACGTTGTCTAGGTGACCCAAGGCGGTGGAGAGGGACAAAAAAGCAAGGTGACACCGACAAACCATTCATGGCGTCCAAGGCGCCTAGGCGACGCCTTGACAACTATAGTTCATCCCCATCTGGGCTCCTCAACGGATTTGGTTTGGTACAAGGAAGTGCACCTGCATCAGGCAACTGCAAATGAGACCGTAATATCATCACCCAGCATCTGAGTTCAATCCATTTCGGTTCTGTAATAGGTCTTCTACATCCCTGGTCCCTGGATGTAACCCTGCCTATGTTGATATCATCACAAAGAGTAACCTGTATTTTGAAGGATCAGATCATAGCCACAACAGGAAAGCATTAGGAGACAATAACTCCATGAGAGATCAAATGATCTATGGTTGGATCGCTATCAGGGGCCTCCGCTGAAAGACTTGAGTTTTGTTGGCAATCCCTTCATCTGTACTACCTGAAATGGGGAGGAACTTCTGTTAGGTCTAGTTAGGAATTATATTGAGAAATTACTGCGTAGCAGCCTCTATTTACCAGTCACCAAACCAATCTTCCCTCCTTTTCTTCCCTTCCAACAATGGTGCTGCACCATTTGTTCAACATTCCAGTCATTCAAGTTCTTTGTCAGAAAATGAATTTTACTAATTTTGAGACTAGTCAACTTTTAGTTCCAATATCACTCTACTAATTTGAACTGCTTGATCAACTTTTTACTGATTTATGGTTCTATTGACCACAGCCAATAGGTCATCGATGCGGTAAAACATTCCTTTATGGAAACTTAGCATCTCTTGTCGCTTAAATTGAAGTGTTGAAGTATCTAGCCAGCAAGGTTCTTAATTTCAACCAAACTTCAATGAATATGAAGTAAAATACTAGACAAGAATGAAGAGAGTTTCTAGCATAACAATATTTCTGGAGATATCCTTGGGAGACAATCTGGATGAGTTTTGAGGCTTCCATATAAAGTACTAGTAAAGAACTATCAAGTTCTGACAAAAAAAAGTTTCGGGAAATTCCTTGAGATTTTATGATGGGTGAGGTACTGCAGGTTTCATTTTAAAGTGAAAATTCAATGGACATAGTCTTGAAAGAAAGCTAACCAAAGGTAATATCGTGGTTGGGGGAAAATTCCATGTCTTGTCTCATATGCTGCAATCTTGATGAGTTCTAGGATTCATGAAGTGGGTTTCCTCATTGCCCTGAAAAATGCTCTCACAGATCTCTTCTGGTCCTGCTGTATTGAGGGCCCTGTCAAAGTAAAAATTCAGGTTGTTTAAGAAGGTTTATAGTCTTGATTGAGAGTCCCCGAGAATAGAGTCTAACTCATCTGATGTTACCCAAGTTTCATGGAAGTTGGATGATTCATTTACTAGCATATCTTTTTCCAGTTTACTAGCCATTATTTCTCAGATGAGCAGTTACCTAGTTGTCCTCAATATTCTATTTTTGTAATAGATCATTTTTATGAGTTGACCCATGTTCAAGGTAAAATAAGTAAGAAATTCAATGAAGTCTTAACCTTGTAGAAGGTTATTATCTGCTTCCTCAGGAAAGGATCCGTTTTTCTGTTGTTGCTAGAGGGGGAGAATGACATGGGATCCTGTTCTAGACATGTTTGAAATGTTTTTTGGTCTTTTTGGTTAATAATCATGTATAGCTTATTATTCCACATGCCAAGTTATTTCTAAAATTCAGTTAATCATGACCAGGTGCTTTGGCCTGAATGCGGTTGGCAGCCTGTTTCTTTGACCGATTTGATAACTGGTGCCTCAGTTAAAAAGGTTTACAGAAAAGCAACTTTGTGTATCCATCCTGATAAGGTACAGCAGAAAGGTGCTAATCTTCAACAGAAATACATTGCAGAAAAAGTATTCGACCTTCTTAAGGTACTTTATTATTTGAAACCAATGTAGTTTATATAATCAAAATCAGTACTTCTCCAGTCAATAAAAATTTTGATTTATTATTGTTGATTTGTTAAATTGACCATTCATAATTTGGTGTAACCTAGTTGGAAAAAAGCATATATATCCTGTGACTGATGGTGACCATTTCACAAATAAGTTGTATCTGTTAGCCATACAGACTTGAATTTTAAAGGGCATTTTCTGTTATATGTGATGTCCATGTCAAGCACGGGAAGAATGGCATGGTATAGTTCGAATCATATACTGTTTACTTCTGTTATCCTAGTGTTGGTTTGATTGATTTGGTATTCGAAGTTGTTTGGTCATGGAAGGGTCTAAGTGGAATCAGATTTTCCCGTGTAACCAGCAATTCAAATGCAAGAACAAGGGAAGGCACGAGAGAGCTCCTTTTATTTTTCTTTTGTGATTCAAGTATGAAAATTTCCTTATTTCTGTGTTGATTTTCTTAAATGATTACAGTTACCTCACCATATAGGGTGAACCTATACCAAGAGATGCTAATCAGGGCTTTGTGAAAATAATTCTTGTGACGTGCAATAATAACCCAGACCATGACCATAGTTGTCACAGCGTCTAGGTGTCCCAAGGCGTTGCAGGGGGCCTGGATGCAAAGTGACACCAACAAAGTGCCTGGATGCCAACTATGACCATACCCTACTGATAGTATAATGATTGGAAGTTTGAATCAGTTGTAGTCGTTGGTCATCACAAAGAATGCATAACTTTACCATTTTTAATTTATTGACAAAACAATATGAAATTTAAGGAACAGGTGGCATCTTCTATCATTCAACAGCCTCGGCTTCATCACGATGGAAATCCACCCGTCACAGGAATTGAATCTTAGATGTGCAGGTAATTCTATGGGCAATCTTGGTCCAATGGGCATTTTTGGAATTCTTAGAGATCACCAAGTCAACGTTGCATGCGCTTATTCAGGTCCAATTAGTGATTGACTTGGCTGAAGGCTATCATAGGATGACTTGAGGATTACTCAGGCCACAGATGGCCTGATTTGATTATCAAGCGTGACACCATGTTGGTTATAAATGGCTGTCCTTCCAAGTCCAAAGACCCTTGGAAGAACAAGCATTTTTATAAGAGAAGCTAGAATTGTTAGGACTGTCAATTTGTCTTTTTCCTGGAGGATCTAATCTGCAATTGTCTTAGCAGATGAGTTAGCTGGGACCAGAGTCCATAGGCAGACTTGTTCCCTGTCCTACTATGTGACTTTTCTGTCTTTTCTGGTCCTTGTGACCTATGTTTGTTGTTGTAAACTATCTGCTGTACCATCTACTTTTTTCAATAAAATCTTTTAGTTGTCAGAATAATTTAGGATAAAGGTTTCTCACTCGAAGAGTGTGGGAAGCAGTTTCTACATGGATCTGATCTGGACTTGAATGACCAAATCTCAACCTTGGATGACAAAGTAACTATGTAGCTGGAAACCGGTTGTCTAAACTTATTTTTTTTTATGATGGGAATCATGCACCAATAACGGGGAAGCATTTGTAATCTGACAGAAATATAAGATGCCATTTTTCTCCCGTTTCTACTAAATGGTTTGTTCATTCTTTCGATCATTAAAATTCCACTGTTCCTGGGAGGGGGGGGGGAGAAAAACACCTTGCTTTGTCCTGGTCTAGATCTTTGGAGTACACCTCTCTCATAGGTCTACTGGTATTCCAGCGAAGAGGAACATGGCCATTGGAGAAAAAAACTAGGATAGAATGGTTTTAACATCTGCTATGGGAGAAGCCCAAGCCAATGGAATCAGCTCTATTGGTGGTCGTACTTGAAACATGACCTAAACTATGCTTGTCTTTCCTCATTACTCGTCCTAGGGTGATTTTAGGCTTATCCCTAGCTCTTTTAGATCCTTCAATTTGGATCAAATCACTCCTCCATACTGGTGTATCCCAAGGCCTCTGTTGAACATTCTCTGCCACCTTAAATGAATTTCTCGGAGCTTTTCATGTATCAGGGTAACTTCCAATTCAGCTCTAATATGGTCATTCCCTACTCTATCCTTCCTACTTTTGCCACTCATCCATCTCAACAGCCTCATCTCTGCAGCACTTAGTTTATCTATGTGTCATATCTTAACTACCCAACATTCTACCTCATACAAAATAGCCGATCGTATTGCTGTCCTATAAAATTTTCCTTTAATCTTGAAAGGAATACACCAATTACACAATACTCCGGATGCACCTCTTCACTTTATCCATCATACTTTAATTCTTTGTGAGACATTATCCCCTATATCATCTTCTTTATTTATGGTTGAGCCCAAATATCTAAATAAAAGAGATAGGCATTGGTCCCTGCTTAGTCAATGTTAAAATAAGAAGTAAAAATTACATCCCGCTGCCGGTTGCCACATAAGGCCTTCAATGACGGCCACAATTTTCTCACTAAAAATTCGATTGTCCAAATTGTGTCCATGTTGGAATTACCTCCTGTATGTGATATACATACATACAGAGAATGATGATCACTTGGGTTGTATGATACTATGATCAGGAGTGTTGACTAGGCTTAGCTATCAAAGCTTCTGTAAACAAAATTGTGCAAAGTTGTTGGCTGCAACCAATAAATTCTGGGGGAGCACTGAATGCATAAAATGGGCTTGTTTCTTCACACTGTAAAGAGAGTCATATCTTTTCCCTTTTAATTCTTGAAGGCATTTCGGCAAAGGAGCATCATCAATTAATCAGCAGCTAATGCATGTGGTTAGTTTCCGCACCCTTTAGAGTGGTTTGGAAATCCCTTCAATGGCATGGCTTCAAAAGAGCGTGAATGTTTTGACTTGAAGTAAGAGAAAAACAGTACCAAGCTAGATGGGGCATGTTTTTCTTTGTCTATTTTTTAGTGTGGCGAATGGGGGGGGGTTTGTTCCGTAGCAATTATTTGGGCTTGTGGGGGTTAAAATGTTGATCAGGATAAAAGAGAGTATTTATCATTCCTTTTATTTCCTAGAAGTTGGATTAAATCCTAGGTTACAAAAGAATGGGTAGTCTCCCACCACCCTCCCTCAGTTGGTGATCTGTTTTTGGCAGTAACATTCTTTCCTTAAGGCTGCAGATTGGTCAGTTTAGTGATCCTTCTTGGCAGAGCCTGGTCCTGTGGAGTATAAAGAAAATAGAATTTGAAAGTTACAGATGGCCAGAAAGAGCACCTGGGACATTCTTCGTGATATTTCTTATCCTGTAAAAAAGATGTGCCTTGGTGTTGGCTAGTAGTTTGTGGAGTGGTGTGCCAGTAATCACTTTGAGACAGCAAATTTTACACTAGAGTACTGATTCAATTCTTGTACATAGTAGTTTATACATTTAGCATGGTATTCTTATGCCTCATATTTATTGATATTTATTCTTTGATGAAATGTACCTTTTCTATTGTGTCTTTTATTTATTTTATTTTTATAGTTGATAGTTGGACTAAATATTATAATTTCCTGTTGAATACTAGTACTATTGGTTTAATATTTTCGTCCTATTGAGAATGCCTAACATCTGAGTTGGAACAGGAAGCCTGGAACAAATTCAATTCAGAGGAGCTTTTCTAACTTCTCAGCTTATTCTTTTGTGCTGAGATGCTTCATCTGGAAATTGCTCGAGTTGTTGGGGCGAGAATGCGAGAGTGATATTGGTTGGAGGTGTTGCTTCTTGCTACCATCATGCATTTGTCTTGGTATTTCATTATGCCATTTGGCAAATAGGCTTCCTTCCTGACCTCCCTGGGTGCCTGAAAGGTAGTCTTCTTGTTTGTTTTTGTTACTGTAAATTGATGTTGTTCAGGGAAACTTACAGGCTCAAATTCTAGGTGTATTTGGAAATTTGAGTGGTTGGTCATTGTAGAGTAGTACTCATGTCCTTGGCAAATTGCATCGGCCATCCATTTGAGTTAAGTCAGTCCTGGTGTTAATTCTTTTTTGTGAGTACTTGATTTGATTGAATCAATACCAACAAATTTAGTTTTATATTTGTAATATCAAGATAGACTCGGCAAACTCTGTTTCTTAGAGTGGAGAAATTGAATGTGCAATTCAGATTCTTGGTCTGGTTTTTGTTTATATACCATTGTTTCTGGATCATGGTATGTTCTATAAAAACATATTGCATACCCTGGAACTTCCTTTGTTTAATTCAAACTGGTACCTTGAACAAATTTGTTGCATGAATTGGACTAAATCAGGTGGACTCTGCTACTTGATCTCGGAGATGTCGAAAGTAGATTCTTCTATGTTGTTAGTATGGCTTGAAGTAGTTCCTGAACTTTCATTTGATTCACTAATGTTAATACTGAAAAGTTTTTTTTTTTTTTTTTTTGGTAGGAATACTGAAAAGTTAAATCATAACATAAATAGGTATGTATTAAACTCTGTTTTAATTGAGAAAACATATCAGGCAACAACTGTCACAATGTTAATAGAAAACAACATCCACTGCACACTACTCTTTTTCCTTTGGTTTCTTCATTATTGTCTCTTAAAGAGGGGGTGCCTGATCTGTAGTTAACAACATAAAAAGAGAGCAATAGGAAGTCTATTGTTGATGTATACATTGACGCTGCCCTTTTGTAACAGTTTGTGCTTTTACGCGAAATAGCAATGAAGGAAAAATTCAGTCTGTTTTTCGAAAATAATATTAAAATTAAAAAAATTCTATAAATTTCATCATTTTTTATTTATTTTATTGAAGTTTTGTAAAGCTTCAAACATTTTCAAATTGAAATATTTGGTGCTCAAATTATTCATTAAATATTCTCAATCACTACTAAACTTTTTGGGTTCGAATTTTCAGACTAAATTATTTGCAGACTATTCTTTTTCCAAAATTTTCAACAGATTCAGATTCAGATTTTGGCCAAATTTGCCGACCTATTCACAAATTAGCTAACTATATCTTAGTCTGAAGTGTGCTTACAGTAGAGATAGATTCTGCCATCACATTTTCTATTTGATTGGATATAGTTTTGAGTGATATGAAATATGAAATGTCGTTTCTAAGCTCATTAAATAATATGAAAATGATGGGTTTTATATCATTGGCGTTCCATATATATAGATTTACTCAGTAGTAAGGTACATAGAAGTTGTAGCATTTTTTTTTTTTTTTTTGATGGAGAGACAAAATTATTGGTCAGGAAATATTCTAGAGTCATTTGAATGGGAGCATATTTCACTTTAATTATTGATAGTTGGCCCTATTTTGCTGGAATAAGGCTGAGTTTAATTGTATGGTCATTCTTACTAAAAAAGTATTGTACTTGAAATGACTAAGCCCATTGTCATCTGCGAGCAAAAATCCCTAGTCTATCAAGTCTAGGAAAAACCTCTAATGTAGCATTGTATCTATCACGTGCCAAGTTAGGTGCGGCTAAAATTTTATGGACCCTTAAGCCTAAAGGTTCCCCGGTCAAAATGTATAGCATTAGTATGAATAGAGTTGGCCATTTAACAAAATAAAGAAATTTTATGAAAGGATATATTGAATTTGATCTTTAAAATTTGATATGTGGCTGATACTAATAAAATTTTAGAGATTCAATTTTTTTTTTAGAAGATCCAATGGTTGGAATGACCATAGTACCTTTCCATAATTATATTAAAGATATAGAAATCAAGGGATTTAATTCTTGGACTTCGGATTGGTATGGATCTCTACCGATGTCGATACGATATTAATCATGAATTGATCCATAATCAATATTGATTATGATCAGTCAATTTTACCCTTGCTTTAATTTTTTTTCTTTTTTTAATGATTTCACCCCTATTCCAATATCAATACTCGATTTCAAATCGATTAGGAGATACGAGATTCTTCTTATACTGATCCAACATGATTCAATGCCAATACTTAGAACCATGGTTTAAAGTATTTCCGATACCGATACCGATACGATACCCTCCGATACGTATCTTAAATTTAGCCGACCGATACGATACATGGAATTTTTTAAATCCTTTTGTATCGATATATATGCTACGTTACATACCAATATGCACCGATACACCATCGATACGTACTGATACTCTATGAAAAATATAAAATCAAGGTGAAATATACGTTTTGGTATGTATCGGTGAGTATTGGTATGTATTGATTGGCACGTATTGCTGAGTATCAGTATGTATTGGTGAGTATCAGTACGTATCGATTGGTACGTATCGGTGAGTATCAGTATGTACCGATACAGCGCTACGTTCATATAATGGCCAAGATGGGTATTTTTCAGAAAACATGATTTTTTGAGGGGTTTTTGTTCCAAATTTGCTACCAACCATATTTCTCTCTAACTAAAGTGGAAATTAAGGTTGGTAACAAGGATTTTACACTTATGGGAAAACTACAAACCTTGAATTCTTAGTGTGATACCCTTAATTTAGTGTTTATGCATAATACATGTTATCAATAGCTTTTTTTAACAAATTTTTTATGCACAAGTGTTTAAAAATATGTTTCATATCCATTTATATGCTTATCTTTAGCGTATCTTAGTGTATCTCCGATACGATACGATACCCTTCGATATGTATCTTAATTTTAACCAACCAATACGCCGACCGATACCAATACTTTAATCCTTGCTTAGAACCAGATAAAAGAAAAAAAGAACCATGTCTATGTTTACAATTCTATCATTCTATGTGAAAAGACGAATTCACCCATTATTTTGGAGATGAGAGATAGACACAGGAAACACTAACATAGGCCTCGTAATTTCCCAAATAAAATTAGAAAAAGAAATAAAAGAGAGATCTATGTTATATTTGTTGGAGAGGAGTCGTATCGATTTTGGTAACGAAGTTAAAACGCACAACGTGGAAGAATGGTATAAATTCCTGAAGGGAGAGGAGAGGAGAGGAGAGGAGAGGACATGATACTCCGCCTCAAAAAGTGAGGTCTCCTGATCAAATCTTAGCCACTGCACTTGACTTTTTCACATAAAAAAAAAAAAAAAAAAATGAGCTCCATTGTTGGTTGGTAAGTTCCCCTCTTCCATCTCGACTTCTTGCTTCTTGGGTCGATTTATTCCTAACCTCACCATATACCTATCTGTGTTCTTTAATAGTCATCCCCTGCATCCAAAATTCGTATTTTTGATTGAATCCACTTTTTCCAATGGCTTCCAAATTCTTGGTTTCCTTTTTAGTTTCTTGACAGAGCTTCTCTACTTGCCCCACATGTTTTTGAAAGTTAAAGAGACTTTTTAGCCTTACAGGGTTCTGCAACACAAGAAGGTTGAAGCCATAAATCGATAACGCCCAGTCCAGTCCAGCACTCCAGCCATGATACTGAAAGTTAATAATGACAGTGATCAGATCTATTAACCCAAAAAGTGTTTTGTTTTGCTTCAAAGTTTGAATTCCCTATTCAATTTCTTGTTTTCTTGTCTCATTTTACAGGCACGACTCTCCTCTTCAGCCTCTTCTCAGGTTTCTTATTATTATTTTTATCAATTATTGAATGTAATTAAATGTAAAATATTTTATAAACCATTGATGATTTTATAAATATATTAAATTTTTACTCACAAAGAATAATTATATAAAATTATCGAAAATCTGAGACAAGTGAAGCCGTTTTAAGGCTCTAATGATACATAGTACACATTAGCATAACAGGTCATACCTCATCTTCGCATCAAAGATTCAACACATCGTCCATTAAATTCTAAAATATTACTCCACTCGATTCCCAATCTTAGTTCTTGGTTCTTGGGTCTTTCCCATTCAACAAAGTCTCAAACGGTTAAAATTCTAAAACATTATACAAATACCACTCGATTTAATAAATGGGTAACATTCTTTTTTTCTCAAAAGAGGAACTTGTCTTCAGTCCACTAAACAAAGGCTGGCCAAGTGTATTAGTAGGGCCTAGAAATTTAATCCAGCAATCTACTTTGGAACCTCACTCACAAGCCCACCAAGCTGGCCAGTCCATATCATAATGGATGGAGACCTGATTGAAAGAAAGTCCATTCCATCCAAAAACATCAATTGATTCTATAATGTATATTATTGGTACCCATCATCTTCGTTCTTAATCAACCTTTTGACATAAATATGAACCTCACTATTCTTGAGTCCGAATTGTGTAGGATAATTGGGTCGTTATCCACTCTATGGTTGAAAGATTCTTGTAATTCTTCTGTTTCGTGCCCCATTTCTTACCAAAAAAATGTTTGAACCTCACTATTCTCCCTTGGGGAGTCCCCTTAGGGCTCTTTTACTCAATCTAAATTGGTCAACATTGTTTGTTTTGTTAAAATTTATCTAAACTAATTATAATTAATGTGTTAATCAAGTGAAAAATGAAAAAAACCAGATAAATCTTATGTGGTCTGGAATTATACAAAGAGAAAAGTCAAAGGGTATTGAAATGAGAATGAGGCCATATTTCACTTTCATTGTTGATATCTAGGGTTATTTTGTTAGGAAAAAGCTGAGTTTAGTTGAGTTGTTGGTTCTAAGGCTATATGATCATTCCTAGACTAAAAGTAGGGTAATTTTAAATGATTAAGCCCCATTTCTATTTGGTAGCAAAAAATCTAACTGTTATGTCATTTTTTTATTTTTTATTTTTTGCTGTTAGTAGCCTTAAAAACTTTTTTCCAATATAATTGGTTCCATTGTGGGTGAAATTGATGGCCCAGTTCCAAAAGAACTGAAGAAAGACTTCCCGGCCAGGCCCACTCCAGCGGCCCAGCCTAGCCTGCTGAAGTGCCCATGTTGTAACCGTCCTCATTCCTTTGTGTTTTTTCTGGGTAACTTTGGCTCTGTACTGTAACATTCTAAAAAATGGGTTCTGATGTTTTTTTATTTTTTTGAAACAGAAATGAGGTAAAACCTGTATGGGAAGCCCGGTTCAATTTCTTATTTTTTTGAAATGAACCGGGCACTTATGAGACTTTTGAATCCTTTTTTTGGAGCATGAAATACTTGTTTTTCATTTTTAGAATTCATTCTGAGCAAAAGGCGCCGAAATATGTATCACTTATAAGTTATGAAGGGTAAATGGGGAAATTACCCTCAAAACATAACAAAAGTTATGTTTCAAGGTAAACCCTAACCCCATTTTCACTTGAAGAAGGAGAGAGGCGAGAAGCTCTGCTCGGTACAAATCTTACGGACTACCATCTTCGATCTACCATCTTCAAGGTAAACGACGATCTCTCTCTCTCTCTTTCTCTTTCTCTTCCTTTCGCCGATTCTAACGAACTGTGTTTTGCAAGTTCATTTCCTCTTTTCTTTCACAGTTCTCAACAATGGCGTCGCTGATTCGGATGCAGAGAATCGTGTTCAATCAAGAAATAAGGAATTACAGTGAAGAACAAATCGAAGGAGTCGCATTGAACAACCGGTGGGATGATATCAACAACTCCGAAGCATGGCAGGAAGGCATCTTCTATACTCTCTGTGTCATCTACTCAGTCGTCTCCTTCATTGCCCTCGTAAAAATTCCTTCTCCATTAGTCGAATTTCTTGTTTACATTGTTACATTGAATAGTTTGATCTTTCCTCTTTGTCTCTGTTTTCAATTTCTTCTGAACCTTCTTGATTTCTTCTACTTTACTTTGGGCTACTAACCTATGAACTGTATATTTCTTGTTGCAGTAAGCAAGTATTACAACTATTCCACTATTTTTTTTCTTTACTCCGATTTGGTGTGTTTGTTTTTATTGTACATTGTAGTATCGTCGAGCCTGTACTTAGTTGATAAGAAAAAAATTTCTCCGTTCTATTTAGGTTAGGTTGGGTTGGGTTGTTTCCCTTGATTCTTATTGAAGTTGGAGGTAGACGTATCAGTTCTTGCAAATGCGTTGCAAGTTTTTGATATTTGGTGCACATGATTGTGTCTTGGTCTAGGCTGATACTGTGAATTTCTTTAAGTGAGTGATCTTCAGAGAATTTAAACACATGAGCTACCCTCTCACTCCATTTTCTCTTGGGACTTCCTTGTAATGATTATATTCCTTTGCCCCGTTTCATTTGTGCCTTATATTCTGTGTATGGTTTTGAAAATTTCTTTCCCCATGGGTAAAACATTGTTCTTAAACTTACTAGTCTTCATTTCATGGTCTTTTCATTGGTTAAATGTCAATTATGGTATTTAGTTCACCAATATCCTCAACATTGGTTTTGTTAGTTCTATGTGATCATTGTTGGCGTTCGTTAATATACTTTGTAAACAGTGGAAGGCCATACTCAGTCGTAGTGCTACTTCTGATTTGAGTTTTTTGTGTAAAGTGATCTCTTCTTGGAAGTATAATATTTCAAGAAAATATTCCTCTCTCAATTTCACCAGCCAGTGATATTTTTTCTTTTGTCCTGCTTAACTATACAATATTACTTGTTGAATAGTCTATGTTAAGTTTTTATGCCCCAGGTGCAACTCATCCGGATTCAACTGAGAGTACCAGAATTTGGTTGGACAACACAAAAGGTTTTCTACTTGATGAATTTTATTATGAATGGATGTAAGGGTTATTCTTTTCTCAGTTGCATTTAATGTAGGATTTATTTTCCCTCTTGCTAACCATGTCTGAATTGTATTTTTTACAGTACGTGCTATTCTCTTTGGACTATACAAAAATGTGTTTGTTCTCAGCGCAGTTTTGGTTCTTTGAAGAAGCGTTTTCCAATTCTCAGCAAAATGCCATGTTTTCCACTGAACACCCAAA
This sequence comes from Macadamia integrifolia, assembly GCF_013358625.1. Classification (NCBI taxonomy): domain Eukaryota; kingdom Viridiplantae; phylum Streptophyta; class Magnoliopsida; order Proteales; family Proteaceae; genus Macadamia; species Macadamia integrifolia. The sequence continues at coordinate 18,106,676 of NC_056558.1, forward strand.
CATGCATCATCATTGCTTGGTGTGCACTTCACAACTTCATTCGGGAGGAAGAAATTGCAGACAAGAATTTTAAGGAGTTTGGTGAAAATTGGTGGAATGAGGAGCCTGAAGAAATTCAAGACTATGTACCACCGGCTCACATTAGTATAAGCTTAGCAAAAAGAAGAAGATAGATGGATGATCTTAGGAAAAAGATTGCAAATGAGTTAGCTGTTAAAGCCGGAATGGCTCAAATTACATGATTACATTTTGATTATTGGATTTAAACTTTGGAGTAGTGGGACATGTTTTGCAGTTAAGAATTAAGTTGGAAGACCTAATTTATGCCCTTAAGTTCATAATTAGATACTTTAAGAATTATGTCAATACTTGAATTTATTCTTGTTCATACTTTTATGTTATTATGATAGATCATATTTTTGTTGAAACATTTCATATTTCATATGGCAAGGAAACACGGCCAAATATTTCATATTTAAAGTGAACACCATGTTGTTGATATGGAGATATTCTTATTTGTCTCATTCAACTTAAGTTATTTGGGTAATAGTGATTTTCGATGCTTATAATTTATTAAAAAACCATTGACTATCCTTAGATTTTATTTAAAAATCACAACTTTGACACCCATGGTGAAGATGGCACTTTATGTAAATATTGGTTTCTAACAGAAACGGTTTTGTTAAGTACGAACCATACATGTTTCTGTTTCTTTCAGGTTACAAAATCAATTTTTTTTTGCGATTACCATACAACATTTAAGATGCAGAATCACTCCAAAAAAATAGAAATGCAAAAAAGTGTGCTAGCCCCAAAATCATGTTGAAAAAATAGAATCGTTACAGTACAGAGCCTTTGTAACCGTCTTATTACTTTGCCTAAATACTGGAAGGGAGAGGGGTTTCTTCAATTAACAACTCAGTCTTGCAGGAACGGTTCTGCTCCTCTTCACTACGGTTCTCATATATCGGCTCCATTGTTCATTGGTAAGTTCCCTTCTTCCATCTCGACTTCTTGGGTTCTTGGGTTTTGAATATTGACCCAAAAAATTAAAAAGAGAGATTTTCAACCTCACCGTGTTCTTTAATCTTCATCCTCTGTACCCAAAATTTCTAATTTTGATTCGATTCACTTTTTCCCCAATGCCTTCCAACTTCTTAGTTTCCCCTTTTAGTTTATTGATTAGAGCTTCTTTTGTTGAAAGTTACAGACTATTTAGCCCTGCTGGGTTCTGCAAACAAGAAGCTTGAAGCCATAAACCGATAATGTCCAGTCCCGCCATGATACTAAAAATTAGACAATGATAGTGACCATATCTATTAATTCAAACAGTGGTTTTGTTTGCTTCAAAGCTTCTTGAATTCCTAATTTAATTTCGTGTTTGCTCGTTTCATTTTACAGGCACAATTCTGCTCCTCAGCCTGTTCTCATATCAGCCCCATTGTTCGTAATTGCACTGGTATGTCCTCCCTGCCCTCTTGTGCTCCTTTAGCCTTTTTTTCTGGTTGAATCTTGAACCTTTGTTGTTTAAGCCATGTAGTCATTCTTGGTCTTTTTTTGTTTTCCTCTTTTTTTTTTTTCTGTCAATTTTTATCTTTGTTTTGCCTGTAATGGGCATATAGTATTTGATATTCATTTCATTTTATCAACGGTAAATTTTCCCATAATTTTTGTCTATTTTTTTTTAACTCTTTCCTTCATCAATCTTCCTTTCAACTTTCTATTAATATTATATTTTTGGGTGAATGGTTAGTGACTTTTTTTTTTCTTTAAAACTATGTCTCAAGGCATCCCCTTAAAATTAATGTTTTATTTGATAATTTTTCGTTTTTTATAACCAATTATGAGGGCATACCCTTAAATTTCTAGGTACCCAAGTCACATCTGTTTAACTACGTAAGTGATCTGTCTTTTGTTCTTGTAGATGATGCTAAGAATCTGGCTCCATTTGCCTATTGCTTAACATTTGGAGATATTTTTTTTTTGTGTAAAGTCAGGTAACATATGACTCTGATAGACCTTATCATTTGGATAGATAAGAAACAGAAGCAAAAAACTTTATTCTACCAATTTTGTAGAAAATAACATACTATTTTTTTTTCTTGTGCATTTAATATCTAGGAAGAAAAGAGTAGCATAACTCATAATTATTAAAAAATTACTAAAGATAGGTGTTGTTGTTTGTAGTTTTTATGTCATTTGTTCCATATTATACTTTTGTTTTCATTATAGAAGTTTGCTATCTCTACTTTTACATGTCCATTGTAATAAGAAGAAACGATTTTTTTGGCAATTTCAAGTTGGAAGGAGTTTAATTAAGCTATTATATTATGTATCTTGTGTTTCTTGAATTAATGTTTTTAAGGTTCTGTAAATAGAAAAGATTGAACTCCTAACCTCAAGTGTAAAAGGTAGATGTCAACCTACCATGGTAAACACCCTATTAATGTCTTACGTATGCACTATAATTTTTTTCTCAACCTATTAATTAATCATGTTATGTTGTTGTGAATTTTCCTCAACCTGAACCCTCCTAACTTCACTTCATGTTCGTTAGGAGATGACTTGAGTCTCATTTGTCTTACAGGCATTTTAGAAGAATGAAGAAACATGATGCAGCTACTTGGTCTAAACTTCCGGAGAAAATCCTTGAGATTATTGTTTGGAGGCTTCCTTGTTTCCTTGATCATGTCCGATTTGGTGCAGTATGCCAGTTATGGCAATCCACTATAGTGAACATGCACCACCATTTAACTTCCTGGGATCCATGGTTGCTTCTTCCTGAGAGGGAAGACAATTGCATGATCCGTGGCTTCTACAAATTTTCTAAGAGAAGCGTTTTTGAAGTTAAAGCTGCCTGAAGCTCATGCAAAACGTTGCATCGGATCTTCTAAAGGCTGGCTTGTAATGTTAAATGAAATCTTATCGATCTACCTTTTCAATCCATGTACCAAAGTCCAAGATCGGCTTCCAAATCAAATGACATTCCAGGATCACGACAATTTTGCAAAGCGTTTCACTTGGGTTGAAATGCATGACAACTTCATTCTAAAAGTTGTGTTATCATCCAGCCCTTCAAACTCTGACTTCATTGCTATGGCCATCTATTCTAACATTCGGAAATTGGCAATTGCTAGACCAGAAGATGAAGCATGGACTACAATACCAAGTGAATGGTCTGGATTTTGTGATTTCATATACTACAAGGAAAAGTTTTATGCCATAAATTGGCAAGGGAAGGTGGTGTCTTGTGATGTTGGTGCGCATCCAAAGACTACTCTAATCACAACGCCTGTGAGACAAATTTATGGACAGGTTTACTTGGTTGAATGTTCAGGGGAGCTATTACAGGTTGTAAGAAAAATGAAATTTGACAATTATTCTCCTGATTACGAGACCGTAGGGTTCAATGTTTTCAAGCTGGATTCATACAGCAATTTGTGGGTTGTGATGAAAAATTTGGGTGACCAATCATTGTTTCGAGGTTACAATACTTCTTTCTCAATTAGCTGTGACAACTCTCGAGCGATAAGGGTCAAGAGAGATTGTATTTACTTCACAGATGACTCTCTGGATGCACATTGGATGTCCAAGGAGTTTGGTGGTAGTGACATGGGAATCTTTCACTTGGAAGATGGACACATTGAGCATCATTACTCTGGCCATGTTTGTTATCCTTCAGGACACATTTGGTTTGCTCCTAACAAATCATAGATAACCTAACACAAATGAAACTGATTTTATTTTGTTGACTGAAAGGATTTAGTTAGCTTCCTGCTGAACTCTTAGTGTATTCTAATTTATTAAATTGGAGTTAATTTTCTACTTGTGCCATCTTCAGTGAATTTTGGTTTGGGCTATAACTGCTGCTGTTATGTTCTCAATTCATTGGGACTAAGGATTGTGGTAGTAGGTTATGATTTATGAGCTCTGTTGTAGCAGGTGGCTAGCATGGGAACAAACTTCTACTTCAGTCGTACTATTCTTGTATAAAGTTGGGTATGATCTTAAACAAAAAGGTTTAAGGTTGGATCAATGGAATGAATCTGTTGTCTTCCCTTGATCAACAGGAAATTAAACCTTCCCTATAATGGTTGATTTTGAACTCTGAAGAAACAGAGGAGTCACTTATGATTGGGAATCTATTGATAGTTCCAATTGATCTATCTAACAGAATTGGCAAGAGTTTAAACTCCTAAACAGCACAAACAAAGCATTACCATTTGGTTAGCATTTTCCAAGTAAACTGTTTTATTGACATCTTTGGTAATGTATGAAGGACAAAAGAGATGGCATCAGTCTCCGCCTTTTGGGTTGATCCATTAATTGATTATTGAGATTTTAAAAATCAGGTATTGATTCTCCTCTTTTTTTTTTCTTCTGGTAAATAATCAGCTATTGATTCTTGCCTCATGTATTGCAATTCACATATTATTTAGTTTTAGGAAAAAGAACGTTCCCTGGTCACTTGGTTTCTATGCCAACACGGGATCCATTGAGGAGGTGTCTATGGGCATCAATAGGGGTGGGTTTATTTTGATTTTACGAGGGTAGAGGCATAATTTCCCCCCCTTGTGTCGGGGATAGAAAATGTTCAAAATGGAAAAGTAAATAGAAAAAAGGAATAAAAAACTTAGGATTGTGAACTTTTTCCCAATCAATTATGTTGGAGAAAATTGCTCAACATATGTACCATTTCATCATGTAGGACAATCGATTCAATAGGGAGTTGGGTCAAATTTTGGATGGCTATTGAGAAAAGTTCAATGCATGAGGGTCGATTTAATTAAGTTTTGATTCCTAATCTAACAAATGTTTAACCCACATTATCCCTCATTTTTACAAATATTTGGTATCATTTTTCTTTTTAATCAGCCGTTGATTACAGTTTCTTTTCTATACGATTTTTCTTTTTTTTCATGATGTACTGCCCAATGGGACTTTACTCACGCACAATAGAGAGGTAAGAGGAATAGACACACTAAATACAAACCCACACACCCATATAACCGCACAAACACTCACACCCATATGACAACAATTGATCCTTTGAGAAGCTACAAGCCAGTGTGCTAAACTCTAAATTCACTTGACATGTGTGCCTGAATATCTCGCCTCAACCTATACTCACAGATAATAATAAGGATCCACGTGAAGCCAAAATTCCAACTGACGATGAAGGTTGAAATTGAACTTTGTGTGAACGAAGGGGATGTGTTTTTTGATCTCCCAATCTTCTCCCAGGTCTTTTTGGATCCGGTATTCAAGCTCTTCTGACATATCTGATAACATAAGTTCCTGGAGAGTAACCAGTGTGCTAGGCTCTAGATTCACCTGACTTGTGCCCGAACATCTTGCCTGCCTCAAAGAATATTCATACATAAAAATAAAAAGCAGACGCATCACACCAAAATTCCAACTGACGATGAATGTCGAAATTTAATTTCATGTCAATGAAGGGTATGTGTTGGATGATCTCCCAATCTTCTCCTACGTCTCTTTGGATCCGGTATTTAAACTCTTCTGACATACCTGATAACAAAAGTTCCTGGAGAGTAACCACTTGTTTCAAACCCTGCGGAAGCCTTTTTAACCAGCGACAATCTACAATCTTCAAAACCCTAAGGTTTGGTAATGCTCCTTCGTCCACTGCGAACTCTTCTAAGTCATCTAATTTAATCAACATCAACTCTTCAAGTTGACGAAACCCATCAGCAGAGAAAATAATTTTGGATCCCAGATACGCCACAAACAAGATGAGGCACTTTAGATTGCATAGCTTCTTTAGGTTTGCCATCAATTCGTTTATCTCTTGTCCTTTCTGGTTACTCAATAACAAGGTGGTGAGATTTAGGGGAAAATCTCGGAATCCAATAACTCCTGTTAAAACCATATGATAAAGCTTCTGGTGGCAAGAAAATGAAGCAGGAAGGACTATTGTTTCAATATCTTCTTCACCTGAATACATAAAAGGCCGATCTAGGAGTTTGAGGATCCGAAGGTGGCTCAATTTGGGGATGGCATTTAACAAGGCCTCTCTGTATAAAGATAGACCTCCATTTGGACTTGGCATAATAGATAGCTCTCTCAAACTAGTCAAGTTTTCAAGCCCACATATCCATTTGCCAGTAGGTAGGATTAGTATCTGCAAGTTCATAATGTGATGGAGAGGGTGAAAATGAAAGCTCTCGGACACAACTGCATGAATGCTTAAGATAAGAAGATTTCTTAGATTCTGCAGTTTCATTATCGTCTTAGGTAGCTTCCTGAGGTTAGTTGAACGTAAATCCAACGTTTGCAGATTTTGCAGGTCTCCTATTGAAGATGGAAGTTTCCTTACCCCGGTATCACGTAGGCTCAAGTACTTAAGGAGGATGAGTTTTCCAATCTGCTTGAGCAAGCTTTTAGGTATACACCTTACACCCTCTAGATCTAAGACTCTCAGCAATTTCATGGCTCCAACAAGAAGATATTCCTTCATCCATGTGCTTCTCTCAGGAACATATTCAAAGAAGCACAATAAGGAACGGAGATGATTTGGTGTAGCAGTACTTTGTCCAGTAGTTTCAATGATGGAAAGCCGACGATGGGATTTATTCGAGGTAAATAAATTATCACTCCCAAGAACTTAAAGGAATCTCTCTTGCTTAGCTTCTGAAATTGCTAGGTCTCGGACAAGATCATGGATACGACAATGCTTGACACGCCCGTCATAACTTCGAATTGTTGCTTGAATCATGCTTCTTTTGATAAGCTCCTCCATGTAATCCTCTGCCACATCTTCCATCGTCGACTGTCCTCTCGGTTGTATGAAGCCTTCGGCCACCCATAGCCAGATCAACCTAGAACACTGGATCTCATAGTCCTCTGGAAATAAACCTACATAGAGAAAACAAGGCTTCAACTGATCGGGTAAGTCGGTGTAACTCAGAGCCAATACTTGTTTGCAATTCCGAGCTTCATTCTGATTTAGCTCCCAATTTACGCTATCAAGCACTTTGGACCAGGAAATATGTGTCTTGGGTTTAGTGGACAAGAGGCCGCCTAATACCACAATGGCCAGTGGCAATCCATGGCACTTGCTGACAATTTTCCTTCCCAAGTCCTCTAAATCTTGAGGGCAACCTGCATCTTTACGACCCATCACCTTTGTCAGGAAAAGCTTCCAACTCTCCTCTTTAGTCAAAAGGCGCATGCGATGGGTATCTGTGAAGGGATCTGCATCCTTTGCTACATTTTCATTGCGAGTGGTAAGCAACACCCTGCTTTGATAGCCTTCTTCTTGAGCTGGAACTGGAAGGGCTTGCTTCAACTTTTCCCAGTGTTCACTTTTCCATAAGTCGTCAAACACAATTAGGTAAGTTGTGTCTTTCAAGAGATTTGAAAGCCTATGGATCAAGCTTCCTTCATCTAGCTCCTTCTTCTCCTCTGAGGTAAGGGGCTTGATCTGTTCTATAATGACTTGAAGAACATCTTTTACAATGCATTGTTGAGAGACAGAATACCAAGCACGAGTTGGAAAATGTTGCATGGCATCCTTGTTTTTGAAGACTTTTCTAGCAAGAGTGGTTTTGCCAATACCACCCATTCCTACTATGGAAACAACAGTAGGCCGAAATGGCCTTGGGGGCTCTATGGGTAACAGCAACTTTTTTACTATTTCATTCTCTTCCTCTTGGAATCCGATGACAAAGAATTCTTCCACAGAATCTCTCCCATGAAAAGGGAGGCCTTGTTCATCCCTCTGATGAAAAAGCAGGCCACCTTGTTCATTTGAACTTTGCCCTGTAGCCTCTGAAGTTGCAAGGCCCAACATAGATCTCATAGCTGAAAGCTCCTGAATCTTTTTGTTGGAATCTTCAATTTTATTCCCTAACTTGTGGAGATTAAGTAGTTGATTGGGATAGTGGATGTACCTGGTTGGGATGTTTCTGAGCTGTTGTTTCTCTGCTCCAAAGATGAACAAATCAATCATATCCTCAGCTTCCATAACGACATCTCCAACCTGATTCAGCCATTCTTCCACCTCTTTGCTTGTTCGGTGCTTCTCACTGGCATCTTGAAGTGCAGATCTCATCAATCTGATCTTGTTGGATAGCAATTGGAGCTGATCCTGCACTCCAGAGAGAAAATCAGCTTCATCTAAAATTAAAGAACCTAATTTCTGTGAAATAGAAAGGATGCTCTGAGCCATTTTTTTGCTCACTCAAATGTTTTTCTCTGTTTTTTCCTTCACTTTTGGGATAAACTTAGGCATATAATGTCTTCGCAAAGCATATATATATGTAGAGCTAGCTGCTAGCCTACTTTAATATATAGCCTCAACTTTAAGTTGATGATATAAGGCCGCTGGAAAGGGCGCACATGTGTGGGGCCTCCTCCATAGGAAAATCTTTGCAATTTTACTTAAAAAATAAATCACAGGTGCTGTCTACTAGTTTACGGTGTACCGGAGACATATCTGTCCCTCTCCTTACATAATATGCAATACTAAAGGCAGCTGACTGACTGTAGGCAACGTATAAATGAATAGCTAAATAAATCAAAAGAAAAAGATTCTCCGGTCTTCTAGATGCCATGGATCATCCGTGTAAAGTTAACGCTACAGATCACCAGTACTCGAATAAAGGAGGAGTGGGGCCCATTAGAGAATGAAAACAATTTGGTGGAGCGCAATTCTGAAAGCAAATTGCAAAGGTGACCCCACCCACAGAAAAAGTTAAGAAAGCCCGAAGAGAAAACAGAAAAAGCAAAAGCATTTTTTAATGAGTACCGCACATCCGTAAGTGGTCTAAAAGTGATCCAACATCCACGGCGTTTTAAGTTTTAACCCCTTTAGAATAGTGATATAAAGGGATCTGATTCGGTTTGAATTTACGATTACTCGGATTTGAACCCATTTATCAAATGACATATTTGAATCCGATCTGATATTTGATGGAATTTATAATTAATATAATATTCAAATTCAGTTGTTTATTGAATAATTGGATACTATTTAATCAGATAAATTATTCAATCAGTAAATCAATTTGATCTAATATTGATTACGGAATTCCAATTTCGGTTATCGTTTTTATTGGAAATAAATTGCTATCTTACTTGTTAGGGTTATGGACTATTTGCGTTAGGACTTAGAATTTCAGGATTATTTATATTACCAAAATGTCTTTATAAAAGAGGGTATTATTAAATTAATCTCATTTTACAATCAGATAGTTAATTAGTGATATATTATCCGATATAAAATGGAAATATCTGAATTTAAATTCAGTTAACTTTCAGACGGATTTGGATACTGTTTTGAAACCAAAATTCCAGATTCGAAAACCAAAATTCAGTTAACAATAATATTCTTGTCATGCTAGAATATTATACATTAGAGGGAATTGATTATTTATTTTCTTTTGTCCATCTCCAAGCGTGTTTGAGATAGAATTTTTGACTTGGAGAAGGAATGAAAGTGGGTGAAGAAAAACTTTGGAGGAATCTTTCCTTATGATGTTGTTGACAAGTTTGCCTTCAATGTTTTCATCTAAGGATCCCAGGTAGAAGGAGCTACCCCTTTTTTTTTTTATCATACATTATGGGCCCGTTTGATAATGTTTCAAAAAACGCGTTTCTATGTCCAGAAACGGTCAGAAACGGAATAAAAAGCGTTTGATAAAACTATTTCGTTTCATTTGTTTTCAGAAATAGAAATAGAAATTTCTACCTATTTATGGTTCAAGAAACGACCCAGCAAAACAAATAGAACTTGTTTCGCAGTTTTTGAAAACGATTCATAGCTACTCTTTCGCTGGTTACTATCGACTTATAGAAACATGACTTATCAAACACCTTCAATTCCGTTTCTGTTTCTAAAAACAGATATTTATGTTTCTGTCGTTTCTTGAAACAGAAACGGTAGAAACGTTATCAAACGGGCCCTATATTTCCTTTTTCCGTTATTGCCTCTTTAGGGACAGCCCCTTTATATGGTTTGTCTTTGTTGAAAATATTTCGTTGTCCATCAAAAAAAATGGTAAAGAAAATAAAATATTAACTAAAATATTCAATGTGGCATTTGATTGGAAATGGAGAGTTAAAGTATATGGAAGCAATATAGACAAAATGTAGGGTTAAAATAATTGATTTTAATTCTTTAGTAAAAATAATGATGCCAACGTATCTTGATGAGGAAATTCCTCCACATTTGAAAATCTCCCCATCAATACCCCATTATTCACTCCATTAATATATAGAATAATTTGTTGTTTATGGTTGTCCTTGTTGGCAACTCGGCCACGTGGCGGTGATGACGTGGCCAGTTTGGGTGACGTGGATGAAAATGATGACATGACAGTGTCCATTGTCACCGATGAGATAACAGAGCAGCTTGGTATGAATGGAGTAGTTTAATACATCATTAATAGGTGGTGCGGGTTTCTGGGTCAAAACTGGTAAAATTGGCCTATTTACGATCGAGGGCATTTTCGACAGTGAAAATGACATTTTTGGAAGATTGGTTCTTCATGAAAAAGATAGATTGTAATTTACCTAGTCCAGTGCATTTGATTTCGTCACATTCCGATACCGTATGAAGAAGTTACGACATTTGTGGCAGTCGAGGACAGTTTCGGCATTGAAGATGAATTTTTAAAGAAAGTGTTCTACATGTAACAATACGACAAAAATACAATCTTTCCAACGGTTCTGATTTCATCACATTCCGATTCCGTATAAGAAAGATACGTCATTGGAAAGGTGTAGGGGCATTTTTATCTTTTTATATGGATGATTCAGATGATTGAGTCTTCTGAAAAGTCGTAGAGCATCCAGTTACGATTCCAACGCACTTTGTTTCATATCGATCGGATATCGTATGAAAAAGTTATAAGTATTTCCGTAAAATCGGTTCGAAAATCCAAACCGAAAATCCATCAGTTGCTCTCGGTGTTGGGTGGATTTTTTGGAATTTATTTTTGAAATTTGAAGGGCTTTTGTGTAATTTAAAGATTTTGAAGGTCTGAGTTGAAAGGGGTCTTTAAGCACTGAAACATATAGAGGCAGGGGCTTGATTGTAATAAATCAGAGTAAAGGGAAGTGAAATGGATGGCCAAGATTCGACCACGTAGGCTTGATGCCCATCCAAAGGTTGCTGAGATTTTGGTGTGATATGGACTAGATAGATGCCTGCGCGTAGGATTTGATTGGTTAGGTGCATAATTCTTGATGCACTGGCGCTACATCTTATCAAATAATGTTAGTGTGTTTCGCGCGTGTATAGAAAATATAAAAAAGATTCCAATCTTAATAATCTCATTAAATCATATTAAAGCCAACATGGAGGATTCGGATTCAACGAACAATAAGCCATTTCTCTTTTGTGAGTGGGAGGCAAGGTCCCTTAAAATCCGGAAAAGCAACCAATCATAGATCGACAACACTTCTAAAGATGTCAGCGCCTACGTCATGATGACGTCATCGAGATTCAAATTTAATGGTTTGGATCTATTGTCCGTTGGTTTAATCCGACGGTTTAGATTTCAAGATCTTTTATATGAGATCTACGGTCAGATTTCGCCCCTGTTGCGCGCGCCGCCGGTGTAGCCTACACCACCCCTACGAAGATTCCATTTCAGGCTATCTCATTGCTCCAACTTCAAAATGTCATATCTCCCTCATTTTAAGTCGGATTTGGGTGAACCAAGTTGCAGCTTCTTCGTTTTTTCAAGCTCTACACCATGAAAGCTAGAAAAATGGGTTTTGAGTGAAAGAAGGCTACGGTTTTGGTAGGAGAAGCTTCCCCCTCTTTGTTGGTCCTTGAATGAACATACATTCTTGATGATAAATGTTCTTAGGCCATTAAAGGAGGTAAAAGAGGTGGTTGAAGTGTGTTAATGGTACATTAACTCAAAGCCAAGGAAGAAGAGAAGAAAGCAAGGATGTGTTTGCTTTGAAGAGCAAGAAGCCAAGGAGAGAGAAGGTGTGAGCACCAAACTTGCCAGTACAAGTTTCCAGTCATCCCAGACAATCGGTTGTGAGATTCTCTAACCCTGGATTTTACATTACATGTATGTATGTATGTTAGGGTTAGTTGTGGATGAATGTATACATGCTAGGTTAGTTGTGGATGAACTGTAAGCATGCTAGCTAGTTCTGGATGCATATGCTAGGCAGAGCTTGACTGTAGGGCATTGATATAAGCCCAATTTAATTGTATTATTTATTGTGTGCTTAGTGGGTGCTAAGCACCGGGAGTGGGTGCTCCCGTGTAGTGGGTGCTACACATTGTATCAGCACTACGAGTGCCATCTCAGCTTCGGCTTGAGAAAATTGGGTGTGGGTGCTCCCGACTGTGGGTGCAGTCAAAAGTAGTGTATTGAGTAGGTACGAAGCCTTTACAGGCACTACTCCGGGGATGTAGGCAAATTGTCGAACCTCGTAAAAACCCTGTGTTGTGGGTGCTTGTTGTTTGCATTTTATATTGAAGTGCGTGGAATGTGGAATGGGTGTGCACACTTGGAAGTGCCTATGAGAGGCTGAGTGTGCATACGACTGTGTGCAAACAGGGATAGGCATATCAGGTTTTTCTTGGCCAGACATCGGACAGGTTTTTAGGGATCGAAATTGGACTCACTGATTCACCCCCCTCTCAGTGACTGCCGGGTTACAACATAATTGCCAACTCACCGTCCTCTAAATCCTCCTCCCTATTAGCTAGCGAGATATCCTTATCATAGACTAAAATATTCTCCTCCTCAATCGCCAACACATTTGAGTAAACCAAGTTGAAACCCGAATCCACCTTAGTAATATATTAACCTTCCAAAACTTCTTCCTCATATAAATCTCGTCCTCCTCATCCTCAGCCAAGGACTTTTTTTGAAATTGAAATTGGTACCTCTTCGGTCAACCCTTCAAGGAGAGAAAACATTAACATGGGTAATTTATTCCTCTCTGATTGAAGTCTTTTTACCCCTAAATTTGTCATTAATGAATCCTTCCCTATCTACTCCCCTTTTTTTCAAAATCCAAACTTGAATTTGAACTTTGGATAAGCATAGGGCCGGATTCCTTGCTCATGTCACTACTCTTATGCAAAGAAGGTCTACCATTCTCAGCGACAGTGTAGGCTCTCCACCATCTTCCTTCTTTCCCCAAACTGATTTTGTTTTTCGATTTTGTTGAACCATCAGAGCTCCACCACAGTGTTCCACCGAATGGCCAAAAATATTGCAGACATTGCATCTAGGAGGCTTCCAATCATACCTAATTTCCTTATTAAAAATGTGACCTTCTTCATCCTTAACAGCTACAATAGAAGGTAATTCTTCAAAAGCATTAACTTCAACACAAAACCTTGCAAAAGATAATCTCTTCAATGTCTTAGTCCTCAAATCTAAAGAAATTGGATGCCCAATAACACTTCCAATAGCACTTAATGCCTCTGGAGACCATAATTGAAAGAGAAGATTGGGTAAAGTAATCCACACTAGAATAGAGGTTAAAGTAATTTGTCCCAACGATATCTCTTTGCTCCAAGAGCGAAGAACAAGAGGCTTACGCTGAACATACCGCCTCCTTCCAAGACTATATCTCTATCCTCTTGCAAGTTAAACCTGAAGATGAACACACCACTTTCAAGCAGATTTATTTCAACATTGCCAGAAATCTTCCACTTCTTGAGAAGAAACTCCTCAGTGTAATGAAAATGTGGTCTCTTCCCTATGAAATGCCCTACAAGGGCTTTTTTCCATCTGCTAATCTGTCCTCTAACAACTTTATCAGGACAATTAGCAACCTTTTGGTCACCCACTATGATCGGATTAATGAACTTGAGTTGAAAACCCTCCTTATTCTTCTATACATTCGGCGAGAATAAAGAAGCAAAAGGAATTCCATTGACAGCATCCATCTTTCCCATAGATGACTCCCTATTCTCCCAGCAAGAATCTCTAAAAGCATGGACAGAAGAAACTCCTTTCTTCTCACCACCAGTAGTCACACCTTCTTGCACCACATAGCCCTCACTAGAATTATCTTTAGAAGGCTGCAAAACTGACATGGATGGAGAAGAAGGAACAATAGCCGAAGCTATTGGCCATGCATTCCCCCCATCAAAGAGAGAACTTTAGTGAAGAAAGAAACCGAGATAGAGAGTCCTTGTAGTCAGTCAAATAGTGAAGCATGCCAAATTAGAGCTTTGTAAAGTCTCTTTTTTAATATCAACATGAAATTACTACTTTGCCCATCAAATTTTCTATGTGCTCATTAAAGAGCAAGAGTCAATGCAATTTTCGTTGAGAAAGCTTTCTATGTATTTCAAAATTTCAGTCAAAATTTGATTTATAATTCACTCTAATAAGGTGTGAAAATCAAACCAAACAACTTAAAAAATAGAAATCACACCATAATATCAAAATAGAAATCATACCAAATGATGACTTAGGAAACAATAGGCACTTCTATTTTTGGATTTTTTATTTTTATTTTTTATTCTCAATCTAAAAAAGAAAATGAGGAATGTTGACTATATATATAGAAGAAAATAATCTTGCCCATTTGTTTGTCTCTACATCGAAAAATAGATGGATACAAAAAGACCATGCATGCAAGTGGACAAAGTTCTCAAGCATTAGGTGTGGGTAAATATTCTCATTTTAAGGGTTTAATTCAATTATAGGACCCCACCAGTAATCAGCCTCAATCGAGCCAATATGTTGAGTGTCCATTAGTTCAATTGGGCCAGAATGAAACCAATAGATAATTTAAAATTATTTTTGAATTTAAAACTTAGACAACATTATTTAATTATTGATTGGTTTAGTCTTGCATTCTCGATCGGTCTTATCAAGTTAATCGATTAGACCAAAAATTGACAATCCTCGCATAATTGGTGGTACCCTTGCCAATAGGGTCCTAAGAGGGCATGAGATCAACTCTTTACTTGAGAACTATACAAGGGGTTTAATTGACATACATAGTAATGTGATATAATGCAAACTTTACGTGTTATCAAAACAGAAGAGGGGGGGGGTGTTTATGTTTATGGGTTTCAATCCATTGGCCTATTAAGAGAATGAAGAAGATCCAGCGACCCGGCCCGGTAGGCTTAACCCAGGAATAACTAAGACGTAATAACTGTCAAGAGTGCAGGGGGCCTAGATTAAGTGAGCATCAGATATGTATCATACACTGACGTGCCACAAAGGAGTCCCACGTGTATCTATGGTCTTAAGGAAAGTACCCATTGATACACCTTAGCCTTCACCATCATCTTCATTTGATTGGTTCTAAATATTTGGAGGACATGCATTTTCTTTAAAACTGACAAGTCATACATCTCCCAATAGTCTTCTTACTATAGTTTGGACAAAAACATCGCTTTAATTCAAATCCATGGTATTTTGACCCAATAAAATAAAATAAAAATCTATGGTATCCATCAAATGGACTTAAAATAATAATAATAATAAATGGATTTTAAATATATGGTTAATATGCAAATCCTGATTTGGTCTCAACATATGCGCGTAGATATAAGAGCGAATAAAATAGAGAACCATTCTTATACGATTTTGATCCATACACATGAAATCCACACAAGAAAAAACCTTATGATAAATTCCATATGTGTAGACTAGATCGTACATTACCGCAGATATGTCGTTTTCTTTTTTCTTCTTCTAACCCTATGTTACTCATGAAGATTTGGATCGATGCTGATGTCCATTCATCGAGTCCCATTTGACACGCTGGTCGTAACTAATACGCTTCTTCATAGCTAATGGTCAGAGTCATTCTCCCATGGAAGCACCCGAAGCCACCCACCCACTCACTCACCCACCCCACAAATCGTGCAGCTCTATTGGACAAGATTAAATATCTTTCATCTATTCCAGCTTGACCAAATAATAGAATTGCTCAAAACCAGAATAACAATTCCACCAAAACATAGAATTTGACAAATAGCTTGACTTATGGAAGCTCATTTCCAACTTTACTCCTATGCTTTGGTCTTCTCTTCCTCGATCACCTGGCTTTAAAATCATTAACTACCTAGCTATCCCTTCCCTCCATACCCAATACAGACTCTGAAACTCTCTCTTAACCGCTATGGTTTCTCTGCAAAAAGCCCATGTCTTACAGATTCTGATTCTGGTCTTGCTTACTCCATTTCTGGTGCCAAGTAGAGCACAACAACCCACAAACAGTCCAATGACAACAGACCCATCTTTCTATTACAATCTTTGTGCACCCTCAAGATGCAACAACCTCACCCTTACCTATCCCTTCACCCTCCCATCACCTTGTTACCAATCTACCTACTTCATACCCTCATGTCCCAACAATGAAACCTTCTTCCTCACCAGCTCTGAAAACAAAAACATCTTAAGAGTCTTCACCAACAACTTCACCTCCGACGGCATCTCCTTCTCCTTCCTCACTGCCTACAACAATCTTTTCAGCTGCGGCCCAATTTCCAGCCCCAACTTTTACTATTCCGCTTCTCCCCTGACCCTCCCCTTAGATTACGCCACTGGAACCCACCTTAACTGTACCACCACCATCCCGGCCGGGGCTCTACCAGGCCTCCAGAGTGCTGCTTGTATAGGCTGCCCCGGTCAGGATCCCACCAATGTTTGCTATTATGCGGTGGGGCTGGTTACGTACCCTAACTGTGAAAGATTCTACATCTTCCCAAAGAAGGGTTTTAATGTTAGTGCGGAAAAGGATCTGAGAGGGTATCTACAGAAGGGGTTTGAGCTTAAGTATACCAAGACGGTGGACTGCCTTAAATGTGAGAATACTGGTGGAAGGTGCGGCGTCAACCCTACTTTGTCCGGATCGTATGTTTGCTTCTGTAAATCTAACGTGCACCGTTTCAACTGCTCTGACGGTAAGTAGTATCAAATTTAAGAGGAGAATGGATCTGCTGCTCATACCATCACCTGATCGTATGGGTGAACATCTAATACCTATCCTTTTTGCTTTCAAACATTCCCTTCATCCATATAATGGATGGAAGTGAAATAGGTATTAGATACTCACCTGTATGGCCAGGTGGTCGGACGAGCAACGTATCCAATCTCTTTAAGAGCATACATGATAATGTTTTTTTTTTTCCTATAAGGCTGTGTTTGGTAGTCATCTAGAAAAACATTTTTCCATTCTATGGGAACAATAAAACAAAATAAAGCGTTTGATATCAACTTAATGTTTAAAAAAAAAAAAAAAAAAAAAAACTCTAGAAACGCAAAATAATGAAACGACAAAACCTTGTTCCATCATTTTGGTTTCGTTCTAAATACACAAGAAGTGAACAACTAGGATAATCATTCCTGAAACATGTTTATCAACACTCTTTTTTTTTATTATTATTTTATTTTTATTTTAGAATGGCATTTGACATAAAAATTAAAATTTCTGTTTTTTAAGCGAAACATCATTTCTAGAACTGAATGACTACCAAATACAACCTAAGAAAAACAAAAAAAAAAATTTATTATGATTCGTTTAATTTTTTATTTTGAAGATGAACCAATTGCTGAGAAACAATAAAAGTTGAAAAGAAGAAGCAAAAAATTGGTACTACACTATTTCAGAAACAAAAAAATAAAGAGAGGATGGAAATAAATCGAGCCCGAAACTTTCAAACTTTTTCTATGAAAGTCTTGTCCATTTAGTAAGGACTAAGGATTACCAAACGCATATTCTTGTTTAAAAATTTGACCCAAAAATAGAAATATCAAAAGTTATTTTTTAAATAGAGACATGACTCGGTAACATAAATGTGATGGGTTTTGATAAATATAGTTCAACTTAAACTGATAGCGATCTCCACTTCTGTAGATTAAAATTTCTATCAGAACGGAAAATCTAGTAAGAAGAAATAATTGAATTGAGTTTACCCGTGAATGACGAGAAAGAAAGACGTTGAAGTTGACGAACAAGAAGAAGAAGAAAAGTCTGATTTTTCATTGTCATAAAAGAAACGAAAATATCTAATGTTTCAAGGGGGTATCGCACTCATGCTGTCTTCATAGAGATGAAACAATTGCTGAGAAATATAAAAGTTAAAATTCGAGAACCAAAAATTTGGTACTTCTCTATTTCAAAAACAAAGAGTAGAGGTAAGAGGAAAAGAGAAAACATGTTTTCTTGTTTAGAAGTTGGATAAAAAAACAGAAACACCACAAGTTTATTTGGAATGAATTTATGGACCAATGACAACCTTTTCTGTTGATCATGTGACAAGCTTTGTTAACAGATTTTCTAAGATATTATTTTTCTTTACTCATACAAGTTTTTCCTTGGACTCCCTGCCATTGAATATGCTAAAGATTGAGGGTAAAATGATTTAAAATTTGACTTTTTATTCAAATTTGAGGGCAAAATTGATTTTTTTCCCCCTTCTTTTCGATTGGTTTTATTTAGGTATGATAGTGGACATAACAACATGGGGTGGAGGAGTAGACCAAGGAAGAAGATCATCATCACCTTCCAAAGTACTCATTGCAGGTAAAGAAAATTAGCATTTCTAAGTTATTAATTAGACATTGTACCGCGTATGCTATGACACGATAGTGTGGATCAGATTCTTGTACGAGAATCATTTTCATTTTCGTATGGTTTGATCCACCTCAGGATTTTCTTCTTGGGTGAATTCCATCTATGTGGATCAATTATATATGAGAACCACTCTTATACGACAACTTGATCTGCTCTCATGGAATGACAAAGCGCATCCTATCTAGGATTTAAGGTCTTGCTTGAGTCTTTCACCTCAGTTGTGAAAAAGAACTCATTCTTGTAGTGCAGCTTACGCAAGTGTTTCCCACGAGTCTATCTCTCTCCTCCTTTAAAAAGAAATCTTTGCCTCTTATTCGGCAAAAGAAAGAGATAAAAAATTGGGAACATAGGCGTAATCAGGTCATTCCGACCTATATTGAACAAGATGTCCTTATTATGCTGAGTTCACTTAGAATTGCATCTTTTGTACATCTTGAGGATCACTAGGCATGTCAACGATGCACCCCACCTCCCAAGAAAAAAAAAATTCCCAAAACAATTACTAATAATCAAATCATTCTACTCATAAATGCAGCGGTTTCTGCTTCTGGAGTGGTGTTCGTAGCACTCTTGGCAACAATGGTGACTCTCTTCATCCACCATAAACGTATGAAGGTAGACTTGAACAAGAAAGAAGCAATCTCCAATATATCCCCAACAAGGTATTCCTACTCTCAATTAAAGAAGTTCACTAACAAGTTTTCATCAAAACTTGGGGAAGGTGGATATGGAAGTGTTTATGAAGGGATCATTCATCGAAATGGGGTTAAAGTACCAGTTGCTGTAAAGCTTCTAAAATCAAAACAAAGCCAGAACCAATTCATGAATGAAGTGGCAACGGTTGGAAATGTCCACCACAATCACTTAGTGAGTTTAATGGGTTATTGTGCTCAAGGGGATAAACGTGCTCTGGTTTATGAGTTCATGGAGAATGGATCCTTGGATAAGTATATCTACACCAGTAGAAAGGGAGGAGGAGAGAGGAATGATGCAAGTACTATTCAACCGTTAAGCCATAAGCAAATGCATGCTATAGCCTTAGAGACAGGTAGAGGGATATTGTATTTGCACCAAGGCTGTAGGAATAGGATCCTGCATTGTGACATTAAACCTCACAATGTGTTATTGGATTCTGACTTCACTGCGAAAGTCGCCGATTTCGGGCTTGCTAGGATGATTGATAAGGATCATAGCCATGTTTCATTGACAAGGGCTCGAGGCACTCCAGGGTTTGTGGCCCCAGAGATGTGGTTGAAGAATTATGGTCCGGTGACTGAGAAATCTGATGTGTATAGTTATGGGATGCTACTTCTTGAGATGGTCGGTGGGAGAAAGAATTATGATTTGGAAGCAAATGATGAATCAATAAATCAAGTATATTTTCCTATATGGGCATTTAACAAGGTCAAGAATGGTGAATCTCCATTACCCATGAAAAGAGAGGACAATAATGCTTCAATTGTGATTGATGAGGAAGGAGGAAGAAATGAAAGAGAAGAAGATGAGGAGGAGGAAGTTGTGGAGAGGATTTGCTTGGTAGGTTTGTGGTGCATTCAGCACATACCTTCCAACAGGCCATATATGGATAGAGTGATTCAAATGTTGGAAGGGACTGTTGAGGTAAGAATCCCCCCAAACCCATTTCCCCCGGAGATGGACACAAATGCTGAAAATATCAACTATTTCCCTTCTGTTTATTTTAGTGTTGAAGATCACAACCCTTCTGTTTATTTCAGTATTGATAGTGGAAGCAAGGCCATTGAACATCAAATATGAGTGGTGCTTCTTCAATCTTTAATCATAGGTTGTATTAGGGAAGGATGTTGGGTTGATGATGGAACAAATAGAATAGAGACAAAGTGTTATTTTTTTTTTTTTTGGGGGGGGGGGGGTGTGTTAGAAAAGATTGTTCTTGTAATGTGATAGCTTCATGAATATTAATAAGTTAAGGGGTCCTAAAATCAAATTTTTAGATGTAACATTTGGCAGTAGAGTTTTTATACTAAAGGCTATGTATGCCAGGTTTATAAAATCATCATTAAACAACTTATGTTTTATTTAATAATAGGGAAATAAACACTGACAGTCTCATGTTCCCCACGCCGAAACATAGGCAGGCGCAAAAAATCACATTGTCACCCCCATCGTGTGCTGAAGATGCTCCTATGCACCTTTTTATTGGCCCACGTACTGCCACATGAGCCTCGGGGATGATGGAGTTCTTTTGGCCTCAAGAAAATAAATTGTTGGACATAACATTTAACAAAAGATTTTTACTGTTGCGAAAGGCTTTGTGTATCGAAGGTTTGATAAAACCACTATTAAACGACTTATCTAATATATATATATATATATATATTTAGCATAGGTTTTGGTTTTTTACCACCACGAAAGGCTATTTATACCTATGTTTTATAAAACGACCATTAATTGACTAGTTTTCTAATTAAAAAATAAATTATTAGAAGTAAAGATTTAGCTACTTCTACTCATTTTTAGAGTATAGAGGACCAAGTAAACATCTCATTGGTACAATTTCATCTTAAAATGATTAGAAGAAATAGCTTAAATTACAAAAGATGTCATTTTGTATTATAAAACTGGTGGATCTATCATGCATGTGTCACATTTCCCTGTGGTAGATAAGGTGGTCTATACATGGGAGAAAATTTTAACCGCTACCCGGGTTGCAGCCAAGTAGGTGCAACTCTCCAATAGCAGCTAGGGAAATAGAATCCCAAAGGCATGAGTGAAAATTACCCTCTTAAAGTGGAATTTTACAACCTGTCCCCAATATTCCATTTTCCTAGCTGATGCTACTAGTAGCTGCAACCCACTTAGTAGCCAAGTTTTGTTCCATGCTTGAAGACTTCTAACTTTTATCATATTCCGTAGCTAATGCATGAATCGATGCTAATTCATGGTGCATGAGTAAAATCAGGGGTATTTGATAAATAAATTAAAAAAAAAAGAAGGAAGAAAGAAAGAAAGGGTGTCACATACATATGAGGTGGTCCGTCCTCAGAGAATATCCTTGGTCCTTCTCTCGTTCAGATTCGCAACGATGAAGCACTGGAATACTAATCACAAATTTGGCTTTTGTTTGTTTATATAGCTTCATCGTGTGGAAAGTGCTTATCATGACGCTCCCTTCGTAAGTGATCCTTAATAGGAAGCAAATTCGCTCATCCCCTCTAGTTGTTTATGCTGGAATGCAATGCAGGGTATCGATCATTTATTCTTCTTTTAACATTCCCCAATCGTGTTTGGGGAGGAATTCTCTCTAAGTTCTAGAAGGGGAATCTTTGACTTGGAGAGGAGATGGAGGTGGGCAAAAAAAAACTTTGGCGGGATCTCTCCCTATGATATAGTTGGCAAGTTTGCCTTCGGTTCATATTTGCATGGAGAAAGATCTCAAAAGCTAGGCTAAGAAGTCTAGATTTTTTCAGTAGATTGTGGACACCATTACATTCGATGTTAAGGAGAAACTCCCCCCCCCCCCTTTACGGGTCACTGTTTTGACTCCCCTTGGAATAGGTTCATTTCCATCTCATCATGATATAGTTAGCAAGTTGCCTTCGGTGTTTTCATCTATCATATTTGGATGGAGACAAATCTCAAAAGCTAAGCTAGGAAGTCTAGAACTTTCTTGTAGATTGTGGACACCATTACATTCGATGTTAAGGGGAAACTCTCTCCCCCCCCCCTCCCCCCTTTCAGGTTGCTGTTTTGACTCCCTTAGGAAAAGGCTCATTTCCATGTTGTGGGAACTTCCCAATAGGGGAACCCCCTCAGTTTCATTCGTTGGTTTGTTGCTGCAATTTTTTTTTATTTTTTTTTTGTTTATTTTTTTATTTTAAATTGCATTTAACTTAAAGCTATTAACATTAAGAGTAATTATCTAACATTCATGCATTTATTTTTATTGTACTGTTTATTTCTTTCATTTTTTTAGGTGATTTTGAACATTACTCTATAGAACTCGAAGGGATTTGTAGTGAGAGAGTGCACCACTACTATTGGAAGTCATTAGGCTGTTGTATCCTGAAGGCCAATTCACATACACTAGGTTGCACTAATAAAAGGTGTCTCTAGGGATCAGAATATTTAGTGGCGTGACACGGTTTGCAATACACATTAGTGGACTGGGAGGACCTAGACACGTACCTCAGCACACAAGCGTGCATCCCATGAAGCTCCCAGTCATCAGATTTATGCCACACACCATGCCGCACCACAGAGGAACCCCATGTGTATCTATGCCTTTTAAGAAAATTCCATTTGTACACCTTAGCCTTCATCATCATTCGATTCGTTCTAAATCCTCAGAGAACACACACTTTCTTGAAACAGATAAAGCATACATCTCTCAATAGTCTTCTTTTAACAGTTTCGACAACAACTTTATTGTACTTCAAATCTATGGTTTCCGTCAAACGGACTTTATATATATATATATATATATATTTGGTAACAAACGGACTTTTATGTATCACTATTTAGAGATGGTAAGAAGTGAGATAAGTTCTCAGACCTTGATTCACACATGTTGGTTGAAGCTGAATACAAATGCTTGTTTTCTTGGAAATCCAGGAAAGTCAAGAGTAGGTGGTGTGTTTCGTAATGAGTGTTGTAACCCGACAGTCACTTAGAGGGGGGTGAATCAGTGAGTCTAATTTTGATTTCCAAAAACCTGTCTGATGTCTGGCCAAGAAAAACCTGATATACCTGTCCCTGTTTGTACCCCGTCGTATGCACACTCAGCCTCTCATAGGCACTTCCAAGTGTGCACATCCATTCTACATTCCACGCACTTCAATATAAAATGCAAACAACAAGCACCCACGACACTGGATTTTTACGAGGTTCAGCAATTTGCCTACATCCCCGGAGTAGTGCCTGTAAAGGCTTTGAACCTACTCAATACCCTACTTTTAACTGCACCCATAGTCGGGAGCACCCACGCCCAATTTTTTCAAGCCGAAGCTGAGATGGCACTAGCAGTGTTAGTACAATGTGTAGCACCCACTCCCGGTGATTAGCACCCACTAAGCACTCAATAAAGAATACAGTAAATTTGGGCTTATATCAATGCCCTACAGTCAAGCTTTGCCTAGCATATACGTCCACAACTAGCTAGCATGCTTACAGTTCATCCACAACTAACCTAGCATGTATACATTCATCCACAACTAACCCTAATATACAAACAGACATATAATGTAAATCAAAAGTTAGAGAATCTCACAACCGATTGCCTGGGATGACTGGAAACTTGTACTGACAAGTTTGGTGCTCACATCGTCTCTCTCCTTGGCTTCTTGCTCTTCAAAGCAAACACATCCTTGCTTTCTTCTCTTTCTCCTTGGCTTTTAGTTAATGTATCATTAACACACCTCAACCACCTCTTTTACCTCCTTTAATGGCCTAAGAATATTTATCATCAAGTATTCATGTTCATTCAAGGACCAACAAAGAGGGGAAAGCTTCTCTTACCAAAACCGTAGCCATCTTTCACTCAAAATTCATTTTTCTTACTTCCATAGTGTAGGGCTTGAAAAAAGGAAGAAATAGCAACTTGGTTCACCCAAATCCGAGTTAAAATGAGGGAGATATGACCATTTGAAGTTTGAGCAATGAGATAGCCTGAAATGGAATCTTCGTAGGAGTGGCGTAGGCTACGCCGGTGGCGCCCACAACAGGGGCTAAATCTGGGCCATCGGATTAATCCAAAATCCACTTTTAATCTGACCCGTTAAATTATTCAAACGGCTAATAAATCTTAGCCGCAACGTTTGAATAACCGAGTCAACTGATGATGTCAGTGTGACGCAGGCGCTGACATCGTCAGATGCGTTGTCGACGTGCCATTGGCTACGTCAGCACAAAATACGGTGGCTATCGGCTATCGCTCATGAAGACTGAAACAGATTACAGCCATTGGATCAAGATCTTTAGATCTAGTTTAATCTAGATCTCATAAGATCAAATTAAATGGCATCTATCTGCAGCCCTTTTTGCACATGTGTAACACTATAGCAAGCTTGATCAGGTGAAGCGCCAATCCATTATATATAATACACTCCACTAATGAGAAGCCTCGTATAAGCATCTTCAACGCTAGCTCTTGCATGAGACGTTAGATCTGAATCTGACCGACGTGGCTCAATCTGAACCGTATATTACGGATCCCTCTGATTCTCTTATATACACATAAGCCCCTGTCTTCATATTTTCAGTGCTTAAAGACCCACTGCAACTCAGACCTTCAAAATATTGAAATTACACAAAAACCTTTAAAATTTCAAAAATAAATTCTGAAAAATCCACCCAACACCGAGAGCAACGGATGGATTTTCGATTTAGATTTTCGAACCAGCTTCACGGAAACACTTATAACTTTTTCATACAATATTCGATCAAGATGAAACAAAGTGCATTGGAACCGTGACTAGATGCTCTACGAATTTTCAGAAGACTCAATCATCTGACTCAGTCATGTAAAAAGACCAAAATGCCCCTAGACCTTTCCAATGACTCATCTTTCTTATACGGTATTGGAACGCGATGAAATCATAACTGTTGGAAAGATTGAATTTGTTTCGTATCGTCACATGGAGAACACTTCCTTTAAAAAAAAAAAATTCAATACCAAAATTGCCCTCGACTACCACAAATGCCGTAACTTCTTCATACGGTATCGGAATGTGAAGAAATCAAATGCACTGGACTAGGTAAATTACAATCTATCTTTTTCATGAAGAAATGATTTTTCAAAAATGTCATTTTCATTATTGAAAATGTCCCCGAGCATAAATAGGCAAATTTTGCCTGTTTTGACCCTGAAACCTGGACCACCTACTAAGGATGTATCAAACCACTCCATGCATACCATGCCGTTCTGTTATCTCATCGGTGACCTGGACACTGCCATATCATCATTTCTATCCATATCACCCAAACTGGCCATGTCATCATTGCCACGTGGTCGGGTTGCCAACAAGGACAACCATAAAACAACAATGAGAAGGCGGATGTTGTGGCTAATTTCAAGGACTATCTAGGTATTCATTCGAATTTTGAGGCTGAGTTCCTAGCTATTATCTCAGGGATTGAGAATGCCAAAAGGTTGGGTGCGTCGGTTATGGATTGTATGTGACTCGATTGCGGTGGTAACACTGATATTGAAAAAGAAAATCCCTTGGATTGTTCGCCAAAGATGGATAAATTATATGGAATACTTGGAAGTGGTGGAGTGGAAAGTCACTCACTGCTATGGGGAAGCATATATAGTCACTCACTATCTGTCAAAATTAGCAGCTCGGTTTGAAGTTTCCTCTGTTGTGTCTTCTTGGTCGGCGTTGGTGAGGATGGATTTGGATATAGATGCTTCTGGTTGTCCAAGATATTGGGTTCATTAGTATTGTCTTTGTTTATCTCAGTGTGGTTGAGTAGTCATTAGTGTCCCATTCTGCTAACGACAATGCGAAAGGTGGTTTAGGTTTATCACCGCTCTCTTCCAGGTAGGAGGGTTTGGGTGATGTTTACCCCATTCTTTTTGTATCCTTTTTGTATCGTTTTTCTTTTTGTTCATTTTTAATATAATTGATTTTCTAGCGAAAAACGTATGTGGTTTGCAAATACTTACTTGGTCTCAACATGTGCCTGTAGATATGTTTCTTTTTCTTCTAACCCTATGTTACTCATGCAGAGTTGGATCGATGTTGTCCATTGACCAAGTCCTATTTGACACGCTCGTCGTCGTAGCTAATACGCCCCTTCGTAGCTACGGTTAGAGTCATCCTCCCATGAGAACACAACACCCCCCCCCCCCCGCCAAAAAAATCAACCCACACCACAAATCGTGCAGCTCCATTGGAACAAATTAAATATAGAATTTGACAAATAGCTCGACTTATGGAAGCTCATTTCCAACTTCATTACTATGCTTTTGACTGCTTTTCCTCGTTCACCTAGCTTTAAGACAATTACCTACCTATCCCTTCCTTCCATACCCAAGACTCTCTCTCTCTCTCTCTCTCTCTCTCTCTCTCTCTCTCCCTCCCTCTCTCCCTCTCTCTCCCACACACACACACACACACACACACACACACACACACAACTGCTATGGCTTATCTGCAACAAACCAATGTCTTACTGATCCTCATTCTGGTCTTGCTTACTCCATTTCTGGTGCCAAGTAGAGCTCAACAACCCACAAAGAGTCCAATGAGCACTGACCCATCTTTCTATTACAATCTTTGTGCACCCTCAAGATCCAACAACCTCACCCTTACCTATCCTTTCTCCATCCCATCCCCTTGTAATCCTTCTTCGTACTTCATACCCACTTGTCCCAACAATGAAACCCTCCTCATCACCAGCCCTCAAACCAACGACACCTTAAGAATCTTCACCACCAACTTCACCACCAATCGAGTCTCCATCACCTTCCTCTCTGCCTACAACAGTCTTTTCAGCTGCGGCCCAATCTCCAGCCCCAACTTCCAAACTTCCTCCATTCCCTTCTCCCTCCCCCTTGAATACGCCGTCGGAACCCACCTTAACTGCACCACCACCCTCCCTGCCGGGGCTCTACCAGGCATCCAGAGTGCTGCTTGTATAGGCTGCCCCGGTCAGGATCCCACCAATGTTTGCTATTATGCGCTGGGGCTCGTTAGGCACCCTAACTGTGAAAGTTTCTACATGTACCCAAAGAAGGGTTTTAATGTAAGTGCGGAGAAGGATCTGAGAGAGTACCTGCAGAAGGGGTTTGAGCTTAAGTATACGAAGACGCGGGACTGCCTTGGATGCGAGGCCTCTCGGGGAAGATGCGGCGACAACCCTTCTTTTGTCGGATCGTTTGTTTGCTTCTGTTCCGCTCATGTGCACCGTTTCAACTGCTCTGACGGTAAGTATTATCAAATCAGTAATCTAATTGCATGCATGATAACACTTGAGTTACTTTTCTTTTTTTCTTTCCTCGTAATTTAAAAAAAAAAAAAAATTGTTACCATCTGTTCAAGTTTTTGTTTCTACATTATAAGTTGAAAATAAGGACGCAAAAAATAAGGGAAATAAGGGGAAATTAAGGTGTAATTAACCACAACGGGCTAGTGAAGATGGCAAGGGGTTTTGCCTCAAGACGCTTATGGTTCTAAGTTCGATTCAAGAGTGTTTAGTGTTCTTCATTACTTTTGATGAAAGCTGAATGATTTCATTGACCCATGTGGTTTGGGGGCCAATATGAGCCCACGAGACTAATTAAGCCGAAAAGTTCGTTAGCTAAGAAAGAAAAAAAGAGAGAGAATTATGATGGAAACAAGTCAAGCCCGACAATTTCGAGTTTTGACCATGGTTTGGGGAATCTAATCAGATTGGCCTGAATTGGTTGAATCATATCAGTATCGACTTTGTCAATTCCGATTCTTCGCAATACCGTGTCGCTGGATTGATATGTATTAAGGGTAATAAGGTTAAAAAAAAATGATTTTTTTTTATAGTAAATTAGGGTATTTATCCGTATCAACCCTGTCCAATGCCAAAACGGATTCCTTTATCTTAAACCATGATTTCGACTCTTCTCTATGAGTGTATTCTCCATTGATACAAAACGTGTTTCCTTATTCAGAAATTTGACCCGAAAGCAGAAAGCAAGTTGTTCCACATCGGAATGGAAATTATTTGTAATTGCGTGGTGATTGACTAGGAGTCAACCCACCCAGACTTGAGTGGTCCTGGTTCAATTCATGTGGCTAGAAGAATTGATTATAACCATCTCAAGTTTGAAGAAGTGGTAGTGAATGAACTTCGATATTATTATGATGAGAGTTTGTCTCTTAATTCAACTTGAGGAAAGAGATTAAATAATCACCATCCATATCCATTGCTTGCTACTTTCCTCTTCCTACCTAGCCTATTCACTAGAAGTCGGACCTTACCTCGGGAAAAAGATCCTCTCCAATTACAATCACCTATTCAATAGCTGGGAGGAGTTAGATACACATGTTGCTGTTGGATGGGTGGTTGGAGAGGATTTGGATGCCCAAGTAATTGGAGAGGATCCGAAACCTTACCTTGGGATGGATTGGAGACCAATAAAAATGGAATTATTTACTGGTCTACGTAAGACTTTTGTTCATTTCATATATATCATTTCTTTTTTTTCCCTCATCCATTTATAAATGCATATATACTTCCGAGCTTTTTTCTCCTCTTCAATTGCTTGCTTTTACGTAGGTATGGTAGAGGACATCACAGCATGGGGTGGAGGAGTAGACCAACAGAGAAGATCATCGCAGTCCAAAGTAATCTTTGCAGGTGAAGAAATTAAATTAATAATTCTTAGTTATTAATCAGACGCTATACCGAGTATGCTATGAAATGACTACAGAACAAAGCACGAACCTACCTGAGAGCGGATCAAGTTCTCGAACAATCTTGTCTCACACAAATCTACACACGGAAAAGCCTTATGGTGGATTCCATGTATGTGGATCAAATCATATGAGAACCTGATCCACACTCTACCTACCGAGGATTAAGGTCATAGATGAACCTTTCATAATTTCACCTCGGGTCATGGGTTAACGAATCGGTACTAGATATCAAGACCGATAGAATCTTGGCTAATCTTGTGTCGGTGGATCTGTATGAACCAAGGGTAAAAAGCGTGTGTGCATGGGTGGGTGGTTTGAAAGAATTTTGTCCGGGAGTACGACCTATGTCAGCATTTTCATTGCAAGCCAAAAATGCATGAGTGCACAATGACCACCACCCCTCTTAGGGTCGTGCACCCCTGTGTCTAGGAGCATTGGCCGCTCTCGGTCAGAAAACACTTGCCCTATATATACATATATAGGATAGGATTCTTCTCCATAGAGCCTAGGGACCAAAGAGTGATCCCACTACTGGGGTGACTTCAGAACACATGCCCGATCCTCCCAATCGTGGGATCACTCTCTGGTCCATGGGCTCTATGTAGACGAATCAGATCAATATATATATATATATATATTGAATCCTTTAGTCCAATCAATATTTCTAATTTCCCCAATGTTGCATGTGCAAGAACTACAGTCCCTTTTTATTCTAGCGAAGTTGTATCTATTTTTAATAAAAAGGAATCCCTTAAAAACAAAAGCTATGTGTGGCATGAGAATGCTAGACAGATAGAGTTCTTTCTCCCTAAAAGAATATAATTGTCTAGACGTAAATTTCAGCCTCTATGCAAACTGGTTGGATTTATGTTTCTGATCCTTTTTTTTGTCACCTTTACATATGTACAAGTGCATAAGCATGTAGTACTTTGCTACCTTGTACGAGATCCATTTTCATAAGGCTTTTGACCCACACATGGAATCCAGTTATTCTCTCCTAACTATAGGTCTTCTCATTAAGTGGGTTCCATGTGTGGATCAGCAACTGTAAGAGAATGGTTCTAGGAAGGGGATCTGGTACGAGGATCTGATCCAAGCTCCCATACTGTCCCCCACCCCTTAAGGGGGGGAAACCCTTCACAAAATGATTACTGATGATCAAATCATTCTATGCAATGTAGCGATTTCTGCTTCTGGGGTGGTGTTCCTAGCACTCCTGGCAACATTGGTGACTCTCTTCATCCACCGTAATTATAGGAAGGTAGATCAAAAGAAGAAAGAAGCAATCTCCAATATATCCCCAACGAGGTATTCCTACTCTCAATTGAAGAAGTTCACTAACAAATTTTCATCAAAACTTGGGGAAGGAGGATATGGAACTGTTTATAAAGGGATCATTCATCGAAATGGGGTCAAAATACCAGTAGCTGTAAAGCTTCTAAAATCAAAACAAAGCCAGAAACAATTCATGAATGAAGTAGCAACGGTCGGAAATGTCCACCACAATCACTTAATTAGTTTATTGGGATATTGTGCTCAAGGGGATAAACGTGCTCTTGTTTATGAGTTCATGGAGAATGGATCCTTGGATAAGTATATCTACACCAGCAGAAAAGAAGAAGGGGAGACTGGTCATACAAGTACTTTTCAACCATTAAGCCATAAACAAATGCATGCTATAGCCTTAGAGACAGGTAGAGGGATTTTGTACTTGCACCAAGGCTGTAGGAATAGGATCCTGCATTGTGACATTAAACCTCACAATGTGTTATTGGATTCCAACTTCACGGCGAAAGTCTCCGATTTCGGGCTTGCTAGGATGATTGATAAGTATCATAACCATGTTTCATTGACGAGGGCTCAAGGTACTCCAGGGTTTGTGGCCCCAGAGATCTGGTTGAAGAATTATGGTCCGGTGACTGAGAAATCAGATGTGTATAGTTATGGGATGCTGCTTCTTGAGATGGTCGGTGGGAGAAAGAATTATGATTTGGAAGTAAATGATGAATCAATAAGTCAAGTTTATTTTCCTATATGGGCATTTAACAAGGTCAAGAATGGTGAATCTCCATTACCCATGAAAAGAGAGGACAATAATGCTTCAATTGTGATTGATGAGGAAGGAGGAAGAAATGAAAGAGAAGAAGAGGAGGAGGAGGAAGTTGTGGAGAGGATTTGTTTGGTAGGTTTGTGGTGCATTCAGCACATACCTTCCAACAGGCCATATATGGATAGAGTGATTCAAATGTTGGAAGGGACTGTTGAGGTAAGAATCCCCCCAAACCCATTTCCCCTAGAGATAGACACAAATGTTGAAAATATCAACTATTTCCCTTCTGTTTATTTTAGTGTTGAAGATCATAGCCCTTCTGTTTATTTCAGTGTTGATAGTGGAAGCGAGTCCATTGAACATCACAAATGAGTGGTGCTCCTTCAATCTTTAATCATATGTTGTATTAGGGAAGGATTTTGGGCCGATGATGGAACAAATAGTATAGAGACAAAATGTTTTTGGTTTTTTTTTGTTTTTGTTTTTTTTTTTTTTTTTTTTTTTTTTTTTTTTTTTTTTTTTTTTTTTTTTTTTTGTGGAAAAGAATGTTCTTGTAATGTGATAGCTTCATCAATATTAACAAATTAAGGGTCCTCTCTTGATTATGATTTTTTACATCAAAAACAAAAAAGAAAGAAAAAACCTTTTTTATGAAAAATAGAGGTAAAACTGACCGATCCATGCCAATCAGGACCCATCTGGGAAAATCAAATTGTTAGAAGTAACATTTAGGAGGAGAGTTTTTATGCTAAAGGCTATGTATACCGGTGGTTTTATTTAAACAACTTGTGTTTTCGTTAGGAAAAGGGAAAAACATTGTCATATCATGTTCCTCATGCCAAAACATAGGCGGGAGTGAAAAAACACGTTGCCACCTCACCATGTGCTGAAGATGCTTCCGTGCACCTTTCTATTGGCCCACGCTCTGCTGCATGAGTCTTAGGGATGCACAAAGTTCCTTTGGCCTTAAGAAAATAAATCGTTGGACCTAACCTTTAACTACAGATTTTTTACTGCTACAAAAGGCTTTGTATGCCAAAGGTTTTATAAAACCACCATTAAACGTCTATTCATACCAGTGTTTTATAAAATGACCATTAATTGACTTGTTTTCTAATTAAAAAAAATATTATTTGAAGTAAAAATTTAGCTACTTCTTCTACTCATTTTAGGATATAGAGGACCAAGCAAACATCTCATTGGTACAATTTTTTCTTAAAATGAGTAGAAAAACTATCTAAAATTACAACAGATGTCATTGTGTATTATCAATTGGTTGGATCTACCATATCACCCTTCCATGTGGCACATAAGGTGGTCTATATATGGGAAAAAATTTTGGGTGCTACCCGTGTTGTAGTCAAGTAGCTGCAAGTAGCAGCTAGAAACGAAATCCTAAAGGTAGAAGTGGAAAATACTCTTAAAGTGAAATTTAACAACTTTACAGATTCAATTTTCGTGGCTGATGCTACAAAAACCCAAGTAGCAGCCAAGTTTTGTTCCATGCATGGAGACTTCTAACTTTTATCATATTCCTTGGCTAATGCATGAACCGATGATAATTCATGATGCATAAGTAAATTATGGGGTATTTCATAAATTAAAAAAAAATGATGTCACTTATATATGAGGTGGTTCGTCCACATAGAATATTCTTGGTCCTTCTCACGTTTAGATTTGCAATAATGAAGGACTGGGATATTAATTGCAAATTTGGCTTATATAGCTTCATCGTGTGAAGAGTGCTCATTAACGGTGTAAGTTTGCCCTGATGGTCCAAATCCATCCTGATTTGCCTTGAGCTTGAATCCTGTCTAACTCAGTTATGAGAGTCAACCTGGTTCAATTAATCAGGGTTGGGTTGATCCTGGGATGAGACTTAAGCCAACCCGGCCTGGCCCAACCCGGCCTGATATTTGCCCTAATCTATTATTGTGTTTAGTAATACAGTTGTTCTTCCCCTAGGTCCACATCATGTGTTACACAAGCGTTACACAAGTTGTCTGTATGACTTCAACCCACATCATGTGTTACACAAGCTATATACCCTTATCTATTGAGCTAAGACGACTAAATGGCCAAACTATTTCCCCCATTTTCGTTACATAGGCTGTCTTTATGTCCCCTGTCATGTATTGATATGAACTTTAGATACAATAGCATTCATGAAGAATTTGGCCTATCCAGTTTTTGAGAGATGTGGTGATGCCAGGTGATTAAAAGGTCTATCTTATAACCAAATTGAGAACCATACTTACTGCAAATTTATGGATTAGGGATGGACAAGGGCTGGCCATAGTTTTAACATTTTCCCATCCCCACCCCCACCCCCACCCCTTTGCCCTTTGATAAGTATAGGCTTAACATTTGTAACCCTCTGTAGGAAAGGAAAAAAATAACAAAAAAAATACAAGGCTAGCCAGGGTCAACCTGACCCAAACTTGAGCCCGGCAAGGTTGGAATGGGCCTGGGTTGAGTTTTGGGGATTTAGGGTTGGGTTGGGGTCTTAAGAAACACGGCCCTATTTCACCCCTAGTGTTGTCCATGATGCTCCCTACACAAGAGCTCCTTAATAGGATGCAAATTTGCTCGTATCCTCTTGTTGTTTATGCTGGAATGCAATGGAGGGTATCGATCATTTATTCTTCTTTTGTCCCTTCCCTAATCATGTTTGGGAAGGAATTCTCTCCAAGTTCTAGAAGAAGAATCTTTGACTTGGAGAGGGAATGGAAGTGATGTAGAAACGCAACCCTAAAACGATGCAGAAGATAATGGAAAAACAAAACAAACAATGCACACGGATTTTACGATGTTCGGCAAGGTTGCCTACGTCCCCAGTGAGATGAGATCCTGCTTCACTATCAATGGAGAATAGGGTTACAGCGCTCGTCCTCACACCTCTCAGTATTGCTTGCATTACAGAGAAAGAAACCCTCGCTACAAATATATAGCGAAAAAACCCTAATCCGGATTAAACTACAATTGCCCTCAAATAAAAAATTCGAGTGGGGGGCTGCGCCCCCCTACACCCCCTGCTATGCAGAGGGGCCTCCTACCCCCCCTTGCAACCCCCACGGCCCGCTAACCGGCTAGCGGGACCGCCGTCCTGCCTGTCTAGGTGCTGCACCAGTACTCCCTGGATTAAACTGCGACGGAATACAAGACATCATACACCAACAAGTGGGTAAAGAAAAACTTTGGCGGGATCTTTCCCTATGATATAGTTGATAAGTTTGCTTTCGGTGTTTTTATCTATCATATTTGGATGAAGAGGAATCTCAAAAACTAGGCTAGGAAGTCTAGAACTTTCCTGTTGATCGTGGACATCATTACATTCAATATCATGGGCTCCAATGAGCTTAAATCCTTGCATGGAAAAGCCTAAAAGGAAAAGGAAACATTTGGAAAAATGATATATATGCCTTATATACTTGAACACATACCTTAGAAAAAAAAAAAAAAAATTAATTTTCCATGAAAACAAACAACTTGTATTTGTTTATTGCCTTTGGTGTAACATATACAAAAATAGATGAGGGGTTCATAGTTATATTGGAATTGTAAATATGTGATGAATCATTGCGAAGAAATAAGATAATCAGATTTTTTTTTTTTTTTTTTTTTTTTTTTTTTTTTTTTTAAGTAGTAAACATCAGACCAAAAATCAAGTCAAACTAAGTCGAGAGGAAAAACCGAAACAGAGAAAACCAATTCTTTTCGTTTATATATTTTTTAAGAGATAACATATATAAAACTAGTCAAGAAAGGAAAAACCAGCACAAAAGGCCATTTTAGTCGATTAATTAAATCAGTATAGGGAAAGTTAGTCATGTCAAAAAAGAAGAAAAAAAAAAAAATGCACGTGAGACCTTAGACTCAAAGAGAGAAATATAAGGGAAAAAATTGTGGAGAAAGGGAATTAAGAAGCTTATTTGAAGATTGAAAGATTTCCAACAAATGCTAGGAAAAGTGGGTTAAAAGCAAGTTTGTGGAGTAAGATGGCAGCATGAACTGAATTTTTCCAAACCTAACAAGCACTAATGATCACAGGATCAGTAAAACGGTCAATTATGTACCATTCTTGAGAAACACAATGTTTGTGGGATTGGAAGAAAAAGTAATGCGAGGAGGGGAAAAATTCGAATGTTTCTCACCAGTACTCCTTGATAACTTCTATTCTTGCTAGAGCTTCGATTCCATCTTCAAAATGTCAAAAGAACATTAAGTAGAGGTGAAGTACAAAAGATTAAATAAACTAAATCACTTAGACCACCTAGACGCAAACAACTATTAAAAAACTATATTGCCTAAGAGCTCACAACCGCTTGAGTCCTAGTCCAAATGAAGTTCATTCCCACTGCAAGACCCCGAGTCCTTGGCCCAGTGGAAGGAATTCCAATCATATGAACCTGTGTCTTTTTCTCAGTGGAAGGAATTATATACGACATTGATTTAGAATTATGATAGAAAATGGAAGAGATGTGGGAGAGAGGTTCGGAGAGTGGAGATTTTCAATGTGGATGGGGGGCATTAGGGCTCATAATCAATCCCACGTACTATAAAAGCTTCCCTTGGAAGCCAAAATCCCATTCATGTCACTACAAATAACCATTTCTGATTTATCTACTTTTGTTATGAATGGTCATTGCTATAGAAACTGATAGTCCGATATTACAAGCTAACCTTTTTTCTCCTCTCAAAATCAACAAATTTCCACCGAAGTTCTTTAATACAGAGTACTATAAAGGCAATTTATGCATGACTAACATTCAAAGCTGACCTTTCCAAAAATAAAAAATGACCAGATGCAGGACGACAATTCAACAGACCTATAGATGGGAATTTTAACTGCTGGCACAAAGAAGGTCTCCTTCTCCACCCCTCATCAGAGATCCATGAAATGCAACTGGGCAGCTGTGGCAAGAGTCTTAACATTCCAACAGTTAAAGAACCCAATGAAATGTATAATAGTGGCCGGAATATTAAGTTCGCATGAATGGATGAATATTAATACCTTCCAGTGGTTAGTACGTATAACAACATTGTTGTTGTAGGCTAGGTTCTCGTAGGCTACCTTTGTTGCCATGATACACAATTCTAATGGATTAATCGTAATACCTTTAATGAAAGGAAAGTGAAATTTTCATATTTAAAAAAGAAATATATGTAATTATTACCCTTGTGACTTTAACTTTAACTTCCAATCTTTCCATATTTGGTTATAAAATTTCACTTTACTTTACATTCAAAACCCTTTGCTATAATATGAAAGACAAAAATTACATCTAAAAGATATCATTACTAAATATGGTTAAAAAAATTAAATAGTTTATACAATCGTATGGGGTATTGATTATCAACATTTCTTTTTAAAGTATGAAAATTTCACTTCCCTTCCCTTCCCTTCTCTTTAAATTCCTATTGCAACCAAACGGAGCCTTAATAATCTTGCCTATATGCATTGTCTTACTTATGCAGCTGGAACAGAGGATGGTCCATGGAGATTGACCCTTCCATCTTTATGTCCAAGAAATGACCCGTGCTCCATGGATTCATAGTCTGGAATCACCACTGAACCACCTTCACACAAACATAAAAATAAAAACCCATTTCAATTCACATCAGTATTGCTCCCTAATTTCCTTCTGCAAATTAATCAAGGTGATTAATAATTCCAATCCAAAAAGAAAAAGGTCAGGGTTATTGGAAAATTTTGGTTTTATAATTAAGTTAGAAATTAATTAAGCACTACCTAGAACCTACCTCTGAGAATGGTTGCAATCAAATTTAGAATACCACCATTAACTGAAAAGAAATTCAAGGTAAACTCTAGAGTGAAATCCCAACAAAGAGCGGCCGCCGAATGAATAGCAACATCTTCCGTAACAAACAGCTGAGAAATGTTATACATTGAGCTTCGATGCTTCCTTGCTGATCTTCCTGATGATCATGATGATGTCTACTTTCTACATGACCAGAACCCTTTAAGCTTCTCAATGGCAATAAGAAATCTAATATATGATATGTTTTTAGCTTTTTTTTTTGGTAAAACGGTGTATGATATAACTACTACTACTTGAAGAAGAACAGCAAGTTGATTCCATATGACAAATATTCAAAAGACTACCCAAGGAGAGAAATAAGAGATGACGATTAAGGGATCAGGGGATCGAGATCAGGACTGAAGAGAGAAGCAGTGCATTTCGAACGACTTCTTAACGTCTGGTATGGCCAGAATTGCTTCCCCTACTCTCGTCAGCTTCCAAGCCTCTCAACTCATTGTTTTATTCAACTCTAATTCTCTTAGTTGCTGCAATATTGTAATAAAAGTTTGAAAATAGGATTTTTAAAGAGTTTTTATTAATAAGATAACTAAAAGAAATTAGGAAATGGTTTGGATAAGGATTAATTAGGAAAGTAAATGAGGGAGGGAGGGAGGGAATATAAAAAGATATAGATTGAGGAAAGATAGATGGAGAGATAATGAATAAAGAAATAAAATATATAAAAAATAAAATTCACAAAAAGAGAGTGGAACATGAGAAAGGAGTCTTACCAATAAAACTATCTTATATAATATTTTATATAATAGTATGATATATAGATTATCCTATTTTCAATATCAGTCAAGATGAATAAAATTTTCCTCCAAATCGTCGACCCTATTGTGATTAATCTCAATCACAATAGGAGCACAAGTAGTTTTCTGGGATTGGACCATAAACAGGCAGTGAAAATCCTGCTGCCCGGTTTGTACAAAATTTTATCTCCATCAACATGTATCTTTTAGTCTCATTCAAAGTTTTTTGGATTGGGATCCTCTCCAATTATTTTTCCCCAATCAATCGTTAACTAAGTCCTACACTATCTTTTGGAATAATCCTAAATGTTCCCCTCAAAAAAAAAAAAAAAACTGTACCATTAATTAAGTCTATTTTCAAATATCATATTAAAATAAATGGACTTGGTCAATGCAAATAACATTAAAGGCGTAGGTTGGGCATGACGCTAACTTTCCTGAAGTTAATGGCTCTCAAGCGATTGACGAAAGGGAAAGAAGAACTTTTCTAGGAAAGGAGATACAAATCATTATCGTCTTCAACACGGGCCTATCCTAGCCGGAGGATGCTCACTACACCCTGTGCTGTGCTAGAGAGGATGTGGGTGCTGGAGAAACACATACAAAGTGCAGGCCCAGCCTTCACCCTAAAGTCAAACTCCAACAAAAATTTCAACACAGAGACGGAAACAAAACCAACCAAAGGATTGAAGAGAAGTCCCTTTACCAAGTCGTTTTGGTTTACTTTGGTGGTGTCATCATCACCACTAATTTCCATGGCTCGGGACTTTGTCAAATCTTCATCTCCCACCCTCTATTCCCCCAGTGACACCGATCCTCATCAAAACCCCCACATTCAGTCCCTCCCTTTATTTTTCCAAGGCAATCGTATCCATCTCCTACGCCAATCTATTAGATGTATACTATAGTCTCTGCACTTCACTATACGGCGCAAGTTAGGTGGGTTTTTTTTTTTTG
>NC_056558.1:18145219-18149195 GCF_013358625.1 Macadamia integrifolia
TTGGGGTGGGGGGGGCGCGGTGGGGTGGTGTGGGGGAAAGGGGGAAGGCATGTATTAAAGGTGGGATAGCTTTCTATGGCGACAAGATTCTACTAACAAAGAAATGAAGAGTTCAAGAAAAAAAAAGCATTCATACTTTCTCACTAATTCAAAAGCCATACACATCTAATGAATTCTTAATCTTTGTTCATAGCTCTTAAGAATGAAGTTGACAATGTAGAACTTATGGTTAATGCTTAACTCTCTTGTGTGAATAAATAACGTACAGTAGCAGATGTTGGTAAATAAATAATATCATGAATAACACTTGGCAGTGTTGAGTCATGTCATCAATCACTCTCTTTAAGATCGTAATCACCCTCTGTGGTGCAATGATACAATTTCTAACTAGTCGATCGACCTCCAACGTGAAACAACCCATTAGGCCTTCTAATAGTTGTTGCACTCACTTACTTGGCCGTGTCGGGACACTCTTAGGTTTTGCTCAATTAACAAAAATAATAGAAGACAAGAACTTTCAAAACAGTAAATAATAGGTCAAATTCAAGGAGAGAAAGCAAGGAGTAAGAGAGATTTTGAACACTTAGAATTTATCTCTGAGGTGTTCATGATGTCCTCTATTTATAGAAGAGAGAATCCCCTTGAAAGCATCTGTCATGAAAACCCAAAAGATATGTCTCTCTAAGAGAAGATACAAGAAACTAATCGTTACCAGAACCCAATGAGGCTGTGTTTGGTAGACAAGAGAAGAAATGAAATAAAAATAAAAAATAATCTAGAAAAAAAAAAATGAAATAGTAAGAAAATAAAAAAATTATGTCAGTTTGGCAATCAATAGAAGAAAAGAAAAGGTTTTTTTTTTCTTGGTAGCAGAAGAAAATTTCACCATTTTCAAAATGAATTTTAAAATTCAAAAAATGAAACTTCTCTTGGTTCAAGACAAACCAAACATAATAAGAATTTATTAAATCAAGAAAATATTACAACTTTTATACTTTTTTTCTTTTATTGACTATCAAACACAGCCTGTTGGACGACATTAGGTGAAATTTTCTTTGTTTTTTTTGGGCTACGAAACGGCAACTAGCACCGAATCAAGCCCAGCCGACATCAGACAATGCACATCCAACGTTGGATAAATAGTAGAAATAGGCCGGTATGATTCCCAATAAACCATAGCTTTGGACACTTTATGGCCGACACTTGATGGCAAACCACCAACTTCAGGTAAATTGATTTTATTACGAATTTCGGATTGATTTGGTTTTGATTTTGATCTTGGGTTTGAACTGGATACGGTTTGGTTTGGGGTTTGTTTGTTTCCGATGTGATTTGATTTGATTTCGATCCGTGTCATAATACCCTAAATCAAAATCAATCCAAGTAAAACTCAGTTTGATTCGATTCAAGTTATTTTGGTTCGATTCTATGGTTTTATCTGTTCGGATCAGGTTTTGACACCCTTACATGTGGTAAACAAAAGACGTATCGATGGGGCAGAAGCCAGGGGCAGGGAGGCCCGTGAGGTTGGGGTTTGGAGGTCCCATTTCTGCCGTGTCATGACTTCTGCCTTGAAATGAAGACGCAGAAGCCAGAGGCAAGGAGACCCGTGGGGAATGGGGTTTAGAGGTCCCTCTTCTACCGTGTCTTGACTTCTGCCTTGAAAGGTCTGACCGATCCGGGCTTCTATTTAAAGGATCTAGAGCCGCAAGTAGGAACCACAAGAACCAGCAAATCGGTGAGTTGTGTACGTAGCCGCTTACAAGGCAAAACCATGTTTGCTCTGCCTCTACCCTTTCCCTTTGGAAAAGAGAAACTACTCTGCCTCCTCTTCTTATTGGTCCTTCTGTTGCCCACCTGTTCCATTGCTTCTTCTTCCCTCAGAGCTGCCCCTTCTCCTCCTTCCACTTCTAATTATGGTTTTCAAGAAGAAGCAATGGAGGGTCTACTTCGATGGAAAGCCAGCCTTCATCGTAGTAATCGAGTCCATAACAATTCCCTGCTACTCCCTTCATGGACAATGATGATGGCAAACGGAAGCAACAGCAACCCATGCAAGTGGGAGGGACTTACTTGCAATGAGTCTGGACTCATCACCATTATAAACCTCTCCAGCATGGATTTACAGGGTACGCTCCATGACTTCAACTTCTTATCCTTCCCTAATCTTCTCGACTTTGATCTCCATAACAATTCACTTTTTGGTCCCCTCCCAGCCACCATTGCCAACCTTTCCAAACTCACCAACCTCTATCTCTTCACTAACAATTTCAACGGCTCAATCCCTCCTGCTTTTGGCTCTCTCAACAACCTGCTTGTTCTAGATCTTGGTGATAATCAACTTTCTGGTTCGATCCCTTCCACCATTGGAAGCTTGAAAAATCTTTTTGGGTTGTATCTGTACTCAAACCAACTAATTGGATCAATTCCCATGGAGATAGGAAACCTGACGAACATGCATGAGTTGGTGTTGCAAAATAACAATTTATCAGGCTCCATCCCTTCTTCTCTGGGCAACTTGAACAATCTCACTTCTTTTTTGTTGTTCCAGAATCAGATATCTGGATCCATCCCACCTGAACTTGGGAAGTTGGGTTATCTTTCTCAGCTTGATTTGTCCGGAAACTATTTGACAGGTTCAATACCTGCTTCTTTTGGAAATTTGGGAAGCCTAGTCTTCTTGTACCTCTATTCAAATTCACTCTGGTTCCATCCCTATGGAGATTGGAAACCTGACCAATCTTTATGACCTACAATTGTCGAATAACTATCTGATAGGTTCCATCCCTCCAGAAATTGGATACTTGAGATCTCTTGGTCGACTCTATTTGTCGAGCAATATTCTCACCGGCCCACTTCCTGCTTCTCTTGGAAATTTGACAAATCTAAATAGTATCTTCCTTCTTGATAATCAATTATCTGGTCAAGTACCTCAGGAAATCGGCAATCTTACAAAATTGCAATATTTGCAGCTTGGAAATAATTCTTTTAATGGGTATTTACCACAAAATTTATGCAACCGTGCGTCGCTCATAAGAATTTCTGGAAATGATAACCATTTCATAGGCCCAATTCCCAAAAGCATGAGAAACTGCACGAGCCTTACAAGACTTCGCCTTGACAACAACTACCTCACAGGAAACATATCAGAAGTCTTTGGTGTTTACCCGAATTTAACTTACATTGATTTGAGCTACAATCAATTGTCCGGTGAGGTTTCACAGAATTGGGGAAAGTGTCTACAGTTGACAAGCCTAAAAATCTCAGGAAATAAGATTTCTGGTCGAATACCACCTGAGCTTGGAAACTCAACTCAATTGCAAGGACTAGACCTTTCTTCTAATCTCCTAGTAGGCCAAATTCCAAGAGAAATGGGGAGGCTTCGATCTTTGCTGACACTAGATTTGAACGATAATCAGCTCTCTGGCACCGTACCAAAGGATGTGGGATTCTTCTCCAACCTTCTGTATCTTGACCTCTCAATGAACAATCTAAGGGGATCAGTTCTGTTAGATCAAACACCAAGAAACACGAATAAAGAGAGACAATAGATCCGTACGACACAGAGATTTAACGAGGTTCACACACCAGGGTGGTGTGCTACGTCCTCGGGCGAAGAAGAAGATGATTCACTATGCAGAAGAAGGATTACACCCTAACAGCGGCGAGGAAGAACTCGCCCTGAAACCCTAGCTTCGTGAAAACCCTAGAATACAATGACTCTCAACAAGCAACAGTACATTATATATATATGCCAAATAGCGGTTCGACCCATCGGGTCACGGTCGATCCGGTCAAACCATACCGTGGGGGCTACGCCCCCGCACCCCCATACGAGATCAGTGATGGGCTCCGGGCTTGGGCCGATCTGCTTCCATCACAGATCTCAGAAAAATTCTCATTCGGGTCGCCACCAAAATATGTCGGATCGAGTCAATCTTCAAAACGGGTCAAGAATTCGAGACAAACTTAACAA
>NC_056558.1:18149215-18218726 GCF_013358625.1 Macadamia integrifolia
TTCACAGGAGAAATCCCTCCACAGCTTGGAAGCTTGAATAAGCTCACAAATTTGAATCTCTCTCATAACAAGCTATTTGGTTCCATTCCATCTACTTTTTCTGAAATGCTAAGTTTGATAACCATTGATGTATCTTACAACGAGTTAGAGGGTCCACTACCTGATAATCGAGCCTTTCAAAAAGCTACAATGGAAGCTTTCGTTCACAACAAAGGCTTGTGCGGCAATGCCACAGGTTTGCAACCTTGCATTTCTCCATCAACCAAAATGCAAACCCCAAAAGAGAGCCATAAATCCTTGATTCTTATCATATCTCTCTTAGCAGTATTGCTTTTTCTCCTATTTGCATCCCTTGGGACTTTTTTATTTTTTCGCCGAAGAATGAAAAGCATAGAGGAGAATACAAGTGCAAACCAACAACATGGAGATGTGTTTACAATATGGAACTTTGATGGGAGGATAGCATACCAAGACATCATTGAAGCAACTGATCAGTTCGACCCCAAGCATTGCATTGGCGTGGGAAGACATGGAAGTGTTTATAAAGCAGAGTTGTCATCAGGTCGACTGATAGCTGTGAAGAAGTTCAACTCTTCTTTAGAGGAAGAGAGTTCTGATCAAGAAACTTTCAGAAATGAAATTCTTGTGATGACGGAAGTGCGACATCGAAATATTGTGAAGTTGTATGGTTACTGTTCCCACGTGCGGCACTCATTTTTGGTTCTTGAATATGTGGGGAGAGGAAGTTTGGCTAAGATCCTAAGCATGGAAGAAGAAGCAGTAGAATTGGATTGGGCGAAAAGGGTCAATATTGTTAAAGGTGTTGCCCAGGCCATAGCTTATTTGCACCATGACTGCTCACCTCCAATAATTCATCGAGACATCTCAAGCAACAATATTTTGTTGGATTCAGACTTTGAGCCTCATGTCTCAGACTTTGGCATTAGTAGATTTTTAAAGCCTGATTCATCCCTTTGGACAGCTCTTGCAGGGACATTTGGATATTTTGCACCAGGTTCTCTCTCTCTCTCTCTCTCTCTCTCACACACACACACACACATGCGCACACACATACACACACCCTTTGGTTATTGTGTAACATATACCTAGAAAGAAATTAAAAAAAAAAAAGAAAAAAAAAATTCGCTACTATCAGGGTTGCAACCAATGGTACCAGTCAAGGGAATGAATATTTTCAAACTTGCTCACGAGATTTCATTCCCCAAGCTGGTACAATACCAAGGGTTGCAGCTAACTAGTTTAAGTTTATTGACCAAAGTCGATTTGATGACTCCTAAGTCTACCTTACGCATGGGAGGGAGTTCCACATTATGTGTATACCGAGGCCCACATGG
Source organism: Macadamia integrifolia (assembly GCF_013358625.1). Classification (NCBI taxonomy): domain Eukaryota; kingdom Viridiplantae; phylum Streptophyta; class Magnoliopsida; order Proteales; family Proteaceae; genus Macadamia; species Macadamia integrifolia. The sequence goes on from NC_056558.1 coordinate 18,150,571, forward strand.
TGATCAAGGAGTTTAGAGTGTCAGAGATTGGTAGGGGTGTACTACCGACGGTGTACACAATATTTTTCCAAATCTTTCCCTTTTCTTCTTAGGCTTTTCCATTCAAGGATGTTTAAGCATCACATTGGAGTATCCCGCTACAATGCAAGTTTGAGGTCGGCCACACTGGTACAGTAGATACCACCGACATTCCTTGATTCTCACTAAGTCTTGCACTTGATTGGGTCTGATTTGGATCTAATTTGAATCAAGAGAATATTCCTTTTTGAATTTCAAAATTCACCTTGGGAATGATGAAATTTTCTTTTGTTGCCAAAAAAATAATCTTACCAGAAACACAAGAAAACATAAAAAAAATACAAAAGGCTTTTCTTTTCTTTTCTTTTTTTCTAATGATAACCAAATATATATACTTTTTTATTTTATTTTATTACAATGTCATTTTTTTTCTATTCTATTCTTTTCTTTTCTTCTCTTTTCTAGATTCATATTTCTTTTCATTTCTTTCTTTTTCTTCTCTTGGCTACCAAACACAGCCGTAGTGTTCCGTTATTCCAAAAAATTGTCATTCATTTTAGGAGAAAATAAAATTTTGTGCCACTATTGGGTTTAAGATATCATCTTCCATGAGTAACAAGCTCCTTTGTGGGCCAACTTTATCGACTTTTGTTGTTGTTTTAAATGGATGATTTGGTGGATCCTAAATTTGATGATGATGATAGCAATACGCTAAAGGTGGCCCACAAGGGACCTCCTTCATCACGGTCAATAAGCCATAGAGCTGGCTTAAGGTTGCCCTCATTTCAGAAAAAAGAGGTAGGTACTTTGGGTCCCATTTCAAGGAGGGTACCCTTAGCTTCATGGTGGTGGTGGTGTTGCTGGTGGAATGTGGTGAAATATGATAGACCATATGTAGTTTAACTTGTTAAATTAACATGTGGGCAATTCAGAGAATTCCCCACTATCCAATCGTTAATGACCAAATTATTGCTCCACATGGCATAAAATAATTATAGTTTTTATATGTAAGATTTTTTTTAATTAATTTTATTTGTTTTACTTATTTTGCAGAACTTGCTTACACAATGAGGGTGACTGAAAAATGTGATGTCTATAGTTTTGGTGTAGTAACATTTGAAGTGATAATGGGAAAGCATCCAGGAGAACTCATCTCCACTTTTCCATCATTATCCTCTTCAGGATTATCATCAATTGAGGAAAACATATTATTGAAAGATATGGTTGACCAGCGCATCTCACCTCCTATAAATCAAGTTGCTGAGAAGTTGGCTTCAATTATGAAGCTTGCATTTTCTTGTTTGTGTGAAAATCCAAATTCTCGACCAACCATGCAACAAGTGTCTCAAGAGCTATCAATTTGCAGCATTTCCCAAGGCAACTCCACACAAGAACTTTGTGACAACTATTGAATCTCGAGATGTGAATTCAGTTCAAGAGATGAAGAATTTGTGTGTTGTTTAAGCCTGTTTACCCTTTTCTTTCTTGTGTATTTGGTATGTTGTGAAGAAGGCGGTTTGTTTTTCATGTGTCTTATACACATTATTGTGAAATCCCTATTATTTCCTTGATAGCCAAATTATGATGAGTTTGTATGTTTTATCATGTCTGTCTTATTTTTATTTATTTATAATTTATGTTTTTTTTTTTTTTTTTTTTTTTTTTTTTTTTTACTATTCTCAATTGTGTGTGCATGTGTTGTGTTTGTTCTAGATATAACTTTGAAGGGAATTATTTACATGAAATTTGTGTTCATTGTCTGTGAGGGCTGTAAATTTTTCTACTTACTTCTCGTTGATCATTCAATTTTTACTATTGAACTATGTTTGGGTAGGTGCTTCAATCATGTTCTGAATTCATCTGGATTAAGGATCAGACCATTAGGTTACAATATATGGGCTGAGTTGCAACTGAGCATAGCAGAATCTATGAAGATCAACTTCCTTATGCCAAACCTTCTTAACTACCTTTAAATTAAGATTTTTTGTTTTTAAAGGAGGTTGGCAACACCAAATCTTATCATGACAAGATAATAACCATTTAATAATGGTTTGTTTGACTTACTTAAAGATAAAAATCACTTACTATTATTCTTAATAGATAATACATGGTGTAATCATTTTTCCCATCCAAATGAAAATGTTAGGAGAAAACAGTAATTAGACCAGCACGATCATTAAGTTCTGGTTAAGCCGTTAAGTCTTTTGAATAGGAAGTTAAGGTTTCTAGGATGAGAAAGTAAGTTTATCTAGTAATAGATATTTTTAGCTTGGTGGGAAAGGGTGAGAATTCAATGTAAGAAGATCTCTTCTTTTTTTTTCATTTTTTAAATCAAAGAAGGTGGAGAAGCACCCCCATCAAGCAATATTATTGAAAAAAAAAACTAAAGAATTCTTTCCTTCTTTTACAAAACAGGTTGTACAAGAAAGTTAGATGGATTGACTATCACATTTAGAAATGAACTAGGGAAGCTCCTCTAGCCAGAACATGAGCTTTCAGATTACATGATCGATCGAGGTATATAACAGAACAAAAAAAACTCAAAACTACTACACAAAAAGACAATATCAGAAGCTAAAGTATTGGTGGCCCAATCCAAAGCTGCATTAGCGTAATTTAGACAAGAGATTAACCCAAGAGAGTCAAAACAGCATTAAATTTTCCTTAAATCAAGGCTCCTACCAAGGAGAACTCTATCTCTAAGAGCTACAGCCTCCATTGAAAATGCAGAAGAGCTCCTACTTGGTCTACACTTAGCAGCAACAAAACTCATATCTTCATCATGAATAAAGAATCCCCTGCCACCGCAACCATGATGAGAACTTCTATTTTTCTGATACCTACTAAGGTAAATGTAAGAGACTTGATCCTAGCTAGGTCTTCAAAACAACAAGCCAAGAACTTTACCAATTGGCACATTGTAGTTGTGAAAGAATTCAGAACAGTGTAACCATATTCTTTCAATCTAAATCAAGTATAGGAATGTCAATAAAAAAGACTTCAAAGTTGAGAGAGAGAGAGAGAGAGAGGAAACATTTTCAAGAAGTCAAAATTCCAAAGTACTTTTCATTTAGGCCATTGAGTGAAGGCTGGGCCTTAATTTCTGAGCCTTACAAACAACACAGGCTGTGGGTTTGCAAAGTCTAAGCTAGCCATGCCAAAAGTTTAAGTGGACGTAGAAATTGTAGACCATGGGCTAAAGGCCCAAGTGGGCGCTTCACTCCATTAAAGCTTTCAAACACTCACAAGCCCATTAAGATGACCAGTTAGTTCATTGGGAGCTCTAATGACCTTAATCTGGCTAACCTAACCTACTGTATGTATAAATCCGTTACCATCAATCATTACATTTTATCTAATTAATTTTCTTGATCATCCTTCTACCTTTTGCACATAGATTGCAGATGAAAAAAAATTTCTTAAGGGTTATTACATGCCTAAATTACTAGTTCCCGGGTAGCAATGTAAATACTAAGTGAATGTGTTAGATTTTTTTATTAATAGTTCTGTAATTAGTTCATAAAACTCCTCAAACTATTTTTATCAGAATATAAACCATAAGAGGCACTGTTATCATAATGGATGGATATCTCAATAAAATGGAAACAAATCGGACTTCATGGCAAGGCATACCTTCACTAATATGATCGGTAAACAATAATATAGTGATACACAAGCTTCTTTTTTTTTTTTTTTTTTTTTTTTTTTGATGAATAAATAATTGTATTAAGACGAGGAAGAATATACAAAAGGAGGAGAGGGAGTGGGGATATACAAGCATGTCTGCAACTATGAAGTAGTAGTTAATTGTAGAGAATTAGTTAAACTTCCATGTTAGACTTATTGAAGGAGTTCTTTCTTGCAGATGCCAAAACCGTCTTGTCTGCAACTATGAAGTAGGCAGCACCTGCCACTGCACATCACCCCATATATATATGCAAAAACATAAGTTCCATGGCAATTACAAGTAACAGTTAATTGGGCAATGAAGATGAAGGAATGAAGTAATTAGTAAGTGATATATGAAAGTAAATACCAGTGGAGATGATGAGTGCCTGTGCAGTGGGATTAAGGTTGGTTCTGGCCCATGGCAGCATTCTCACGCTGGCAATCTGCATATTCCATGAATGCAAAGTAATTAACGGCGAGCTTTTAAGGATGAGTTCTACAGGTTGATCATGATTATGAAGAAGAATAAGAACACTTACTGTAGGAACTGCAGTTGCAAAGCCTGCAACAACAGCTGCCTTTGCTCCAGCCATCACGCCCTCTGTTGATCCAAAACAAACTAAATTTCAACTTCTACTCTTATCATAACAACAAGAAGAAGTAAAATTTGTGGGTAGAAAAAGAAAGAAATAGAAAGAGGTAATACCATAAGAGCATTTCTTTGCCATGGCAAGTCTCTGATCCAGTGAGGCCAACCCATTTCTTTCCAGGGAAGACTGAGCTACATTTTTCGCCATTATCTTTTTCTTGAAAGAGATCAAGTGGAAAATATATCAACAACTAGAAAGAGAAGAAAAAAGAAGAAACAGAGGGCGCAAGTGAGCAATGTATGAAGTGTGAGTGAACTGAGATTGTGGTAATTTATAATTGTGGGTATTGAATGTTAGGGGAGTGGAGAGGAGACTACTTGGGAGTTAGATGGTTTTAGATTTTAATTCCAACGTCGGAGTCACCTGTTTTAAGCTTCTTTTTTTTTTTTTTTTTTTAAAAGAATCTTTTTCTCAAAAATAAAATAAATTGTTTATTATGCATTTAATAAAACATTAAATCAGTGAAAATGCATTTAAATCTGGGCCATTGTATTGGTATCAATACACGTGTCACCGCCTGAAGGTGGTATTGCACGGAATTGTACAAGATCGGAATTACAGACGATTTTTTTCTCAATTGGAGATGATGAATTGGTAACAAATTGGTAGGTTAAGGCCCTCTTTGATATCAAAAAAAAAAATTTTTGTTGTATTTAGTATCATTTATGGAATTTGTTTCTATTTGGGAAAAAAAAATTGATAAAACACAAAAACCAAAAAACAGATCAAAAGTCATTAATATGTTTAAGTCAAAATTGATTTTCAGTTATTTTTGCGCTGAACTTTAATGAGCACATGCTTAAAGTCTCAATATAGAGGGGTAAAATAGTCATTTGTTTTATAATTAGAAATCCAAACCCACCTCTTCTTCAGTCCAAACTCCGAAGTGGAGAAAGAAGATTATAAGGAAGATGGGAAAAAGAATCTTTTTACCTATTTTTTCAAAAAACCATTTTGCACATAAAGATGCTAAATTATTTCTCACAAAGACCATTTTTGTCAAGTATCAAACCATTTTTATGTTTTGATAAAACATAATTTCCATTCATAATTTTTGTTAATTAAATAAAAAATAATAATACCAGAGAGCCAAATCCCTATATGTGAGATCCACAATTTCACCTTTCTCACTCCTTTTTTATCAACGAATGGGGTCTTGAAGGAGTGATTTGTGATCACTGAGGGTACGTAAGGATAAAGATACAGGCAACCAGTGACAAAAAAGCGCAAAGATTAGGTACACCACATGGATACCGTGAGCTATTTCCTTCTTTGCCCATCTTCTTTTCCTGTTTTTTTGGTAAACCCTCTTTGCCTATCTCTTGTGTGTCTCTATGCACCTCTCTAACCAAAAAAAAAGAGTTGTGCCTGTAGACACGTCAAAAAGCAAATTACTACAAATATATCAAGAATTCCGTAAGCCTTAAAAGAAAAGGAAAAAAAAAAAAAAAATTAACCAATTTAATACTTTTTTCAATATGAGTAAAAAGTAACAAAGTTTTCCCTTCACTGTCTACCGCTATATTGTAAAAAAGTGAATTAACAATATTAACCAAAAAATAAATAAATTTGAATTAACGACGGTTTATAAATTCAAAACTAATAAAAAAAATAATATCAGATATGACCATATATAATTTTAGGTTAAAAGTGTAGAGATTAGTGTTAAGTAGATATGGTTTGGGTAAAATACATAAAATATAAAGAAAGAGACGAGACATCATAGAAGCAAAGGATCATTTCAAAAGGGGGAAAGAGAGATAGACACAGCCTGCTAGCTTGCAACACACGAGCAGTGTGTCCAACCTTTTATCAAATATAAGTTTCCTTAGTTTAATAGATCTAAAGAATATCTATAGATTGGCAACCAGCTACTTCAAAAACTAGACACCAAGGTCTTTGGTAACTCGTTAAATTTAGGTTTAAATGAAGTTTACCAAGTGAAAAAATAAAAATATTAAAATTTTAGGACAACCAAGAAGGACAAGAGTATACATGGATAAAAAAAAAAGGATACATGATTGAATTTGAATCTAAAATTGATCATATGGTCAATTCATATCACTATCTCGATATCTATGCAGATATCTTGCAACTGAAATTACCACATCACCTTCCCCTTGAAAAAACAAAGGTGTCAATTTACAAAAACCTTCTAATATTTGTCAAATAAAAAAAAGGGGAGAGTGTTGCCTACAAGGACAGTGTAAGAAAGAATATACACACACCACATTAATGAGGATTTAGATAATCATATTATGGATCCCACAAAATAGAGTCCATATGAGGCCCACAAGTTAAGAATAAAAGAGAGAATGATAGTATGGATCCCACAAAATAGAGTCCATATAGGCCAGATGATGATTGGGTTGTCAATGACAAAAAATAAATTAAAAAAATAATCACTTTTATCAAAACCAAGCACGTCCACAAATTTATTTTTAAAAGACATTGAACCAAACGGTTGGACCACGTGCTCAATCATTTGGATTTCCGACCTAAAACCTGAATGATCGACTATTTTTGAGAACACCCTAGGTATGAATATGATTGTTGTATTGGAAGGTTGAATCAGATGGACCACCAATCTTAGAGCTTGAACCAACCAATGCCGGTTCTCTTTAATAACACTACTAGTGGATTGATTGGTGCAACATGGGAATGCTCAACCCTGGTCAACATCTTACTAGTTAACTCATGTCTTGGGTTTAATATTTGGTTTTGGTCCAGCTCAGAAGAGCATACACGTTCAGTACAAAGGAGCCAGATTTTGGTTCATCCGGCCTAACCAGTCCATTCCGGTCTAACAAGTTCCCAACCTCTTTCTTCTCTTTTACTCCCCAAAGTTGATAAAATAGGGACTTCCATTACTTTGAATTCAGCGTAACCAAACATGATCCCGCGCTATTCTCATTGTTTAATCTTACAAAGTAGAACAACAGAAACTAAAAATTACAAGCAACACCACCACCACCAACACCGCCCCCGCCTTTAGGCTTTTATGAACATTAGCAGCAGCGATGGATTCGAACAGGATTTAGTTTTTTTTTTTTTTTTTTTTTTTTCCAATCAACTCTAGCCTTTAACTGTTAATTCAATGTCGACGAACTGACGACCACGATAACAGTTATAGATTAGTAAGTGGTCTTGAATGGCCGATACACCTTGAGATCAAGCACAACCCCTGCAATGGAACCGGAAGCAGCTGCAATAGAAATGATGAGACAAGCAAAGCTGAGGACTTGCAGGCAAATCCATCGAGAGCTCCATTTGGGTATTTGCTTCTGCGCCACATACATCTCAATTGGGAAGTAAACAGTGAGTGGCCAAAACCCAAAAGCTCCGAGGATCCCAACTATGTCATTGAAGAAGGGAAGAAGCATTGAAACGACTGTGGTTGCAATGACGAACAGAGTCCTCCAAACCAATCTGAAGAGATTCAAATTGAAAGGCTTGAATCCTGGGATTGTTGGTACTTTGATATCTTTTGTGATGAATTCACTCTGGGGCCACTTGTTTACTGCCCATTTCTCGATGAAGGCGAACAGGGGTTGGCAGTAGACCTGGTATGCTCCGACGAGGTGGATTACAATGGCTGCATTAGCGATGTCAAGAAGCCAATATGGGTTGTAGAATCCGAAACCAGTGAGAAGGTTTCCGGGAGCTGCGTCGCCGAATGCTGCGTAGCCCATGCAACCACAGAGCATGTAGAACAGAGTCGTTACTGCAACGCTCAAAAAGGTAGCTTTCTTCATCGTCTTGGCTTCCGATGGTGGGGACTTGATTGTGTCTTGGATTTCAATGAGAATGATTGAGTAAGAGTAGGCAAAGGCAATGTCTCCCAGTGCTTGGAAGCTTCTCCATATCTTCTGGGTCTCGGTGACGGCGCCGATGCTTATTCCGGTGAGGCTTCCCATGAATTTCCCAGTCTCTGATTGTAGAGGAAGATAAGAGCTTCAGTTTGGTTTCCCTGAACTTTAGGTAAATGATTCTGTAGAAGGAAAGGACAAAAGGAATTTAAAGTTCAAACCTACGACTTGAGCGATTCCAAGTCCAAGACCGATTGTAGAGTAAGTGAAGGACATAACAGCCGCGACAATGGAGAGCCACCATATCTGATCAAAATCTGGGATTTGGGAGAACAGAATTTCGACAATTCCGAACATGATCATGTATGGATTGCTTGACATGAGACATGGGCTCTTTCTTTTGTTCTCATGGAAGCAATCTGACCGCTTAATAGCCCTGTTATTTTCAGCCCAACAAAGAAGAAAAACCATTAAGCCAGAGATCCTTTAAAACCCTATAAAAATGAGAGAGGAGATCATTTTGGTCTCAATTTAACTCACTTCATGCTTATAGATGCTGCAATAGTGTATCCGATTGCGACACCGAAAAGGTTCAAGTACTGAATTAGTCCGCAAATTTTGACCTTAAACCCACCTGTGGAAGAACAAAAAAAAGAATAAAAAAGAGAACCTTTTAGAAGATCAGAAAAGAACCCATTTATTAATAATATTTAGAAAGTGAAAGAATCAAGATCATTTACCGAGGTTGGACTGAACAGCCTCCATGTAAGTGTAGTTTCTCTTCCCAGAGTCCGGGTCGCCGGACCGATAACAGTCAGAGAGGAGAGACGAAGTGTAGTAAATCACAAAGGAGAAGAGGAACATCACAGCAGGACCAGCAATCCATCCCAGCTGAGCTATGGCCCATGCCAAGGACAGCACTCCAGAGCCTATCACAGCTGTTATGATGTGGGCACTTGCAGTCCAAACAGTTCCTGTTGCAGAGAAAGGGGGAAAAAAAAAAAAAAAAGTTTTTTCAGTAACTAACAAAATAGAGAAGCAAAGTCCCAACCTTTTATTAGGAATTAGTAGTTCTTCCAAAGTACCTGTTCGTTTGAGACGGCCATCGTCGTCGAAACATTTGGAGCCGCCTTTGGGAACATCTATGGTGATATCGAAAACTTGGTGGTGTTGCTGGGGAAGGGTTTTGGTGGCAGCGTTCTCCCCCATCTTTGAAATAGACCAACACAGAGTAGCTTTTTGTGAGGGAAAAATAAATAGACAGAAATGAAGCTCCCGGCTTCTTCTATATAGTTTATTTTTCGTAGCCAATGTACCAAAAAAAATCAAATTTGTCAACGATGGGGATGAAATGTGTGAATACTGCAGTTTTTAGAACAGAGAAAAACAGGGGTGGGACACAGATAGGTTGGCTGGTACTACTGTTCACCTATTTAAGTTCAGTAATTATAGTCTATCTCACTGACACTGAACACCTGACACCGAAACTGAAGAACCACCCAAGATCACAAAAACCCAAGACAATTCTGAAGTTTAGGCAAGGTGGGTTTCCCTCAATTATGTTTCAGTGAATGCTCCCAACACACACACAGAGCTTAAACAACAGCAGAGAAACGGACCAACAGAAAAGAGTGAAAGAAAAGAAAAGCTATTGGGGAGAGGGTGAGAAAGAGAGCTCTTCTGAACCCAGTATTGTCTCTGCAGCTGAGAGAAGAGAGAAGCAAGCAACTGAATTGAATGGAGTCTCATGGAGAGTTGTGGGGTTTATATAGCACTCTGAAAGTCTGGTGTACAAAAGGCCAGAGAGAGAGAGAGGGAGGCACGTGGTCTAAAGACGCAAACAGAGTTGTCAACGACCTACTGCCCTTAACCTTTTCCATTCACCAATCAAACAAGCTCTAGTCTCTCTCTCTCTCTCTCTCTCTCCTCATAAGAGCCCCATCTCCCCCACCCTTTACTCGTTAAGTGCCTGACCTCTCACTCACTTTTTCAAAACCAAACACAAAATTGTAAGTTCATTAAACACAAGACAAAACTGTAGCACAAAAATTAAAGTTCTCCTTATTTCATTATCAACAAGAGCCTAACAAAAAACCAATTTCTTGCAAAATTGCTAACAAAGCTTTTCAATGTCCTTAAGACCTTACCTTCATCATTTCAGCTCTTCCTTCTTTAATAAAAGTGGAGCCTTTTCCTCCACAACAGAGGAATAACAGATGAGTGGAAGAGTTAATAATAAAGAGGGAGATGGGAATGCTGCTTGTCCTTCTGATTCATCTGTTTATATAGGGAAAGAATATGAAAAGCACAAATAAATTTTACATTATTATATTTTTCGCATATCAATTATTTTCCCCTCACTCACGTGTGTGGCCTCCCCTCCATCCTTCCTGAAAATAGAATAGGTTCTTTTTGTATTTTCATACCTTATCTTTATTGACAGCAACATCAATGGAACAGGGAAGTGTCCAAAAGCATTTAGACTGGAACCCAACTTTTGATCCAAACGTGAATTCAAAATTAGAAGACTGAAAATATCAGAAGTGGTTTAGCTTAGTTCTATTTTAAAGATTCATTCTGTTTTAATGTGGGATGAGCACTCATTCCTTTTATGATTAAACCAGAACCCATTACCATCTATATTTAGGCTCACAGTATCTAATTCCCTCTTCAGCTCCCAAAGACCAAGGACCGATTAATGAAGTAGTGAACAAGGGCTCTTCTTACGTTGTATTCTGGGTATCTTTGAAGTTTGAATACTCTTTTTGGGTAAATCATTAAACTTAAATATTATTTTTTTATTTCTGTTTAATGGGGGGGGGGGGGGATTTCAACGTGGTTGATCAAGCAGAGCACAGCATTGGCCACTTAAACTTATCAGGATTTCAATAAGAAAACACCATTGCTTAGTGTTAAGATCACTTTTAGATAAAGTGCAGATTATTTTATTTGAAAGAGTTGATTGAATTCAGTTTGTTCTATAAGATATTTGATTACTAAAGGAAAGATTTCAGCCGTCCTTGTTTGTTCAAGGAATTAACCGAATAAACTACCTGTCTTTGAGCTATAACCATCTAATTAAGTGGAGGATCAATTAGAAAAATGAATAAAGAAAGAGAGGGGGGGGGGGTACACAGTTGAAATTGAAGACCACTTGATAATAAGCACTAGATGTAGGATCACTAATCAGGAAGTTACAAAATCTCATGGCATACTTGTTTACTGCAAGTAACAGTTCAATACAAGGACTATAGCATGAAGGATATGACACAGCTTCCAAATTATTTCATTAGAAAATCCCAACTTTGTCTCAATACTCTTTAGGACCCCTGTTTTAAGACAAAAGATCGGCCTATTCGAGTAGGAATCCACAGGGGCTGCCTCCGATTCACCAACTAAATTAATCAACCCATCACAAGTTGGTGTGCCTAAGCTCTCATTAACTCAATCCAACTAAGCCAATATGAAGCAGATAAAGAACTCAATCCAACTAAGCCAATATGAAGCAGATAAAGTGCATATTTTCCAACCCAGCGCGAAGTAGTCCAATCATAAATTCATAATCATTCTATTCTTGACAAAAAGACTCAGCCAACCCTCTCTATCTTACTGGTTTAGAATTTAGTGGATGATTAATAATGTTTAGGCAATGGAAGTATCTATTAATAAGAAGGAAAAAGTATTATACAGTAAGAACTGCCAATCAGTCTATGTTTATCCTTCCTCGAGCAGCCGCGTCAATAGATTGGTTGGTCCATGAATTATAACAGGTAAGATCCCAAATCTATTATTAAGATCTACCGGATCAACCCACAACATATTAATCTTTATAGATTAATAAGGAAATTCAAAAGAAGATACAGGGGAGTGAGTGATTGTCTTTCCAAGTTGAAACAAGTAGTTATCTTATTAATACACCAGAGTGACTGTGTCTTTGCAAGTTGAAACATTTAATTAATCTTATAAATACATGGAAGATCTGTTTGATCAATTCTGAGAGGTTTGATTAAGGAAGAAAATCAAGTTGATCAGACAACAGTCAAAAGGTACTCTTTAAGATAGAACTGAAATATCTCAATAAGTGACTTGGGAGGGTAGAGAGATGACTCTGATCTTCCCTTTATTTCCTTAAAAAGTCTTTTAAGATAGAAGAAAAAGCCTTGAGTTAGTGCCTCTACATTAACATGTGGGATGACTATTTATCCCCTTTGGAGTGGATTTTAGGTGGGTTGCTCTCCACACTTCTGATTAGACCCACCAGTGCAAAAGAATAGGTAAAAAAAATCTGAAATGAGATTTTTTAAGTCCTTAACTGCTTCAATATCTCTCAACATGTATCCATTCATTGAAAAGGTTTCATGGCTTCTATTAATTTATTGCCACTTGTCCATATTTTATTTCTCAGAGTGAAAGACTCAAAACAGGAAGCATATGGCTTGTAGGGAAATTCTTTTTTATTGCCCTCTTCTGCTTATCCTTACTATTATTTGATGAGTTAATTATATATATCCACTTGACTTTCAATCCCAAGAAATGTTCATTCACATGGATTATCATCTGATGATGGACCAACCTCCTCTCCACATGAGTCAGTGTACCAAACCTTGGGAGCCAACCCATGTTGGCATATGGCCTACCAAAGATGTCCATTAATCTGATTGTCAGAAACAATTTAGTTAAGTAGGTATCATAAAGGGAGAAACCTCTAAAATTAGATAATTAAGGTTGCTTAAACAGGATTCCCATGAAGCATCCATTCATGGGAAGAACAGTTTTCCTAGCTAATGTAGTGGGTATCTGTCAAAGTAGGAGTTTGAAGCTATTGGATAAGTACAATAGCTACATATAGAAGTTTTCGTTGTGTGATTTGAAAAAAGTTTGGCTATGACTTGAGTGTTATTGATGAGGATTGTTGACCTTTCCTAAGACCCTAATGAAGCATCAAGAGGGAATTATTTTCATTCCCTTGGATAAGCAATTCATGTTAATCAAGAATCAGATTCGGAAACAGACTTGAAAAGTATAAACCATGTATATATTTTCTATCACAATTCTGAGGGTGACTATTGAATCAGATGTCCATGAACTACCACTTCTGTACCATTCAATGTTTTAGAATTATTGAATGAGTCAATGACTGCTAATTTGTTTACTAAAAAAAGTGAGTGTTAAACAAAAGGGCTTAGAACCAACTATTCAAATCATTTGACAATGTAAACTAAATGTTTAATTTCTTTGTTCACTCTTTGTTTTTTGTATATTTTTTAAAACCAGAAACTACTTAGATTATGTTAAACCCTAGTAATAATCAACATAATAATAGCTCAACTCATCCCTAATTCCTTCTAACTTCGGTGATTTAATTTAATGTTGTTTAAGGCACGTAAATGTGGACTTTAGATCCCATCTTTAGAACCATGTTGACTATTGTAATCACAAAATTTAATGCTTAGATCATGTTTCAGATTTTATAATTTTTATTTTCTCTTAGTCTTAATAATTTAATCACAAAAACTATAGGAGATAGCTCTCCCCTTTCATAACCTTATTGTATAAACAAAAAATTATTAAGATAAGGATTAGGACCTTAAAATAATCCCCTTCCCTTCCCCCTTCCACCTTCCTCCTTCCCCCTCCCCTCCAACACCCAAAACCCCTAGACTTTGAAGAAGGCAACAATATTGAAACATTATTAGACTATAATTTAACCATAAGTTAGGTAACCGATACCCTAATCTGTAAAGAAAGCAACTATTAAGTTATGTTTATTCATAAACTTAGATGATAAAACAAAAATTGTATCTGTCTAAGCATTGATGATCATTTAGTTATACAAACTAGAACTAATAATTGTAACCAAATGTGTCTCAGATTTCAAACTAGAGGACTTTAAGGGCCTTGAGCTTCCAACCTAACCACAAAAATTAATAGTAACAAAGATGATTTTGATGCTTTAGGTTTAGGGTTTGTTGTGTGAGAAGCCAACAGGACAGGTGAAGGTAGTAGAACAAGTAGCCACTAGACACCAGTGGCTGTAGACTCCATTGAAAGTATAGCTTCTTGATATGCATAGACTATGGAAGAATATATTATGTAAGATGGTTCTCGGAGGAAGTGGCATGGTGAAGCTAAGCCACGAGTACGGTAAAATGGCATTGGACATTGCAGGGCAATGAAGACATTTTATGTGAGGAAGAAAGAAATAGACACAAAAGCATCGACAAGGGACCCAAATCCTCTCTAGCATGTTAATGCATTCTACGCGCATCAGATAATTGACAACACCCTGCTTAGTCAAATGCGCACTGGAGAAGATCTGGTTCCTCAACGAACCATTCTCATCTGCCTCATCCCACCGACTAGGAATACTCGAGCACACACCCCTAGGTGCTCTCGGTCTACGGTGAGGCAGAGGATCCTCAAACTTCCTCAACAAGGTTGGGGATGGTCATTTTACCCCTTTCTATGTCATAATTTGTAGCGGTCATACTATTTTCAGGTTTTTTTTTATTTTAATTATTATTTTTCTTTTTTTTATTTAAATAATATAATAATCCACATGAAGAGGCGTAGTGTATGTCTTAGGCTCAGAGAGCCTTTCGCGCATATGGTTAAGTAATTAACTGAGAATAAGAACAATGATTGGGGATCTGGTGTAAACCTAGGGTGGAGGATGAAGGAAAGCACCGGCTTTCAAAAATCAGCATATTTCTTGTCTTTCCTCATTGGATGGCAGACCCGTCAAACCTTCCGTATCAGTGGGACCCACCAGTAGACGATTGGAGCAAAAGAAGCGTTTTAAGTCGTCAAAGACTTAATTGATTCGCCAGTCAAAATCTTCCTTATCCCCACCATTTATTATTCCATATTCTCATCATTATCCATTAATGCTCTTCTCCGCCAGTGGGCCCCACACTTACAGCCCCAGGTCGTTTTTAATGTTTTCCATACTCCTCTCTCTCTCTCTCTCTCTCTCTCTCTCTCTCTCTCTCTCTCTCTCTCTCTCTCTAGTCTCGAGTCTCGAGTCTCGACATCATCTAACGAAGACTCGTATTTGACACTGCCCAGACGCGGCGAATCGGCTGGTGCCTGCCAGGTGTTTGTACAATTGTGCGTTGTGGATTGTGGTAGGTATTACTCTGTCCTCTTTCTCCGCAAAAATCTGAACCGCTACCCTATCATGTCACCATGTGGGATTCCCTCAAGTCAAACAGGTTCTTTCTTTGACCATGACATGTGTTGGTGATCAAGGAATGGAGACAAATAACAACCAATGATTTAGAGACACGTCTCATCCTTGGAAAACTTAGACTATACAGATGGGCTAAGCTTTAACATCAATTTACCCACAAAGAACCAAAAATTGTGAGGTGGAGCCGTGGAGGTGGTGGATTGGAACTTGAAAGGTATCTGAAAGGTCCAAAAGCAAAGAAAGATGATAGGAATTAGAAACCAAACACTTCTCTAGCCCTTGTCCAATTATTAGCCAAACCCATATGGATCCAAGTTTGGGAAGGTAAGTCTTGACAAGAACTGATTCTACCTAAGGGTGGGCAGAAGTTATCTTTAATCATTTTAAGGTATGGAACTCATGAGCCATTGGACCCTAGTGGCCAACTGTCCATACTTCAAAATATCTTGAGCCTTCATGAAGACTTGAAGCATTATCTGGAAAGGCCAATCAGGTATCTCATCACCAATAGAAAGAAATAATGGGTCTCCCATTTTAATGCAATATGAGAGGTCCAATACGTAGGATATGGGATATTTCTACAAAAAAAAAAAGGATATGGGATATGGGATATGGTATATGGGATATGGGTAAGAGTGAAAAGACTTATCCAAAGCTTGTGAGTAGTAGTGGAGAAATCTTAATCAACCAAACATACCAATAAAGCTTACAAAACCTAAGTGAATCCTTAAGAGTTCAGAGAATTAAAAAATGATTTCTACTTTTTCTAGTGATAGAAGCAAGTTGGGAAGATGATAAGTTGCAGAGGAATAACAGATCAAACTTTATCACTGCAAGTATTGATTGGCCATTTTAACTTGGTTTTATTCTTTATTGATCTTTAGAATTCTGTAGCCCCTGTATGGTACTATATTCTCTTGTTTGGTTTGATATGGTGGATTGGGGGGTATTACGGTGTCTTTGTATTGATGGTTTTTGGTTTCCTGGGATCATCAGTTAATCAAGAGAGAATTGGCATATGTTACCTCCCTTGAACTTGCAGGTCAGCCCGGTTGTCCCTCAAGGACTTCAGCAGATCTTTTCCTTAAAAGCTAGTCGTTAAGGAGAGGATGCCCAATTACCTATAAGTTTCTACATCGTGTTATTCACATCCAATGTGAGATTATTATTTCTGACTTCTACATGGAACCATAACACTGCCGACCAATGGCAGCAAGACTGTCGGAATCCCTGTGACTGGCATAACAGAATCTGGAAGAAAAAAAAAAGGTGGGGGCGGTCTTGGGGTAACATTTTTAAATGTCATGATTACTGAGAGGACATGCTTCTAATACTAAGGATGTGGGTAGCTCTATTACTCAAAGATATTTAAGGCTTAGGCCCATGGTTAGATTTTAAAAACACTCGTTGGTTGAGACAGCCCAAGTCAATTTTTACAGCACCTGTTTAATGGGCCCTATGGCAGACATTTGAATGACCCTTTCTACCCAAGTGAAATGGGCCTTTCAGTAGAGCCCACAGAACTCTATTTATGGATTTTTAGTTGGGCTTGAGTCTTAGAAGTTGGATGCATGTACATAAGGCTTTGTTTGGTTGCAAGGGGAATGCAAATTTTTAATGTAAAGTGGAATTTTTTTCCCAGAAAAAATAAATTTAGGTTGTGTTTGGTTGCAAGGGAAATGGGAAAAACAAAGGAAGTGAAGGAATTTTTTTTCCCTTTTGAGTCGTTTGGTCACAACAAAAGTGAAACAGAAGTGAAGTGAAATTAATTTCCCAAAGTTGTTTAGTTGGATGTAAAATTGATGTAAAATAGATGTAAAATTTTAAAAAACTAGTAATCCAACTAAACTTAATAAATTGTAACCAGTTACACCCCTTTCATCCAATCAGCTTTGATAGTAAAATGAAAATTAACAACCAGTTCTTCACATGTATATACACTTAAAATTTCAACCAATGAATTCACCATAAACGAGGATTGTTCCATATATTGACTCTATTTTTTCCTTGTCCAACTCATTACATACTCTTGTTTCCTTTTGCACTTCTACCTTTAATTCTAGATTCAAAGGGCTGACATAAATCCATGCATAAACATATTTGAAAAACAGAATTGCATACATTTGCTTGAATTTAAAGCCAATTTTGATCTCTCCCTTGTAAGTATCATCTTCAAGCACAACATTATATAAACTTGGTTGCACTTCTAAGAATCCCTTGTCATTTCCTTTAGTTAGTATCCCTCCTAGATAAACTCTGCATATAACAAACAAACAGAAGAAGAAGAAGAGGAAGGCACTTACGAGATGCAAGAATTTAGATATTAAATTACAAAAAAAAAAAAAAAAAAAAAAAAAAAAGAATCATGTATTGTGAAAACTATTTTTGATCAGAAATAAAGTAGAATTTAAAAGTTTTTCAAGTTAAGGACATAAGTACAAGGTTTCACCAACAAAACCACCCTTAGAGAACATTTCTTTATCCATGATTCTTAACTTAAGGTGAGACAACTTTTGCCACTCCGAAAATGAGAATTTGAATTCGAATTTCTTATTCCGAACAGAATCATCTCAGACATGCTGGCAGTTCAGTAAAAAGTAGTTCATTCTACATTTTTAAGGAATGAAACAAATTCTATTACTCATCCAAACATAATTGATAAAATGGATATGTGTTCATTTTGGTGCAAACCATATGAACTCTGATGCTATGGCAACTAAAAACATGTCAATGTGTTCCAAGTGATAACCAATCGTAGCCTAAACCTGAATGAAATAGCTAATGATTGTATTTATTTTACCACATCAATGGCTTTGATCAAGAAACCTTAAGATCCACTTCCTCCGTTGCTCCACATCCTTAACTAAAAATGCCTTTGCTTGTGGTTCATTTACTATGAGGAATTCAAAGACGATGTCAAGTGTATCTTTGCTAAATCCATCTACTTCTAGTATAGTATCCAACAATGATTTAGGAGAGATATGCCTCTCTTGGACCATAGTCGCCAAACGATCTACAGAGGCGGCAACAACAAATATTTGGCCATCCAATGCTACCTTCGCTCCCTTTCTCTCTTGAGGCGCACCAGCTCCACTCTCCTCTTCAGAATACGATGTGGACATTGGGACTTGGGTGTTTAAATCTTCACTGCCATCGGTCTCACCAATCTCCATATGATTCACTGGATGGATGTATGACCTAGGTTCTTCAGAAGTTGTTCCCTTATCTTTTCTCTAACAGAAAGAATCTCTGTTTGATTGAGAAAATTCCACTGTGACATGGTCTTCACCCACAACATCCTTAAGTTCTTCAAACAGGGACCAAGTCATGTTTCTCAACTTCATGAATCATTTTCCTTTCTGAATCAAAAGAAAAGAAAATCAAATATTAATGTATGATAATAATATCAGTGAACCACAAAATCAATTAAATACTTGTGCAATTAATCATTAAAACATATACCTTAACAGCGAATGGATACCATATTTGGTCTTCTACATTCAGCTTCTTCTCCGCGTGATCAAAACTAAACCCACTTTGCTCTAGACAAAGAAGAAGGTTTCTAAAAGTCTGCTTAATTGTCCTAAAGCAATTGACCACATTGTCTTTTGCTAATTTCTTATGGTGTTGTGGATGCTTTGAATTCACCTCTTTAACAACTAAATTATAAGCCATCTCTTTGAAAGAATTTCTTATATTTTTTCCCTCCCATACTTAGACTTGGAGGCATCGAATCATTTTTTCATCCATTTGCTCGGTCCATGTGATATTCTTCCTTTGTTCATTGATACCTAATTCATCCTCTTATATTGCAATACATATTAGAATAGCTTCAGACATCAAACACTTCATCAAAAGTTTATTTGAGCATGTGAGTTTTACCTGACCCATACCAAGCGTAGGTGTAGCGAAAGTACTCCTACTAGCTGGAGTCTTTGTGTTTCATTCCAAAACTTCTAAAATATAACTGGATAAATGACAAAAAAGAATGAGGTCGTACAAACTTAATACTCCTAGAAATGATATAAATCTAGGAAAGCATGTATGATGAATAACAAACAACTCCACATAAGAATTCACAAAGTAATGTACACAAATCATTAATTTCATTCCAAACCACAATCAAGAACATAATCCAACTTTGGTGCTTTGTCGTAAAGATTTTATAATTCCATTCCAAATCACAGTCACTAACATAATCCAACTTTATAGCTATTACAAGCATAGCTATGTATTACTCCTTCTTTAATCTTACAAATTATCAATTAGTTGTTCAATCTTCCCTTCTCTCTCTCTCTCTCTCTCTCTCTCTCTCTCTCTCTCTCTCTCTCTCTCTCTCTCTCTCTCTCTCTCTCTAATATCTTACTTATTCCCTTATTTATCCGTCTCCCTCTCTTACACATTCCTCTCCCTTCAACCCTCTTACGATTCTTTTTTCAGTTTTGAACAAGAGTTTATGTTTCCTCTACTTAAGGATAGTCCAGGTTGAACAAGGATCTAACATGCGCAAAATAGAAACCAAATCTTAATATATATCCTATAACTATTAGGAATCACATTACTAATAAAATTTCTCCTATATCAACTATAACTAAAATTCATAACACTATAAATAAAATCAACCATTAAAGCCCTTCTACAACGATTGCAATGTTAAAATCACAACTTCAACTTTCACATCCTATTAGAGCTAAGGAGCTGAGAAGGTAAGATCTCTCTCTCTCTCTCTCTCTCTCTCTCTCTCTCTCTCACACACACACACACACACACACACACACACACATATGAACACCGCTCTCTATAGACTATAGTATATTGAACTTACAGATGGACTTAATCCACTTTTGGAATTGAAAAACTCATGATTTTTTCATAGCATTGTGTTTCTTTCACAAGCACACTTCATTATATTATTTATTCAATTATCAATGATCCTGTAATAACCTTGCAATTATGAAGAACCTTGACTCTAATTCTTTGGGAAAAACCCACAAATATGTTTGACAAACTCATAACTAGAACAATTTCAACTTCAAAGAGTCTTCTACTTTCTGCTTATTTTTAGTGTTATAAAAAAAGAGGGTTCTAATCCTTCACATGATTAAAATGGAATTAGTCTCTCAAAAAGTAAAAGGATTTAATTTTTTTTCAAAAAATATGAAAAAGAAAAAGAGAAGGGAAGATCCAAATCCCAGATTTGACTTGGCCAATCCAATCCCAAATTTTAAAACCATAGTATAGCATCATGATTCATGCAGTAAAACACTAACAATCTTCAAATCTTCTATGTGCTTGCTCTCTACACTAACAACTCAACATAAACAAAGTTGAACAACATTGAGCTAAAATTCACCTCTGGGTGCTTTCAAAACAATTCCCCACTCAATAATTAGAATTACTAAGTCCATATAGCAACACAAGCTCACAAAGAAAAACAGTAACAGTCTTCTCGATTAAAAGAAAAGACTGTTAATCATTCCAATCCAAATAGGGCTTACTATATGATAAATCATATATTTGGTATTGGTGATGTGGATTTTGGTATTTTGAATTTGTTTGTATGATTAATAATTGAGATTTTCTTTTAAGTATTAAAAAGAAAAACAATTCCCCACTCAATAATTAGAATTACTAAGGCTTTCTTTGGTATGATTTCTATTTGTATTTATTAACTATTTTTTAGAAATTATTTGTGACAATAAATTATGGACCACAAATAGTATTCGTTTGGTTACTATTTATAAAATAGGTTATATAATGAGAAAATAGGTTTCAGTTTTCACCTTCATCTTTGAGCTTCGAGCAAGAGAAATGATAAGATTTGAGGGTTTTTATTAGAAAAATATAAAACTTATTGAAGTTACATATTTATTATTGATTTTGAGTAGTTTAGCACAAGTGCTCATTTAAGGTAGTAAAAATCAACATAAATGATTTGTTGCCATAAATCACAAATAGCTTGAGAGCAATTTGTGATTTATTCTAATTTATTATAAATAAAAATAAGTGCTATAAATTATACCAAACACTTGTACAAATAGAAATAAGTCAAATAAATACAAATAGAAATCAAACCAAAGAGAGCCTAGATAGTCCATATAGCAACACAAGCTTACGAAGGAAAGCAGTAACAATCTTCTTGATTAAAAGAAAAGACTGTTACTCAATCATTCCAATCCAAGTAGGGCTTACTATATTTTAAGTCATATATATATTCACTAGTAAAAGTTTATGCACACAAACACACTCTAAGAAAAATATTCCGCTACACGTGCATTTGCATGTGTGTATTTACTAGTATTTATATATAACAATAAACAATTTAACTCAATGTTACAATTTACATCTACTTCACTAAAAGTTTTAAGGATAAAAAAGTTGTTTGGATAAAAATTAGAAAACATAAGAAAATCGTTTATGAATGGTTTGGATTTTATTGAATGATTTGATTTTGGTTTTACTTAAAAAAATCTTGCATCGAACTATCTACACTGAAACCAAACCAATTAACACCCTTAATTTGGAAATTGTTTGGATTTGGGAACATCCCTACTACTTAACGGGCAGGCCACTGTCAATATTTGCACAGCTAGGAATAACAGCATCTTCTCCTCTGACCCCAAGGCCCAAATGTGGAAAGCCTGGTGATATCTTAATGTCCAAAAGCAGTTGATGGATGTGCCAATATTCTAAAATCCGAATAGGGCTATTGGCCAAGAGAAGTGAGAAATAATGCAAATGTTTTCCCTTTTGAGTAAAAATGTCAATCTGTATAGCATATAGAATTTAATATGATTTTGCAATGGTACAACAGATCAAAAGTAGGTATTGAAATTGTATCGTAACAAGAAAAGTCAGTATGGTATGGTTGCTCCTTGATACAATTTTTGTACAATTATTTATTCAGGATATGATTTTTATTTAATATGAATATGATTTTTGTCACAAAATATATATATATATATATATATATATATTATTAGTAATTTGATATGATTTTAGATTTTGATACAATTTTTGTATTCGGTACGATTTGTCAATTCAGTGAGGTTTAGTACTATTAGGTATGCTACGGTTGAGTTATTTTATTTATTTATTTTGAAAGAGTTAGGTTATCTAGTAGTCCATAAGTGGACCACTTGGGATTGATTAAATGCAATATTGGCTGCTAGAATGGATTTTAGCTTATTTTATTTTTTTTCTTCTCTCTCATAAATAAGTTGATTTGATCACTAGTGTGGCAGTCAATCTTTGGAACAGACATATACATTTAAATGGCCAGTTGAGGTTGGTTTTAAATTATTTTCCTCTCAAAGATCCAAAAAGCATAGAAAGTTGATAGGAACGAAATGCATGTAGCACATGTCTAATTATTACCAAAATCGGTCATACTTCTTGATGGCAGTACCATATCATGGCTTTGGAGCACATTCCTCGTTTTTTGGACATTCATAATTTTGTGAATATACCAATCTTTTCATGCTCAACATTATACATCGTATAATATACTTAATGATATTTTCTTTTATACATCGTATTTACCTATTAAAAAAAATTAAAATTAAGGACAATCAAGTACCTCAACATTATAAATAAATGATGGATCTCCCACTTTACTGCAATGTGAGAGGTCCAATACTTGAGATATGGGATATGGGCAGGACTGAAAAGAGTTGTCCAAAGCGTTTGCTTTGTAGCAGTACTAGAGGAATCAATCCATAAGACATGCTGTAATGGATGGATAGTGTGGTAGATACCTAATGGATCTCCAATAGAAATCCATCAAATTTGATGGAAATGTAAGAGCCTATGCATGCATGGGCTGGATCCTTAGATGTTACCTGGTATGGTAGCTGTCTCTTAATCAGTTAAAGCATCTGTAGCTGCTAGGCCCATTATGTTCAAGGTATTAGCACAAGAAGCTACAGCAAGTGGATGGATTGTTAGTTTTCTCGTTTGAAAATTAATTCGTTAAAATCTATTTTATAGGTTGTAAATAATTTTCATGGTTTAATGGGTCTTAGGCATCCATAGGTTATAACTTTCACAACTAGAGATGGAATTGGAAACTTCATATATTTGGAGATTGTCCTTTAGTATGGAGATGAATACATATTTACAAACAAAAATCAGCTTAGATTTTCAACTATCCATTTACATCCTTTTAACTGTTTATGTTTAAGGGAAAAGAACAACGAAAAAGTCGTCTTTTTCAAGGCTGACACCACTACCCCTATTGTTGATATTGAAAAATGCAATTTGAAATTACATAATGTTCTTATGAATAATTTGAATTACATTTAAAACCATTTATTCAATGGGTCCAGTTTTCCATTACCATGGAAATCTAAAGGTTAACAAAAACTTTCTCCTTATTTCATAATTGAATTGAATTATAAAAATTCTAGAGAATTTTTCTATCAGGAACATAGGACAAATAAGAACACACCTAGAAGCATCAACAGGATGAAAATCATTTTGCCCACCTCTATATTTTAGCACAGCCCCAACATTGCCAGATAAAAACCATGCTCCCTCAAGTTTTCAATCGGTGTCCAACCACCCTCTCCATATTTATTTCATAAAGAGATTGCTACTTAGTCATGTGGCCCCTGCATCTAAAGACTAGACTGGCCCATTCAACCCCCTTATAAAATCAAAAAGCATATTCATGTTATTCCATTAATGTTGTTGATACCACAGAGATTGCTCTCATTGATTCCTGGAAGAGCCACTCAACCTGTTGGCATTCTTCTTCCCTTATTTTATATATTTTGAATAACATGTTTATTATTTGATCAAATTTTTTCTTCCATACTACAGAGAACAAAAAATTTCAATTCGGCACCAAACCAAAACGACTACCATAATAACAAAATGTACAACTAAATCCAAGACAGACTTGCCACTCGAAAATCACATCTAATGTGCGTTTCAAGGCTTAAAAAAACTCAAAAAATGGATACAAGATTGATATACAATAATTCCTATTCGATTTCTCTAAGCAAGAATCAGTTAGGAATTGAGCTGATATCAAACACCTATTATCTACAGATCACCTCTTCCCAAGTTAGTACACAAGGTACAACCAAGGAACTTGGAGACCCACCTACAGGCAAGCTTGGCTAGGGGCAGTTGAAGACGTGGATCATGGGAGAACTTGCATCCTCCTTGGTTATCTAAGAAAAATTAACAGCAAAGAAAGGAGAAAGGCAGGTTTGTTGCATAATTAGACCGTTCTATCTCCCAGGATCAATGTCTGATGGTCTGAAATGCATCACATATCTTCCAATAATATTTCCAATAGGAAGAGGTCCCCTGTGATCAATTCAAATCAGAAATTAGAACAAGCGAATAGATAGATCCCTCTAATTCTCCACTTGAGAAGAAAATTTCAGATAACTAAGACTTCCTGGGAAGCTCATATTGACATACTAACCAAACATGAGAGTCATAGCTGTTGTTACGGTTGTCACCCAACACGAAAACATGATGTGGAGGTACATACTGCAAATAAATAAAAAACAGAAATATGGGGCAGAACTTCAACGTTTGGGACACAGAGAATAACCAAGTGACAGACCAAGTAGAAAGTGCAACTCTTGAGGCTCATACAATTGATAATACATTGAAGGAGCCCTCAGATGTCAACATGGAGTCCACTGGGTGGTTCCTACTACGTAATGTTGTTCTAGAACACTCTACTGGTACATGAATGCTTAGAAATGGAAGGAAGCAAAAATAAAAGAGAAGGATTGACACATTGCCAGAGGCATATCAACATCTTACATGCCAAGCCAATGGGGGGGTGGGGAGAAAGATTGCATATCAGTTCATACAGGGGAGGGCCACATGGTTAATGGAAAGATCGACAGAGTAAATGAGTGTCAGTCTTTATGAGAGGGTATGTACACTGGCAGTGTGCTCTTCCTTTTCCCAAAATGAAAATATTAAGAAAAATATTCAGAGATGACAGGTAAAGGGACATACAGTAGCACCCAATTTGTACATTGGAGGTTCTGCTATGAAATCTTCATAACGGGCAATTCCATTGATATAAAGTAATCCATGCTGAACCTGCATGGAAGTTGGAAGAGAAACTTAAATGTTGGGTAACTAAACATTGAAAGGAGTGCCAACAATATAGCATATTGTGGATCTAATCCACAGAACCCCTATTTTGATATGTTTGATAGCCACCAAGTCTTACTAAATGGTGGGACACAAAAACATTTGTTAGTATGCTTCAAAGTTGCATACCAATATGAAATAGAAAGAACTGCAAGCTTAAAGCATGATCCCCATCCACTAAAATAAAAACACCAAATACTTGCCTGGATTAACTGTTATCTTCTTATTAGTCACTATAATCCATCAAAGTTTATAAAATTCTCAAGAAACAGCAAATTCCAAAGGGACAGCAGGAAGAGGCTGGGAACCATCCAACCCCGACCCACAAGCCAAATGAAAGGAACATAAAAACCAATCAAATCCTAATACTGATCAGCCTTGTTTCTAAATGAATTGAGAAAGAGAATTATGAATGTCTAACTATTCATATCCGCCATCCTAGCTTCTTAATGTATCATCCTTGTATTTTTGTTTTTCCCCTCCCTGCCTTTTACTGTATCGTCCTTCAGTTAGATGCTTCTCCCCTCCCTGCTTTTGGTGTATCATCCTTTTATAATACCCATAGGTTTGCCTCTCTGGCTTTGATGTTGCACTTTGCTCTTTTTCCTTATGGCTTCATTTGATTGCAAGGTGAATAAAAGAGAAGAGAAATTAAATTTTCAAACTTAAAAAAGAATTTATCGTAATCACTATGTCATGAACTCCATGTCATTCCATTTTAGATTATTAAATTTCACTTCAATTTGCATCCAAAACCCTTCGCCATAAAATGTAAAATAAAAATTACAAGTAAAATGTATCATTACTAAATACAATAAAATTTATTTAAGTAATTTATACAATCACATTGGGTAATGATTACAACAGTTTATTTTTGAAGTTTAAACATTTTCACTTCCCTTCCTTTTACGTTTCTGTGCAGCCAAACAAAGCCTATATTTCCCCATCTACACCGCCCTCCAAAAATAAAAAATAAAAAAGGAATACCAGCATAGTTAAGAGAGTTTGTATTTGAACTTTGAAGACATAATCCCTAAGTAGGTTTCAGCTTTATAATTGACTGTAATGCAGGGTGGGTAATTTTTCATTGAGTGTTGGGAGGGGTCAGTAAAGGCTAGACGGGCACCCCCCCCCCCCGGCCCTCTCTATTTTACTACGGTCTAATAAAATTTTAGAGGGCTGCCCGGGGTCCTGGAGTTCCGGGTCAATACCTAACTAAGTCACCAGCTTTTGCAAACGATTCTCTTAAATTGGAAGACATCTTCCTTCTAAATCCATATCCTATGGAGAGAGACAGGAAAGGAGAACATAAGTTAAATAAAGATGTGATATGCAGACAGAAGAGAAGAACATGGATTATTCTTTCCAATAATATCAAACAAACCTGTAAATTTTTGGGTGCTGAAAAGAGAACTATATCATCAACAGCAGGGCTTTTGAAGTAATATGTCACCTGAAGAGAAATATAGAAAACAAAGATATTATTACAACTATGTCCAGCATATAAAAATACATCATCAGTACTCATCAAGAAAAATAATTATCAGAGACAGGATAAAGAAAGGACCATCGCAATTCTCTAAATGCCTTCTTTTGACACCAGCCACTTGTAGCAAAAAAAAAAAAAGCTTTCATGTCAATAGCAAGCAAAGTGGTCTTGCAACATTTGTCGAGAGTTTGGGAAAGATGATATTAGCGTTCCGCCATTTCTTCTAAAGATGGAAGGGAACCCATGAAAGTTCAAACTATCCATACACACACACACACTCTAAATTGCAAAATCACAATATTTTTCCTCATTAGAGACTAGACGGTTCCACCCACTGTTTCATGTGGGCACTTCAACTTGGGGGGATTCGCCTCCACAGGGTAACATACATCAACTCAAGGTCTAGGAATGCCAAATTGGAAAAGTTCCAATGGCCCAACAAATATAAAATAGAAAATTTGTCAAATATCTAGAACTCTGCTGCTACATAGGTATATTTTCATTTGATATTTCTGCAAAGAAATCCTGCCATAAAAATATACTTCATCAAGTTGGCTATGCTCTGTACAAGTACAACTAGGGTTATATCTTTCCTTCAGCCAGCCCCTCCTGAGAAGATTCAGACACAATACCTTTGAAGGTTAAACACTTAGAAGGAATTGAACTAGTCAACTGGGAAATAATGTGGACTTATAAGGGTAGGAGTGATCACATTTACTACTACTTCACAACATAAAGCAATTTAATTGGCCAATGATATGTGCACAGTAGAGGGAAGAGATAATAGAGAGTATAAAAGAGATTAAATTGGTGAGAGAGAGAGAGAGAGAGAGAGAGAGAGAGAGAGAGAGAGAGATGCTACAAATGTGAGAAATTAGGGAAATACAAGAGACAAAAAGGTAAGGATAGGGGTTGGCTTTGCAGACGAAGCCATGCATCTTGGCCAATTTGAAGGTCACCGACCTCCTTCCTCAAAAGAGAAATTGTTGGCATTATAATTCCATCAAGTCCCCTTCTCATTCGACAATATTGCTATATATAAGAGTTACAATACCAATAGTTAATCTATAATTACTTAACTTCCCTCACATTCTAACTACACCCACTTCTCTTCACTACTCATAACTACATCCTAACTTACATAACTCCTCCCACCTCTTATCCCATAGCACACCTCATGCAAACCTTGCAACGTCCTTGCAAGTGTACACCTATGCATGTAACATCTCCAGCCCCCTTTAAGTAAGGTATTGTCCTAAAGACCAAATTGAGGAAATTGAATCCTAGATAAGGATTTAAACTTTTTTGCGACGTACCCTTTAATTCAATATTGCTTGTGGAGTTGGATGGAAGACTCTGTCATAGCCATGGACTTCGGGAATCCAATCCAAAGGTACGGTCATGCCTCGTGCTCTAATACGAATTGATATATGCATAGTAAAGGGAGGAGAGATAGTAAGGAGATACATAAGATTAAATACAATGAAGATAGTGTTGTCTACATAGACAAAGCCATGACGTCTTACCCAATTTGGAGGTAGCCAACCTCTTTCCTCAAGAGAAATTGTAGGGAATCCAAGTCCCCCTTCAATTGATAGTACTGCTATATATAAGAGCTACAATAACAGTAATTATCTATAATTACTTAAACTTCCTCACATTACACTAACTATGCCCACTTCTCTCCACTACTCATAACCACAACATTACTTACCTAACTTGCAAAACTCCTCCCCCCTCTTAGCCCATAGTACACCTCATGCAAACCATGCAATGTTCCCTGCAAGTGTACACATATCCATGTAACAGTCAGTCATCAATGCTAAGAAGATGATTGGATCTCATCAAATAAGGCATAAGAAACCATAAAGTTAAAGCTCTTCAAAAGCTGGCTAAATACAGGGAGGTTTGTTGCCTTAAGGGAGCTTAACTGAAGCACTGTATACTGACATTTCAGGCCTGTGGTGATTATTTAGAAGATTAATTCTTAATCTCCAAAGAAATGCCATAGTAAACTCAGTTTCAGACAAACACCCCCCTAGCCCAAAAAAAGAAAAAATCAGTTAGTGGCAGCAATTAAAATGGTAATGATGAACAGACACACCAAAATGTCTTACAAGACTCCCAGCGAAGGAATGTATCTTTGAGAAAAAATTGAACTTCTGCAGGGTTTGTGATGCATCTCAATTACAGACCAAAATAAAATCAAATCAGAGAGTTTCAATCTGGAGAATGTAGTTCAACAAAGTAGAATCTATTTCT
Source organism: Macadamia integrifolia (assembly GCF_013358625.1). Taxonomy (NCBI): domain Eukaryota; kingdom Viridiplantae; phylum Streptophyta; class Magnoliopsida; order Proteales; family Proteaceae; genus Macadamia; species Macadamia integrifolia. Next base: position 18,179,791 of record NC_056558.1, read on the forward strand.
GGGTCAACATGAACGGGGATCAATGCTTTGAGCAAGGTAGACAAGCTGCTCTTAAGCAGCAGTGCTGCGCAGCTCTTTTAGAAGACAGGAATCAGTGCTCCACATACAAAAACCCTACCCTACCATTACTAACACTGTTTCAGTTGCATTTTATCGGAAATTCTAATTCCTAGAAACTATATCAAGTACACTAGCCGGAATGCAGTGTGTAAAACCTCAGTATCTACAGTTCGAACTCGAAATGAATCATCACAAGAAAATATAGCAATCTATAAATAAGGTCATTACAAGATTAAAAAAATGAAAACTATTACGAGAAAATCATTAACAGGTATGCAACTGCTTACCATCTCGGAGATGATCCGATCCCCAACACGGAGGGTAGGACACATGGATTTTGAAGGAATGAACCGCATCTCCGCTAACTTCGACCATAAGAGCACCAACACAAGAAAGCTCACGAACCCATCAAGACTGGGCCATCGTAGAAATGACAAGATCTGATAAGACATCCATCGCAGCGAGGTAATAGTCGGAAGTAGCCGGAATAATGCCGGCGGTCTCAAGAAGCTCATTTCGTAATTAACAGCAGAGACCCAGAACGAAAGTGAACCAACCACAACAATAAGAACAAGAAGATGAAGCAGATGATGATCGACAAAGACGATCACAGATCGCAGATCACAGCATCAACAGTGAAATTGAGAGAAGATCATCAAGATTCAAGCTTCAAATGGTTTAAATCGAACATTAAGAACTCGCATTCGACGTAACCACTGGTCAACGAAGAAATGGGTTATGTTGTAAAGAGTATAAAAAACAATAAGCTTGAGATTACTGCTTAAGCTTCGTCGTTTCAGCTCGAGAAATAGAAACTCGAGCGTCAGATCTTCAGGGAACGACGAAGACAAACAAGCAGGTACCTCAGATTGAATCGTTAAAGACAAGTGAGAGGTTGATAGCTGAGTAGAAGAGCAGATAAGGAAAACAAAGAAATGAACGAAGATGAGATGTACAGGCATAATAAGAGGGCTAGTTCAATTGGGATATTCTGTTAGTTACAGAACGCTGTGATTACCATCGTTTCTGCTTTTTTGCCTTCTGGATTCTTCTTCCTCTTGAGTATTAGCTCTTCCCTTCTAGAATCTTCTTCCTCTTATTACCCTTTGCATTAAACGCAGCAAATGAGAGAGATTCTAGATTATTCCTCTCAGAGTTTTATCTCTTTCCTTCTAGAGTCTTCCTTCCCTTCATTCTCAGACAGCTAATGTGAGAGAGAGAGAGAGAGAGATGACGAGTGAGGACCAATGTCTAAGCTCGAGTGAGCACCAATGTCTGCCTTCGACGGATCGATTAACATCGAGGTGCGCGCTTGGGTTCCTTCGTGCCCAAGCTTTTCTATTTCTCTCACTGACGTCATTCTTTTTTCATCACCATGAGAGAAGCTTGAGAGAATCTATTCTCTCTCTCTCTCTCTCTCTGTGCTAGGCCGATTTTTGTGTTGGGCCTAAATTCAATTCCTATTCGAGCCAAGATGCCCAAGACGTAATAATTGGACCTGAAGTGGACAAGCCCACTCCAGGAGTTGTTATTTTTCGGAAATTAGGTTTCATCAGGTCCGAATAATCTTACATGTCCAATCACATCTTTAACAACCGCTGTAGACCTGCAGTTACTTGGTTGATGCCTAAATTTGAATGTATATATTGGAATGTTCATCACTTTATCTTATAGAGGATTTTAATATATTTCTCAAAATACCATTATGATATTTGTGCGCATTTAAACCCGCTATGGTGAATGGATTCTCATTTACAGTGTTTGGAGGAAAACTTGATTCGTATTATTATCTATCTATTGTCGAATAAATCAACTAACCTTCTCCAAGAATTATCATAAAAAAATTAAAAGAGTTTGAAAAGTTTAAGAATTGAAAGTATAATGAACCAAGAGGAACCACTGAAATTTCATGGGTAAAATTTTAAATATTATATGACTCATATGATTGAGACTAACAATTAAATTTGAAATATGATCAGGATTTCAAACCAATAAAATGGTTGACAAGCCAAATCATTTTCCAATATAGCTAAATGTGTGATGAAACCTATTTCTCTTTTTTTTAATGAAAAAAGGAAGCCGATAGGCTAAACATTTTACAAAACGAGGGAACGAGATCCCGCAAGCATCAGTAAGGATAAGAAGATACACAAAAGGGGAAGGGGATCGAATTAAAAGAACTCTGTGATGCGAGTGCATCCGCCCCATTCCCTTGAAGAAGAGTATGATATAGAAAAATTGATGAGACAAGTTAATACAATCTTGCACCATATGATATCACACCAAGTACTTGTTTTAAGAGGTAGTAATATACTAATAATTTAATAAGTTAATTGTTGGATAGTTTGAGCCTTGAGGCCCCTTCCTTCGGTGTCCTAAAATATGGGACCCAAATGTGTGATGAAAGTGGTTTCAAATGAGAGCATGATCCCCCACCACCATCTCACTGCCCTCTTTAGCGCACCAATGAACAGTGTTAAAACGGTTTGATACATAGGGAGTAAAGAGGTTATTTCATGTAAGGGTGCAAATGGATCGAAATCGAGTATTTGGTTTGGTTTCGAAGAGTGTTGGTGTGATCTGGAATTGGACCAACTCCGGCGTTGATTTTGAACATTGATACTCATATTGAACCTGTTCGGTTCTTATATGGCTCGGTTTCAATTCTTGTACTTATTTTATAGTAATATATATATATATATATATTACAATGTATTAGTATTATGGTGTATTAATATACTATAATATACTAGTGTTATATTATATGGTACTTAAATTCAATTAATTTTTTTATTCTATTTGTTTCAGTTTTGATTATTTCATCCAATTTTGATTTTCAATTTCTATCCCAATTCGACACCGTTAATCTAATGTGAGGAGGAGAAAGGTAAGGTACATTGGTGATTGGCTTAGAGAACTATTTTGTTTCTTTAATGGGTAAGTGGTAGCAGAATGTACATTCCGCGAGCTTATTTATCCGCATATTTTATATTAACTGTACATATGGCATCAGGGATAATCTGAACCGTCAATTGATTTCAACTGAATTTTATGGTAACCGGTTCCCACCTTTTGCTGTGAGAGTTTGGATTCAGTACGGTTCCTCTCTCTCTCTCTCTCTCTCATGATTCCTACATCCTCCTCCCGACTATGTCTCTCTCACTTCCCGGAGCTCCAGTAAAGTAATTTTTTACAAGGCTGTTGAATGCGGCAAGATCTAGTAAGAATCTCACAAATTAGGCTTCAGAAAAGAAACCATCCATAATTTTGGAATACTACATATTCCATCGTAGTCATCATCTCTTAAAGACCAAGCAAAGATCAAAGAGCTTAGACGTCTTACTCAAAAATAAGTCATTCACACTTTGAAAATGAATGGAATAAGACAAAACCAAAATCTCATAACAGTGAAAAAAACCCATAACAATTAAAAGCAGAAAATTAAAGAGGATACAATCAAAAGCGATGGACTAGGGGGAAAAAACTCGATTGATGAGGCAGGGAGAGGGAGGGAACGGGGAAAAGGGGGCTGCCAGGTTCACAACGTAGAGGAAAGGGCAAGGTGGCATAGGAGGATGGAGATGTGCGGAAGGGAGAAAGATAACGGTTGAGCCAGTTTTAAGTTAGAAGTTCAACAACAAAGATTGGATGAGATTAAATCAACAGTTCTTTATTGAAGAACGTTCTCTCAAATTATTTATGTCTACGTGCTGCGACTTTTTCTTTAATTAACATTTTAAACACTATTAGTACACTTTTTTTTTTTTGGGTAAACAGCACCATTAGTACACATATATCAAAGGTTATCTCATAAAGTTTAATAAATCTCATAAAAGAGCAAGTGTTTTTTTTTGGAAAGTGACCCTTACGCCACAAATACAGGGTGCATGCCCTAGAGGGATACAGTGATTATTGCATATCCCTGAGTGTATGTGACACTGGATCATTCTCAGACAGCAAACTTTGTTTGTTCCCCTTTAAATATTCTAATTCCTTGGTTAGAAATGTTTTCACATTTTTCTCTCACACTAGATGAGATCACGAGAGAGACGAGGTAGAATGACAATGTTTTCCATTGCTATCAGTACTAATAGATTGTAAGCATGCTGGAACTCAATGGCTATACCATGAAACACTTATTAAGCTTAGGAAGTTCACCAAATTAAATCATGCTCTTTTTTCCACTCCAGTGGTGTACAATTGATCCGTACAATAAGCAAAGAAGCATCCAAGATTCCATCCTTTATCTGCATCTATGAGTGACGCCCCTGATGGTCCAAATTACTTCCTTTTCGGATTTGGGTTGTGATACACACAACATAGCTGCTCAACAAAATGTAGACACATGGCACCAATCGCGCACCAAAATATAGGGAAATTTGAAATACCAACAAAACCCGAAATCCAATGGAGTCGTGGAAGGACTCTACCAGCCCAAAATCAGGATAATCTCATAGAATGGGAATGTTCCTCATAGGAAGGGGAAAACGTGCAAGATAGGATCGTCCGAAACCACCCTAGGTTTGCCAAGATTAGAGAAATGTCTCCTAGTAGGACTCTACGTATCCGATCCTATAAAAGAAATGGTGAGAGCATAAATTTTTGCATGATTTTCATCCTTCTAAGAGTTGAGCTATTGGAGAACTTCACTATCGTAGCTACCATAGTGGTGATAAGCAAGAGCACACTCAAATGGAATGACAAAATAGTAAATAAATAAAAAATGAGGAGATAATGTCAGGAGTTTAATAATTTTTATAATTTTTATTTTCTCTTAGTCTTAATAATCTAATCACAAAAACTATAGGAGATAGCCCTCCCCTTTCATAACCTTATTGTATAAACAAAACATTATTGAGATAGGGTTTAGGAGCTTGCATAATCCCCTCCCCCTTCCCCCTTCACCCTCCCCTCCAACACCTGAAACCCCTAGACTTACAAGAAGGTAACAAATATGAAACATTATTAGACTATAGTTTAACCATAAGTTAGGTAACCGCTGCCCTAATCCGTAAAGAAAGCGACTATTAAGTTATGTTTATTCATAAACTCAGATGATAAGAACAAAATTTCTATCTGACTAAGCATTGATGATCATTTAGTTATACAAACTAGAACTAATAATTGTGACCAAATGTGTCTCAAATTTCAAACTAGAGGACTTTCGGGCCTTGAGCTTCCAACCGAACCACAATATTAATAGTAGCAAAGATGATTTTGATGATGCTATAGGTTTAGGGTTTGTTCTGTAGTCAACAGGACAAGTGAAGGTAGTAGAACAAGTTACTACCAGAAACCAGTAGTTGTAGACTCCTCCATTAAAAGTATTGCTTGTTGATATGGATATAAGAGAAGATTATGATAGCATATATTATGGAAAAGGGTTCTTTGAGAAAGTGGCATAGCGAAACCAACCAATGAGTATGATGATAGCACTAAAGATATTTTATGTGAGGAAGAAAGAGATAGACATAAAAGCATAGACAAGGGACCCAAACCCTCTCTAGCACGTTAACGCATCCAACATGCATCGGACAGGTGATAGCACCTTGAGCAGTTAGATGGTATCTTGAGAGGATCTGGTTCCTCAACAAGGGTGGGATGGTCATTTTGACCCCTCTATGTGGTAAATTGTAGTAGCCATGTTGCATTTTAGGTTTTTCTTTTCTCTTATTTTAATTATTATTTTTTTTCTTTAAATAAATAATCATATGAGGAGGCGTAGTGTATGTTTTAGGCTCACAGAACATTTATCCCATATAATTAAGCAATTAACTGAGAAAAAGAACCATGATTAGGGGTTGGGGGGATGTGAGTAGGAAACCAATGGTGGAGGATGAAGGAAAGCACCCGCTTTCAATATCAGCCGCCTGATCTTTCTTATCTTTCCTCATTGGTTGGCAGCCCCCCGTAAAAACTTCCGTCTTTCAGTGGGTATCGGTGGGACCCACCAGAAGAGGATTGGAGCAAAAGAAGCGTTTTAAGTCGTCAAAGACTAAACTGGTTCACCAGTCAAAATCTTCTCTATCCCCACATTTATTATTCCATATTCTCATCATTATTCATTAATGCTTTTCTCAGCCAGTGGGCCCCACACTTACAGTCCCAAGTCGTTTTTAATGTTTTCCTCTCTCTCTCTCTGGTCTCTACTCTCGAGTCTCGACTTCATCTAAGGGAGGCTCGTATTTGACTCTGCCCAAACGCGGCAAATCGGCCAGTGCCTGCCAGGTGTTTGTACAATTGTTCGCTTGTGGTAGGTATCACTTTGTCCTCTTTCTCAGCAAAAATCTGAACCGCATCCCTGTCATGTCATCACGTGGGATTCCCTCAAGTCAAACAGGTTCTTTCTTTGACCGTGACATGTGTTGGTGATGAAGGCATGGAGACAAATAACAACCAAAACTTAAGGTCCGTTTAATAATGTTTTAAGAAACATATGCAAAAAACGAAACAATAAAAAACGTTTACTTGTTTTCAGAAGTTGAAATTTAAATTTCTATTTATTTATAGTTCTAGAAATGCTTCAGATGAAACAAGTTAAACTTGTTTTTATATTTTTAGAAATGACTACCATCAATGGAAATTCAATGCTCACGTTCAGGAGAACTCATCCCAGAATGACCTCAGTAAAGTGTCCTTGCACTTTGCGTTCGATGGGTGTCTGCAACTCCTTCGTAAGCATTTCCTCAGGGCGGCATCATCGAAGCTTCATGACATCGGTCAGATTGCACGTTAGGCAGGCAAACTTCACTGGATTCTGGACATCCTGATCAATCGCCAGATCGCGGAGGATTTCTTCAAGACTTGGGCATCTCAGGGGGATTTGTCAGAAGCCCAACCTAGGGTTTCTGCGAAATCCTCCTCGCCACCACCACCACCACCTGTGACGTTTCAGTTGCCTTCGCTGCCACCCTCGTTGGATTTCCTGTCAGAATCCTTGGCTAGTACTCCTCCTCCACCTCCTCTGACCCTTCTAATCTCAATGAAGCTGCCCTGCAAGGGAGCCATCTTGTAGGGCGGAAGTAGTAAGTCGTAATGCAATTGGGGCAGAGATTGATGGCGTGGTAGCCTCCTCTATTGCTTGCAGCCAAGGAAGAAGAAGTGTGGTGACAATTGGAGAAAAGCAGGTCCATCTGCTTGACCAACAATGGCAATTGGCCTCACCTCGAATCTTGCGGGTATGGAAGTCATTGGAGCTGCCCTCCCATTTGTGGCGCTCCGAGAGGTGGAAGACAATGAGAGACTCCCTGCGACGGTAGGAGCCGACGTGGAGGTAGTTGAAACGAGTAGTGATAGGCGATTTTTGGTGATGAGCCGACGTGAAGGTTCTCTAAGCATCTTCAATGGTGGTCCGTCGATTAAGCACAAAGGAATGGAAAGAGATATTTTTGCATTATATTGTCTAAAAAAAAAAAAAAATCTACAAGAAATGTCTCCAGAAACAAGATTTATCAAACCACCTAAAAATCTGTTTCTGTTCCCAGAAACGTGAATTTATGTTTCTGACATTTCTAGATACAGAAACGGTAGAAACATTATGAAACGGACCCTTAGACTATACAGATGAACTAAGCTTTAACATCAATTTACCCACAAAGAACCAAAAATTGTGAGGTGGAGGTGGTGGGTTGGAACTTGAAAGGGATCTGAAAGGTCCAAAAGCAAAGAAAGATGATAGGAATTAGGAACCAAATACTTCTCTAGCCCTAGTCGTGGCCAACTGTCCATACTTTAAAATATCTTGAGCCTTCATGAAGACTTGAAGCATTATCTGGAAAAGCCAATCAAGTATCTCATCACCAGTAGAAAGAAATGATGGTTCTCCCATTTTAATGCAATATGAGAGGTCCAATACTTACGATATGGGATATTTCTAACAAAAAAAAAAGGATATGGGATATGGGTAAGAGTGGAAAGAGTTATCCAAAGCTTGTGAGTAGTAGTGGAGAAATCTTAATCAACCCAAACATACCAACAAAGGTTACAAAACCTAAGTGAATCCTTCAGAGTTCAGAGAATTAAAAGATGATTTCTACTTTTTCTAGTGATAGAAACAAGTTGGGAAGATGATAAGTTGCAGAGGAATAACAGATCAAACTTTTATCACCGCAAGTATTGATTGGCCATTTTAACTTGGTTTTATTCTTTATAGATCTTTAGAATTCTGTAGCTCCTGTACTTTATTCTCTTGTTTGGTTTGATATGGTGGATTGGGGGTACTACGGTGTCTTTGTATTGACGGGTTTTGGTTTCCCAGGATGATCAATCAATAGAGAATTGGCATATGTTACCTCTCTTGAACCTGCACGTCAGCCCATGGGTGAATGTCTGAGATTTGGGTAGAACTTATCCTTAAAAGCTAGTCGTATCGGAAAGAATGACCAATTATCTATAAGTCTATACTAAGGCTGTGTTTGGTAGCCAAGAGAAGAAAATAAAAGAAATATTAAAAAAAAATCTAGAGAAAAAAGGGGGAAAAAAAACGTATGTATATTTGACTACCATTAGAATAAAAGAAAAGAATTTTTTTTTTGTATTTTCTTAAGTTATTGATAATTTTTTTTTACAGTAAATAAAAAATTCACTATTCCCAAAGTGAATTTTGAAATTCAAAAAATAATCTTCTCTTGCTTAAGGACATACCAAGCATAAAGAGAATTTCTTTAACCAATTTTTTTTTTTCTTCTTCTTCTTCTTCTTCTCTTGGCTACCAAACACAGCCTAAGGTTGTGGGTGGCTCTGTTACTCAATAGATTTTAAGGCTTAGGCCCATGGTTAGTTTTAAAGCACTTGTCAGGTGGGACAGCCCAGGTCGATTTTACAGCATCTGTTTGATGGGCCAAATGGCACGCATTTGAATGACACCCTCTACCCAAGTATGATGGGCCTTTCAGTAGAGCCCACAGAACTTCATTCATGGATTTTTAGTTGGGCTTGAGTCTTGGAAGTTGGATGCATATGCATAAGGCTCCATTTGCTTGCATGGGGAATTTAGAGGGAAGGGAAGAGAAATTTTCATACTTAAAAAATGAATGTTTATAATCATTACCCCATGTGTTTCAATGTGATTATATAAACTAATTGATTTTTTTAACCATATTTAGTAATGATGTATTTTACATATAATTTTTTTTTTTACATATTATAGCAAAGGGTTTTGGATATAAAGGAAAGTGAAATTTTATAACCAAATATGGAATGATTTGAAGTAATGATATAGTCACATGAGATAATGATTACATATATTTATTTTTTAAGTATGAAAATTTCACTTCCCTTCCCTTTAATTCCCCTGGCAACCAAACGGAGCTTAAAGGAAATACAATATTTAAATAATGTTGAATAAATCATTCTAATTCTTCAATTGAATTCTGTTGCTTAATTTACTTTCTCATCCCAGAAACCTTAACTTCCTATTCAAAAATCTTAAACAGAACCCTAATGATTGTTCTTGTCTAATTACTGTTTTCTTCTAATTTTTTTTTTATTTGGAGGGAAAAATGATTACACCAAATATTAACTATTAAGAATAATAGTAAGTGGTTTATCATTTGGTGTAATATTTGACAACACAATTTCCTAATTGCCCCCTTTTTAAATAGTTATTTTGTGTTGTCAATCTCCTATCCAAAAAGGGGGCAATTAGGAAATTGTAGCATTAGGAAGTCTGATCTGCATTGATTCTACTATGCTTAGTTAGAACTTAACCAATAAACTATTGTAAACTAATGGTCCAATCCTTAGACTCTCTTTGGTATGATTCCTATTTGTATTTATTAATTATTTTTTAGAAATTATTTGTGACAATAAATTATGGACCACAAATAGTATTCGTTTGGTTACTATTTATAAAATAGATTGTATAGTGAGAAGATAGGTTTTAGGTTTCACCTTCAGCTTCAAGCTTCAAGCTTCAAGCTTTAAGCAAGAGAGATGATAAGATTTGGGGTTTTTTCATTGGCAAAGTATAAAACATACTGAAGTTACATATTTACCATTGATTTTGAGTAGTTTAGCACACATGTTCATTTAAGGTAGCAAAAATCAACATAAATGATTTGTTACCACAAATCACAAATAGGTTGAGAGTAATTTGTGATTTGTGATTTATTCTAATTTATTATAAATAGAAATAGATGCTATAAATTATACCAAACACTTGTAAAAATATAAATAAGTCAAATAAACACAAATAGAAATCAAACCAAAGAAAGCTTTAAACAACACACAAATTCTTCATCCCTTAGACTAAATTCACATCTCAAGATTCAATAGTTGTCCCAAAGTTATTATGTGGAGCTGCTTTGGGAAGCACTACAAATTGATAGCTCTTGAGACACTTGTTGCATGGTTGGCCGAGACTATGGATTTTCATGCATACAAGAATATGCTACCTTCATAATCGAGGCCAATTTCTGTTTATGGAAGGTGAGATGCATTGGTCAACTATATCCTTCAATAATATGTTTTACTCAGTAGATGGCAATACTGAAGAGGTTAATGATGGCAAAGTGGAGAAAAGTTCTCCCGAATGCTTTCCCATCATAACTTCAAATATTACAACATCAAAGCTATAGATATCACATTTCTCAATCACCCTCATTGTATAGGCAAGTTCTGCAGAACAAATAAAATAAATAAAATTAATTAAAAAAAAAAGAAAGTAAAAAAGGGTTACTCCAATGTGGCTATTTTATGCCATGCGAAGCAACAAAAATAGGCATTTGACTATTGGATAGCAGAAAAAATTCTCTTAATTGTCTAAATGTTAATTTAACAATTAATTTATATGGTTCACCATGTTTCACCACTTTTTTTTTTTGGTAAAGGGATGCAAATACTTTAGGTCCCAGCTCAAGGAGTAGTCCACTTAGCATCAGCATCATGGAGCATCATGGTTATGTTGGTGGTGGATTGTGGTGAAACATGGTTAAATCATGAAGTATAAGGCAAACTTAAGGTAAGCCGGCCAGCTCTCTGTCTTATTTTTGTCCCTATTAATTAAGCCATAATAGGGAGGACCATTGTGGGGCCACCTTTTGTACTACAACAAGAAGTCAGAAATCTGATGCTGAAGTCTATGCATGGAAAAGCATATAAGAAGGGAAGGATTTGGAAAAATGAAGTGTACATTGTTGGTTTTATACGGGCCTCTCACAATCCTTGACACTCTTTTTCCATCTTGACAATGTCAGCCTTGTGAGGCACTCCCATCCCATGCGACCGTTCGCTTGGCATTGGAGATGCCAATATATGCAGGGAGCATCTTAATCCATTACCATATAATTATAGGGACTTTGGTAGCAGCAACACAAATATTCCCCATTTGAAAAGACATATTAGAAAAAAAAAAAAAAAAATCCATTTTTTAAAGCAATTTGCACTTCACTTCTTTTAATTCCCCATACAACCAAACATAGCAAATGACTGAATTATATATAAGAGAGAGAGAGAGGAACTTGATGCAAAATATCCATATGTTCCTACAAGAGCTGTCCAATGGGATGAATCAAGCTTTAGAATTCTACTAAACCCAAAGTCTAAGACATGAGGCTCAAAGTTTGAATCCAATAAAATTTCATTGCTTGATATATCTCGATGAATTATTGACAGAGAGCGGTTGTGCAAGTAAACTAGAGCCTGAGCTACACCTTTAGCAATATTACCTAGGATGTTAATTCAGCCAAGGGATGACCTGAGAGGTCAGTTAAGTAGGAATACTGCATGTCTTTGCTAGTGTCGTCACCGCATAATTGAAGTCGATTTCCTCTACATGATGGCTCGACTAATGAAGTTTGAACCTTTGTTAGTTTATTCGCGTTTAAAACGCGAACCATTTTTTTGACGTTTTAAACGCCGTTTGCCGAACTGTCCACAGAAAGTCGATAAAAAACGGGGACGGGGATATTTGAAGTTTTAAAAGCGTTGTAAACGCGTATCCGTTTTTTAATAGTAAAAAAATGGATATTAAAAAAATAATTAAAACTTTCACTTCACCTTCTTCACGCCATTCTTGGCCATTCGATTTCGGCCCATTCCCAAATCCCAATCTTTCATTTCAAACTTCAAACTCTAACTTTCCAAACTATTCTCTCACTTCCTCTCTTCTTCTCTCCCAACGATGGACAACTGATGACTGGAACATCGGAGTCTACGATCCACGACAATGACAGCCAGTGGAAACACCTCACGATGACGGCCAGTGGAAACACCTCACGACGAGAGCAAACACTGGAGTACTGGACTCGAGCTCGACTTCACCCCTGTCTTCTCTCCCAATAGTCCACAATCTACCTCACTACGGCAGACGACGGACGATAGACGATGGATGACGGACGATGGACGATGGACGATGGACGATGGATGACAGACGACGGACGACAGACGACGAGCGCAAACACCGGATTCGACTTCACCCCTGTTTCTATTGTTGCAGAAAGAGGTTTTTGATTTTTTTTTCCTTTTGATTTCTTTATTTTTTGATCGGATTAAATAAGTTGTTATACGATGCAAGGAATAATTCCGCCGGAGACCATACATAGCTTCCAGCCTCTTGTGATTTAGCATCTCCGAGACGGAAACCTTTCGGAGCATCCGCCAATGGTCACCGTATGGTGAAAAGACTATGTCAACGCCTCCGTAACTAGCAATAGCCCCCACCGCTAACACGCCGTGACCTGATGTAAACATTGAGTTGGAGACAGAGAGACTTGAAGAGACATATGTTGAACCTATTCATGATCAACCTAATTCTATATTATGATACATTTGTGCTTTTTTTTTTAATGAAATGGGATGATGTAATTTGGATAATACATTTTGGATTATGTAGTTTGGATGATGATTTTGGATATTTGAATGATGTATTTTGGATATTTGAATGGTGTATTTTGGATCTTATATTAATCTTTGGATGGATATATTTTCGATGTTATTTCATGATATAATAGGTTTAGAATTTGGATTGAAATATGGATATTATCTATATTTATTTTGATTGTTATCCAGGTATTTAGAGAATTATTATGTCAATTTATGTCTATATATTGTCTTTTTTTTTCACTGTATTATTTAAATATAAACGTTTAAAACACATATCATCCGTTTTTTATTTTTTCCCCTTTTTTTCATATTTGACTATATTTTTGACCGTCCTGTTCACGTTTTGATCCGTTTAAAACATCCGTATCAAATAATGTTTTTTTGCCATTTCCATTTTAATTAACAGAGGTTCAAATTGCAGACGTAGGCAATTCCTCAAGGATATAGGTCGACTTGACCTCGACTAACTACTCACTCCCATGCTAAGGCCACGTGTTGATGCCCACAAGGCGGGCAGTCTTTTAAATCTCATCACGATGATATGGGGGTAAAGAGTTTTGGGAACCGCAATGTGGCAACGAGGGCAGAGGGAAGAGAGGGTGACGGAGGGAATGATGGTTAGCAGAGGGAGGGAAGAGATTCCTATCGGTAGTGTTCCATCGACGAATTAATTCCATTAAATAATTTTTCATCGACAATGGAATAGGAACGCATTTCGATAGTTAAGGGTATCAATTTGAAACCAAAAACCAGAATAAAACCGATTCAAATTAGTCGAACCAGGCCAAGTCAAATTAAACTCAGTCCAATATCATTCCTAATTATGGTATTATAATTCAGTTTGGCTCGATTCGATTTTAGTTTTAGCTTAAGAACGGTTGGTTCCAACCACAACTGAACCAAACAATTCATTAAAAGAGTTTCTCACGTCCTTCAGTTATTTCAAGATCTACTGGACATCTAGAGACATTGGAATTTTTTTTTTTTTTAAAGAGAGAAAAAATAAATAAAATATTCTCTAGATTGAATGGAGTATACATTAATATTTTTATTAATATTTTTTTTATCGATTATTGAATGTAATTCAATGCAATACCTTTTTTAAATTATTAATGATTTAATAAAATATATCAAAACATCTAAATCTAAGACAATTAAAGATCATTTAAGATTTTAGTGGTATATTACCTCGTTTAAGGTCTGATTAGCCCGATTAAGAAGAGATTAGTTAAAGTCCAAAACTCAACCAAGCCCGACACAAGACCATGTGAGACCAACATATTCCTTAAATTATTACAGCCCAAGGGTATAGGCCTGGCCAGACCGATTAACACCCCTACCCCTTAAGCTATGCTTGGTTGTAAGGAGAATTAAAGTAAAGGGAAATGACATTTTCATATTTAAAAAAAAAATATATGTAATTATTATCCATATAATTTTAACATTAACTTCAAATCATTCCATGTTTAGTTATAAAATTTCACTTTACTTTACATCCAAAACTTTTGTTGTAATATGTAAAATAAAAATTACATGTCAAACATATTATTACTAAATATGATTAAAAAAATTAAATAATTTATACTATAATATCGGATAATAATTACAAACATTTCTTCTTAAAATATGAAAATTTCATTTCCCTCACCCTTAAATTCTTATTGCAACCAAAAGGGAACCCTGGGATAATATAATGGAGAAGGGTTTTAAGAGGAGGCAACATGCCGACAAACCCACGTGGGCTCATGGGACAGGATTGACATACATTAATTCCCATTCGATTTCTCAAGGCCAGAATCAGCTCGCAATTGGGCTGATATGGGCCGATATCAGACACCTATTGTCTACCCATCACCTCTTCCCAAGTTAATTAGTATGCATGAGTCCATGACAACAACCAAGGAACAAAAATGTTCTCGTATACTCTCAGAATCGGTACATTCTCATACGTGAACCTGAACTGCTGTCCCAAGGAACTGGGACACCCAACTACGGGCAAGCTTGGGCTAAGCCGCTAAGGGCAATGGAAGACATGGATCATGGAAGAACGAGCATCCTCCTTGGTTATCTACAGAAAACTTAACAGCAAAGAAAAGAGAGAGGCAGGTTTGTTGCACTATTAGACCGCTCTCTATCTCCAAGGTTCATGGACTGTAACCCGTCACATATCTGCCAATAATATTTCCAATAGGAAGAGGCCCCCTGTGATCAATTCAAATCAGAAATTAGACCAAATGAAGTGATAGGTCCCTCTAATTCTAGATTTGGGAAGAAAATTTACAGATAACTGGGGCTTCCTCTGGAAGCTGATATATTGACATACCAATAATGAGAGTCAAAGCTGTTGTTACGATTGTCACCCAACACAAAAACATGATGCGGAGGTACGTACTGCAAATAAAGAAAACTCAGAAATTTGGGACAGACAACATCAAAGTTTGGGACACAAGAGAAACGGACAATATAACCATGGGACAGACCAAGCAGAAAGTGCACCTCTGAGGCTCATAAAAATGATAATGTTGTTCTAGAACACTCTGCTGGTACATGAATGCCCAGAAATGTAAGGTAAAAATAAAAGGGAGAGGGATCGCCACACTGCTAGCGGTATATTAACATCTTACATACCAAACCAATAGGAGAGAGAGAGAGAGAGAGAGAGGGGTAGTAGTGCATTTCAGTTCATATACGTGGGACTATGGGAGGGCCAAATGGTTAATGGAGGGAGAAAAAATGAGTAGTGAGTGTCAGTTGGCATGTACTACCGGCAGTGCACCCTTCCTTTTCCGAAAATAAAAATATTAAGAACAATATTCAGAGATGACGGGTAAAGGGACGTACAGTAGCATCCAATTCATAGATTGGGGGTTCTGTTATGAAATCTTCATCACAGGCAATCCTGTTGAGATAAAGTAATCCATGCTGAACCTGCAGGGAAGTTAGAAGAGAACCTTAAATGTCGAGCAAGTAACCACTGAAAGGAGTGCCGACAAAATGGGTTCTAGTGCTACATACTATTTAAGGACAAAAAAATGTAAAGTATATATTGTGGATCTAATTGACAGAGCCACTATTAAGATATGTTTGATAGTCACCAAGTACTTGATGGTGGGGCACAAACGCAAAAAAAACAAAGTTGTTAGAATGCTTCGATGTAGCATGCCAAGATGAAATAGAATGAACTGCAAGTTTACAGCATGATCCACATCCATTAAAACAAAAACACTAACTACTTGCCTTGGTTAACGGTCATCTTCTTATTAATCACTATAATTCATCAAAGTTTATTAAATTCCCAAGAAACATTAAATTTCAAAAGGACAGCAGGGCTTCAGGAGGGAGGCTGAGAACCACCCAACCTTCTGATCAGCCTTGTTTCTGAATGAATTGAGAGTTGAGAATATTCAACTATTCAGATCCCCCACCCTAGCTTCTTAATGTATCACCCTTTTATTTTAGTTTTTTCCCTCCCTGTCTTTTACTGTATCATCCTTTGGTTAGATGTTTCTCCCCTCCCTGACTTTTGATTTATCATCCTTTGATAATTGTTTCTAGACTTCTGTTTGAGGTCCCCTAAGGTTCGCTCTCTGTCTTTGATGTTGTACTTTGCTTTTTTCCCCTAATATATTTATCCATTCACACCCCCCACCTCCCCCCCACCCCCCGAAAAAAAAAAAAAAAAAAAAAACCCCAGCAAACTTAAGGCAGTTTGCGCATGAAGACCAATAATCCCTAGGTAGGTTTCAGCCTTATAATTGACTGTAATGCAAGGTTGGGTTATTTGGCAGGCTATCCTCCCCCCCCACTTCCTCACTATTTCATTATGTATTAATAAAATTTTAGAGAGCTGCCCAGGGTCCTGGAGTTTCGGGTCAATACCTCAACTAAGTCACCAGCTTTTGCAACGATTCTCTTAATGAAGGCATCTTCCTTCCTGTATCCTATTTCCTATGGAGAGAGACAGGTAGGGGGAACAAAAGTTAAATAAATATGTGATACACAAAGACAGAAGAGAAGAACATGGATTCTTTTTTCCTTTTATGATACCAAACAAACCTGTAAAATGTTAGGAGCTGAAAAAAGGACAATATCACCAACAGCAGGGCTTTTGAAGTAATATGTCACCTGAAGAGAAATATAGAAAACAGAAATATGTTACAACTGTGCACAGCATATAAAAATACTAATCATCACTACTCACAAAGAAACATAATTATCAGAGACAGGATAAAAAAAAGGACCATCACAATTCCCTAAATTGTCTTATTTTGACACTAGCTACATGTAGCCCAAAAAGATTTCACGTCAATAGCAAGCGAAGTGGTCCTGCAACATTTGTTGAGAGTTTTGGAAAGATGTATTAGTATTCTGCCTTCTCTGCTTAAGATGGACAGAAAGCCATGGAATTTTAAACTTTCTATACACAAACTATATAAATTGCAAAATCACATTATTGTTCCTCATTAGAGACTCCATCCATTGTTTCATGTGGGAACTTCAGCTTCAGTGGAAATTGGGGGAGTGACCCAAAAATTTTAAAGTAAAAGGTGGAAGAAATTAAAATCATGGGGGTAGTGCCTCCACCGGGTAGATACACCAGGATAAAGCTCAGGGTCTAGGAATGCTAGATTGTATAAGTTCAGACGGTCAAACAAATATAAAATAGAAAATTTGTCAAAGATATAGAACTCTGCTGCTCCATAGGTATCTTTTCATTTGATACTTTCTGTAAGGAAAACCTGACCAAAAAAAAAAAAAGTACTTTATCAAGTTGACTATGCTTTGTATAAGTACAATAAGAGCAACAACTTGTCTTCAGCCAGCTAGTCCACAGAAGATTCACACACAATACCCGTTTAGGTTGGAAACTACTACGGAGTTGAACTACTAGGGGTCGTTGCTTGGAGCAATGGCAAATGGCTCTTTTCGCTTGCGCAGTGGTGCGGGTTCGAGTCCTAGAAACCAGACTCTCCGTAAAGGGGGTAAGACTGTCTACCTATATACCCTCCCAGAACCCTGCTTAAGTGCGGGGAAGCCTTTGTGCACTGGGTAACGGCCTTTTTTTTTACTACTACGGAGTTGAACTAGACAACTGGAAAATCTGGGAAATAATATGCACTTATAAGGACATGAGAGATTACATTTACTAAAACTACTTCAGAACATACACAAATTAGGTCAGTCTCCATTTATAATAAGGCATAAGAAACCATAAAGTTAAAGCTCTTCAAAAGCTGGCTGAATATAAGGAGGTTTGGTGCCTCAAGGGAGCTTAACTGAAGCACAGCATACTGACATTTCAGGCCTGTGGTGATTATTTAGAAGGCTAATTCTTAATATCCAAAGAAATGCCAAAGTAAACTCAGTTTCATATAAACACACTCCCAACCCAAAAAAGAAAAACAGAGCAGCAGCAAGTAAAAAGGTAATGATGAACTGACACCAAAATGTCTTATAAGACTCCTAGCTAAGGAATTTAGCTTTGAGAAAAAAATTGAACTTCTGCAGGGATTGGTGATGCATCTCAATTATAGACAAAAATAAAATTACATCAGAGAGTTTAAGTTGCATTTCATCAGATATTCCAATTCCTAATAACTGCTTCAAGTACGCTAGCAGGAATGCAGAGCGTAAAACCTCAGTATCTACAGTTCTTACTCGAAATGAATTGTCAGTGTTTGAATCATCACAAGAAAAGATTGCAATCTTTAAACAAGGCATTAGAAGAAAATCATTAACAGACACAACAGCTTACCATCTCGGAGATGATCCGATCACCAACACTAAGGGTAGGATACATGGATGATGAAGGGATGTACCGTATCTCCACAAACGTCGGCCGTAAGATCACGAAGCTCAGAAACATCATAAAGCTATCTCGCAGAAATGGAAAGATCTGATACGACATCCATTGCTGCAAGGAAATAGTCGGAAGTGGCCGGTATAATTCTGGAGGTCTCAAGAAGTCGGGAGACTCTGACAAACACCAACTGATTTTAAGAACTTTCAAATCTTCAGGGCACACTAACAAATTTAATATGTCTTGCAAGTTTGGTCTGAATTCCAATGATTGGTAATGTATATGAAGTTGAATAAAAGTAGAGGGCAGCTTTGGTATGGATCCAAATTTGTTACACCAACTAAGTTCAATATGATGCAGAGATGTCATATTCTCCATTGACCTTGGAAGATTCACGAACTTGTGGCAAAGTGAAAGATCCAATACCTCCAACTTCTTTAACAGTCCAACACTATCAGGCAGTGCTTCAATATTTGTTTTGTTCAAGAAAAGCTCAACCAAAGATTCTAAGTTACCAATAGATTCAGGAATCTTTCTGAGTGAGATGCAATGGCTGAAAATTAACTTTTGAAGAGAACTCAATCTGCATATATTGTTTGGGAGTTTCTTAAGAGAGGAGCATTTTTCCAAGTTCAAGTAAACAAGCTCCTGGAGCTGCCCAATGGATTCATCCAAATTAACCAAAGATTCGCAATTATCAAGATACAACCTCTCTAAGAGAGGAAATCCTGAAAAGTCGGGAGACTTAGACCGAGACAAACACCAACTGAGTTTAAGAACTTTCAATTGTTGAAACAGCTGTCAAAAAACAAGATATGAACAAAATAATATATATATATATATATATTAATGTGCAATATTACTATTCAATTTTAAAATGGGAGAAAAGAAAAGAAAAATTCCACTCACCTTATTTCCAAGCCAGCTATTCCAAGCTTGTTTAAATTGGCCATGACTTAAGTCGAGCATAACTAATTCTTCATGATAAAATTTAGCAGGTATTTCATCCAACGGACATCCCCGCCATCCGAGCCAACTTAACCCAGAAGGAAGACACTGAAAGCTCCCCTTCAAGGTTGCTCCATCAACTTGTAGTAATCTTAGTTTGGGCATCTTCTTAAAGCCATCAGTTTGTAAACAACTGTTTTCATTTGAACTGAAGCTAAGCTGAATACCATCAACCATTTCATTCCACTACAGTAGAAAATTTGTTAAAGTAAATAAAATTGATAGACATAAATATGTGGAGGCTTTGTCAATGTACTCCATACTGATTTGTGCCTAATGCAATTTACTTCAATATCTACTAATTATATATTAGGATCACATTCTTACCTAGAATAAGATCACAAGAAAAAGAAAAAGAATCATATAACTAGATCTTACCTTCCCACCTTTTAATACCTTCATGATTATGTCACGAGACCATAACCTGCTACGCTTACCAGGTTCCATAGGACTTTGGTTGTTGACGATTGCCCTTCCCATACCTCGAATCTGATTGTCCATCTACAACTCTTTTGATTCATTAATCTTGAAGAGGGATTTTCTCTTGAGAACTTCTATATGGCATCTTGGTTCTTCAAAGCCACAAGCTTCCCATATGGAAATTATGTTTTCTTCCTCCCATCCTATGAAAAAGCATGCGGCATCGAAAAACATGGCTTTCTGAATATCATTTTGCAGATTATCATAACTTATCTTTAACTTTCCATAGACCTTATCATGAGGAATTTGCTCCCACAACCGAAGCATGCTTTTCCATACTTCTTTGTTTTTGTTTACAGATAAATCAGAACCCAAAACCTCCAAGGCTAAGGGCAACCCTCCTGTAGTGCTTGCCATATCAACTGAAAGCTGCATATAATCATTAGGAGGCTGGTCTGCTGAAAAAGCATAGGAACTGAAGAGTTGAAGACCTTCTTTCTCATTCAATTCTTCAGGCTCATATATTTTTCTATTATCTTCAGGAGCTTCCCTTAGAAGGCTATGATCTCTAGTTGTTATGATTATTTTACTTCCCGGACCAAACCAATAGAGATCACCAGCCAATGCTTTTAATTGGGTATAATCTCCCACATCGTCAAGAATGAGAAGACTATCTGTTTTTTCAAATCTTTTTTTAATCAAACTTGATCCTTCTTTAGAACTGCATATTTTTATTTTCTTCCCAGAGATCCTTTCAAGAAGTATTTTTTGCAAATGAACTATCCCATTGGGTTCTGATGCTCTCTCACTAACATTTTCAAGATATAAACTCTTACTAAAGTTTCTAAAGATACGTTTGTATACAGCTACCGCAATGGCTGTCTTTCCAATGCCACCCGGACCACATATCCCTAGAAACTGAACATCCTTAGAACTGGTATTTGATAGTAAAGATATCACAGATTTTACACGGGATTCTAATCCAACAGGGTGTTTAACTTCATCCAAGGGGACCGCGTTCAATCGGCTCCAAACGTTTTGAACAACTTGCTTGACTAACTCTGATTGATCATCCCTGCAATTAGTTCATAGGAAAAAAAAAAAAAAAAAATGGAATCGCAACTCACAACACAATTGGAAGTGAAAGTCAAACTCGAAAGCAAATATGAAGAAGTACTTTTGAGGGAGTAAGATTTACCCATCCTCAAAAACCCATCCACTCTTATCTCCCACCAGTCGCAAGGCGTCCTTCCATCTCCGGAGGGTTTCGGGAACCTCCTTACCATGTCTCTGAGGAGAAATCTGAAAACATCCAGTCTGATTCTTAACGTCCGAAGTCTTAACCTTGAAGAAGATGGGAAAAATGATTTGATTGTTGGTTCTATGACATTCTAGCATCTGAGCGAGCTCCTCGAGGCACCATTTGCTTTCTGTGTATCTCTCAGACAAGACAGCAATCGAGAAGTCGGAGACTTCTAGTGCTTCTACAAGCTTCCGCCAAATATTTTCTCCTTTCCACAGATCTTTGCTGTCAATGAAAGCATCAATTCCACGATCCTTGAGAGCCATGTAAAGGTGACCGACGCAGTTATTGCGGGTATCTTCACCTCTGAAATTGATAAACACATCATAGCTTGTAGATCCAACCCGTGATGCCATGAAAATTGCAGTTGCAAGATAGAGAGATGCGATTATGAATTTGTTAAGGAGCTCTGATCGTGTGCGAATTCATTGGCATTGGCGGAAGAAGATAGATGATTATTGAAGAAAATGCCAGTTCTGTTTCCATCAGAAGGAGAAAGTGGCGAACAGTAGATTCTTAAAGTGAACGCGCTAAATCTCTTCAGAGAAGTTGAAAGCTTGTTGCAGGACAACAAAGAGACTCGATCGAGCTCTCGGCAGGTATGATGGGGCGTGTGAAAGCAAAGAGGAACATGAAACAGAGCAAAACGAAAAGGGTCATCATCCCTGGCTTCAATGCGAACTTGTCGTGTTGTGAAGGTTGCAGCCGTAGAAGAATGACTCTGTCTCTGTACCCGCCACAGGTCTTCTGCAAGTAAAAATGTTTCCCTGGATTGGTAAAGTAGAGGAATAGTGGATGAGAGAGAAGGGGGGGCGTTTCAGAACTGACGCGTAGCACGAACCTCACCAAAATCTAGAATCTGCAGAGACACGGTACCGTTAGGTGAAAAAAAACTACAAGTATTTGGATTTAAGAAAACAACAAATAAAGGAATAATCGGTTACAGGTCAAAAAGGTTTATGTTAGATATTTAGAAGGAGCTCGGGGGAAGAAGATGTAAGAATTTAGATAGGGAAAATTATTACCCAGTATTAGGTTTAGTTTTACATAAATACCCACGATGGGCTTTACACAATGTATCTATCCAAAATCAGTTTGCGTATTATCAAAAAAGTCAAAACAGTGGAAGCCGTACGCCACACTTCATATCTCTATGCGTTGGACATGATTTATGTTCCAATCGGTGAAAAAAATTAGAGAAAATTACATTGCCACCCCCTGAACTTCGGTCCTTATTCAACGCCACCCCCTGGACTTTTCGAAACGTCAAAGCCACCCCCTAAAAATTCAAAAAATTCCAAATCGGTCCCTGCCGTTAGCCAACCGTGATAAATGAATGAAAACCAGTTAGTTTTTTTATAATATACCCAAAATACCCCCATCTTCAAAACCCATCTCCCATCTCTCATCTCACTCCTCTCACTCACTCGGCAGGACAAGAAGAAGAAGAAGACGACAGCCACCCCCTGCAACTCGATTCTCTTCTCTCCGGCGTCCGATTCTCTTCCCTCCGGCGTGCGATTCTCTTCCCTCCGGCGTGCAAAGCTCTCCCCCCTCCGGCGTCCGAACCTCTCTCAGTCTCTCAGTCCCTTGGTACCTTAGATTTGGAAAAATTAAGTCAAACAGAGAGGAATCGAAGGGGTAGAATTGCAGCTTTGATCTGTCGAAGGAGGGATCCAAGAAGATGAAGGTCGCGCAGTGCGCTTCTGCCTTCTGAAACCTTTTCTTTCAGATCTGAAAACAAAATTGCATCACCTCAAGAACCTCCACAGTTTTCTTTAGAACCTTCCCTGAGAACTCCTAACTGATGCTGTGATTTTTCCCTAATCTTTTTCACAAAATCCTCAAGAAGATCCGATTGACTCCCTCAAAGATCTTTCCCTGCTTTTCCCCTACCAAACATCCCTCTCTGAGACCATCTTTCACTAGTGATTTCTGCTCTGAGACTCTCTCTTTCACAACCAAAAATCTCTCTTAAAAAAAAAAAACTCTGAAACAAATCCCCTGTGCTGCGTTTTCTATTATTTTGTTCTTAATAGATATCCTTAGATTTTGCAAAAGTGATTACGTAAGTGGGCGAGCACGGGAATTACCAAAAATTAAAATAGTAGAGAGCGGGAGCCTTGAGCAGATCAACTTGTAGCAGCTCGCGCAAGGGAAGTTGGAGAAGCAACCACCTCCTATGCATTTGGCTTCTACTACCTTGGGAGAGAGGTTCGGACGCCGGAGGGGGGAGAGCTTTGCACGCCGGAGGGGGGAGAATCGCACGCCGGAGGGAAGAGAATCGGACGCCGGAGGGAAGAGAATCGAGTTGCAGGGGGTGGCTGTCGTCTTCTTCTTCTTCTTGTCCGGCCGAGTGAGTGAGAGGAGTGAGATGAGAGATGGGAGATGGGTTTTGAAGATGGGGGTATTTTGGGTATATTATAAAAAAACTAACTGGTTTTCATTCATTTATCACGGTTGGCTAACGGCAGGGATCGATTTGGAATTTTTTGAATTTTTAGGGGGTGGCTTTGACGTTTCGAAAAGTCCAGGGGGTGGCGTTGAATAAGGACCGAAGTTCAGGGGGTGGCAATGCAATTTTCTCAAAAAATTATAATTTCTAGTTTAATCATCTCCTACAATCGACTCTTTAACATCCGATGATTTGATCGCATCATTGAACGCATAAGTTGTTGTTCGGACTATGGATTTCTGAAAGGGGGAAGAATGGGTTGTTGGTTTTAGCTGTTCGGACTATGGATTTCCGAGAGGAGGAAGACTTGGTTGCTGGTTTCAGGAGATTTAGGGTATTGTTAAAAAAGAATGGAGGGAGAAGGACGGTGGGAGAAGGACTGGAGGGAGAAGAATTGATTTCCCTAAAAAAGATGGGATTGACTCCCCCATCCACTTCCCATTCACAGAGAGAGAGAGAGAGAGAGACAGAGGAGGGGAGAGAACTAGTGCTGCATGAGTGCTCTCCTCCAGTTTACGATTATGAAGTTTCTTCTCTTGGAACTCTTTGTTGTTCCTGGCACTTCTTCTGGTGCTGCTCCGACTCTTGCTCCATCGCCATGGGAGAAAGACAGAGGAGGGGAGAGAACTCAGACCAGACACAATGATTGTGTGTGTCACTGTCATTTTGGGTTCGTGGGTCTGCGCGAGTGCTCTGTTGGGATCAACAAACCTTATATCGTTCATCTTCTTTGGGTTGGATGTTCATCTGAGGTGAGCAAAGATTTTTTTTTTTCAGCCTATTTTTCATATCTTATGTTTTTTGTTTTTGTAATTTGTGTTCTTTTATTTTTATTTTTTTTTCTCATTTCACAGAGAATCGAGCGAATCCCATTCCCATGTTGGTTCGTGGGTCTACGTGAGTGCTCTGTTGGGATCAACAAGCCTTATCATCGGTCATCTTCTTCGATAACTTGAGGTAAGCAATGATCTTTTGATCTTTCAGTTTTCCATGTTTTACTGATTTTGTTTTTGTAATCTATGTTCTTTTAATTATTTATTTATTTTTATCTCACTACACAGAGAATCGAATGAATCCCATTCTCATGTTGGTTCGTTCGAACCTCTTACTATTCCTCTGAGAATGGGAGTCACATTTCTGATATTGGTTTATAGAATTTTCATTCTTGTTATCTTTTATTCGATGAATTCATAGAAACTTATATCTTGATCTTTGTATTGTACATGGGTCTTTCCTTATTATTATTGTTTTTATTATTATTATGAATGGCACATTCAATTGTTCAAACTAAAAAAAGAGAATACATAGATATGGTTGATTGTAGTGTTGTTGACTAGTAACCTTGTAGGTGTTTGATGTAATGACTTAATGGAATCAAAGGAATTGCAACATGCTCTATGGTTTATGGAAATGGTGTAAGATCTTATTTGAAACAGTTTGGAATGTTTAATCAATAGTTTAGTGGTTGAGGAACAATAATGAGATTAGA
The DNA here is from genome assembly GCF_013358625.1 of Macadamia integrifolia. Taxonomy (NCBI): domain Eukaryota; kingdom Viridiplantae; phylum Streptophyta; class Magnoliopsida; order Proteales; family Proteaceae; genus Macadamia; species Macadamia integrifolia. Next base: position 18,205,148 of record NC_056558.1, read on the forward strand.
TTTTCTTGTTAAACTAAAACTGGAGTTTGATAGTATAAAATTTCAATTTTATAAGAAAATAGTGATGGGTCAGAAATTTATGGTTTAAAATAGGATGGAAATCAAGCTTGCTAATTTGTGTTTGATTTAATTGAAAGGGCTGAAAAGGTTTAAGAGTGTGGAGTCAAATTATGAAGTATAAAAAGCTTAAACGAAGCATAGAAAGCTTAAACTAAGCATTGGTGTGGTTGTTAAGTCTTTAGACCTTTTTAGGGCAGGCAGGTATATTAAACCGCAAAACTATACAACACCTCTACAATGAAAATGGGGTTGGAAATTGTAAGAATGTAGTTCTTCTTCTGTGGGAACCAAAGATCTGTTTCTCACTGTAGGGTTTTCTGAATTAATGCCAATCCCTTTAGCATGCAGTTCATTTTTGCACATTTTAATATTCTATGCTGGAATTGGATCTAGTTTCCCAATAAATTTCTTCTTTGTAGCATCTGTATTGGACACTGGTCAGGAATTTTAGGCTTAGCTTACATATGGCCATAGGGCCTTTAACAAAACATAGAATGCAATTCCACACCACATTTCTACAGTTTTATTACAAGTCCAGTTTCAATAATAAAAAAAGGTAATAAATAAAAACATATAATGGCTACAGAGTGGTGCTTATTGCGTAATAATAATTATAACTCTTTCTTAACATTGCAAAATGAAAAAGAGAAGAAAATAAAAATTTCCTTGATCATGTTATCGTGTGTCTGACTTTTATTTAAAGCTCTCTATTTCTTGGTTTTTGTCTTCTTTTTTTAAAAGTCAGACACACGATAACATGATTAAGGAAATTTTTATTTTCTTCTCTTTTTTATTTTGCAATGTTAAGAAAGAGTTATAATTATTATTGCGCAATAAGCACCACTCTGCAGCCATTATTTTTATTTATTTATTACCTTTTTTTATTATTGAAACTAGACTTGTAATAAAACTATAGAAATGTGGTGCGGAATTGCATTCTATGTTTTGGTAAAGGCCCTATGGCCATATGTAAGCTAAGCCTAAATTTCCTGACCAATGTCCAATAAAGATGCTACAAAGAAGAAATTTATTGGGAAACTAGATCCAATTCCAGCATAGAACATTAAAATGTGCAAAAAAGAACTGCATGCTAAAGGGACTGCATTAATTCAGAAAACCGTACAGTGAGAAACAGATCTTTGGTTCCCACAGAAGAACTACATTCTTACAATTTCCAACCCCCTTTTCATTGTAGAGGTGTTGTATAGTTCTGTGGTTTAATATACCTGCCTGCCCTAAGAAGGTCTAAAGACTTAACAACCACACCAATGCTTAGTTTAATCTTTCTATGCTTCCTAATTTGACTCCACACTCTTAAACCTTTTCAGCCCTTTCAATTAAATCAAACACAAAATAGCAAGCTTGATTTCCATCTTGTTTTAAACCATAAATTCCTGATCTGCCACTATTTTCTTATAAAATTGAAAATTTATACTATCAAACTCCAGTTTTAGTTTAACAAGAAAATCTAATCTCATCATTGTTCCTCAACCATTAAACCATCGACTAAACATTCCAAACTATTTTAAATAAGATCTTACATCATTTTCATAAATCATAGAGCATGTTGTAATTCCCTTGATTCCATTGAGGCATTACATGAAACACCTACTAGGGTACTAGTCAACAACACTACAATCAACCATATCTATGACTCTCTTTTTTTAGTTTGAACAATTGAATGTGCCATTCATAATAATAATAACGAAAGACCCATATACGGTACAAAGATCAAGATACAAGTTTTTGTGAATTCATCGAATAAAAGAGAACAAGAATGAAAATGCTATGAACCAATATCAGAAATGTGACTCCCATTCTTAGAGGAATAGTAAGAGGTTCAAGCGAACCAACATGGGAATGGGATTCGTTCGATTCTCTGTGTAGTGAAAAAAAAAAATTAAAAGAACACAGATTACAAAAACAAAATCAGTAAGACATGGAAAACTGAAAGATCAAAAGATCATTACTTACCTCAAGTTATGCGAAGAAGATGACCGATGGTAAGGTTTGTTGATCCCAATAGAGCACTCACGCAGACCCACAAACCAACATGGGAATGGGATTCGTTCGATTCTCTGTGAAATGAGGAAAAAAAAATAATAAAAGAACACCCAGATTACAAAAACAAAAAACGTAAGATGTGGAAAATAGGCTGAAAAAAAATCTTTGCTCACCTCAGATGAACATCCAACCCGAAGAAGATGAACGATGTAAGGTTTGTTGATTCCAACAGAGCACTCGTGTAGACCCACGAACCCTAAATGACAGTGACACCACAGTCACTGTGTCTGGTTTGAGTTCTCTCCCCTCCTCTGTCTTTCTCCCATGGCGATGGAGCAGGAGCCGGAGCAGCACCAGAAGAAGTGCTAGGAACAACAAAGAGTTCCAAGAGAAGAAACTTCAAAATCGTAAACTGGAGGAGAGCACTCACGCAGCACCAGTTCTCTCCCCTCCTCTGTCTCTCTCTCTCTCTGTGTGAATGGGAAGTGGATGGGGGAGTCAATCCCATCTTTTTTAGGGAAATCGATTCTTCTCCCTCCAGTCCTTCTCCCGCTGTCCTTCTCCCTCCATTCTTATTTAACAGTGCCCTAAATCTCCTGAAACTAGCAACCAAGTCTTCCTCCTCTTAGAAATCTATAGTCCGAACAGTTGAAACCAGCAACCCATTCTTCCCCCTTTCGGAAATCCATAGTCTGAACAACAACTTATGTGCTCAATGATGCGATCGGATCATCGGATGTTAAAGATTCGATTGTAGGAGATGATCAAAGTAGAAATCGGATTTTTTTTCACCGATTGGAACATGAATCATGTCCAACGTGTAGGGATACGAAGTGCGGCGTACGGCTTCCACTGTTTTGGCTATTTCAGTAATACGCAAACTGATTTTGGATAGATACGATGAGTGAAACACATCGTGGGTATTTCTGTAAAGCTAAACCCAATATTGGGTAATTAGGTAATTTTCCCATTTAGATATAGGAAGTATTAGAAAAAAGAGTTTTAGCAAAAGAGAGTTCCCTTTACTAAATATAAGTTAAGTGTAGGAGAGTGATAATAATTGTCCTAAAAAATAATTAAAAAAAAAGGGAGAAGGTTAGGTAATTAGGTGTCGTCACCTTTTTTTTTGGTATATACTTTTCACTAGAAAAATAAAAAAAATTACATAAAATTCAAAGTTTAAAATAGAAAGTTAATATTCTTAATCAGGATGTCACCGTCATAGCTTTGGAAGCTATTAGTTTGGTCAAAAGAACAAGATTGTTGTCATAATTTTTTACACAAAATTTTAGTATGAACAAAAGATTCTTCATTTTAAGACGAAGAGAAATGGTGGTCCAAGGTCATTACAAAAAGTTGTTAAAAGTCATTAAGGGTTCAACCTCAGTCACATCGCTCCAAATCTTGTGAACTTCCCATCGTTGCGGATTTGTTTCTCTTATCCCATGGAGAATTCCCCTTGCTACTGCCTCAATTCCTTCTCATGCCATCACATAGTTGGCAAGGAGTAATTAACATCTATTCTTTTAGGAAAAGGAAGTAGTGTATCCAAATATATTTTGAGATTTGTTAGAGACAGCAAAGATTATAAGCACATTATTAGTAAAATATGGCATCTCAAGTCTACAACCAAGTTTCTGTTCAATAGCATTCACTTGAGAATTGCACAATTTATGACCTGTGCCAAAGGCTAGCCAATAGTTCTTTTTGGTAGAAGGCTAGCCAATAGTTTGTGGTATATGGATTTTGGGTTTCTGACCCAAACGTGACCATATTCCTATGCTCCATATGAAATAGCAAGTAATAATGAAAGTATGAAAAAATGAGATCAAATTATTGTTCAAGATATCATCAGAGTTAAAAAAAAAAATTAAAAATATAATTAAGTTGGGAAAGGAAGGAAAATGCAAACACTTTGATCTGAGCTCCAATGGACCCACATTGTTTTTGAAAACTTGCATGTAAGAAGATCATGCCAAGTATTCTCCTGTTCATTGTGGCACAAATTACATATTGGATCAATGTCCACTCATTTATGCAGAATATCTTTTGTGGGGACTCCTTCATATGTTAATCTCCAAAAGAACATCTTAAACTTAGGGTGGATTTTGAGTTTCCAAAAAAATCCCCACCATTGAGAACATGGAGATAAGTATATCCACATGTTAGAGCATCCATTAGAGTTAGTTAGCAAATTAGTCTTCTGAGACTTTGTAGCAGTTTTAATTGTGAGAGACCCCTCTTTTGAAAGATGGCACCACCATCGATCAGATTCAAGGGATATAGGGATTTGGAGAATTAATTAGAAATTGTAATAGGAAGAATGAAAATAAGTAAACCTGTGTTCCATTGATTTCCCACAATAAAATCGTTAGTTTTTGGAAGATGTATGAGAGGGGCAGAATAGCAAAATAGGTTATCTAGATAAATATTGTTAGTTTTGTGTATCTATAGATCATTCCAAAAGAAAATGTTACAATCATTATCTATTTTGATGTGAATCATATGTTTCAAGGTATGAAAAATACTTACTATGACATTCCAGCATCAAAACCTAATAAGTTTTAGATTTTTTCTTTTTCTTTAAACAAAGATGGACTTCTTGTGGTAGTAGTATGCTTTAACGTGGTCACTTTAAGAATCTCCCATCCGCCGGCCTTTGTTCATATATGTTTGTGTCATTTTATAGTTTAAAACACGTTTTACCATATGCTTCCCAAAGATACAGGAAAAACAGCAAACTTCAAGCATTCCCGTTCTAAACACGTTTAAAACACGTTCCCGTTATATGGCGTTTTTTAAGACTTCATTTTTTAATATAATGTCTACTTAATTGACCATATATCTTTCTCCTGAACTTTGATCGACCTAATTCTTTCACCAACTTGAAGTAACATAATGGACTATGTTTCTCATGATATTATCTTCAACTCAAATTCAATGCATGGAGCCTGAAATTGAGCTATAACCTAACAAATTTTCAGAAAAATATTTCTAAAGTGATGACACCTAAATCTAACTGAACATATATCACTTCAAGAGTGTGTTGACTATGTTAACAACAATGAACAACACCATAACCGAGTCACATTGCTCAATAAGACTTTGGGCATGTGTGGTGTATGGATTTAAAATTGAAGTTGTATGATATTCAATGATATGTCTTAAAATGAGACATGAGGTTTTGAGGTATTTATGGCCACATTTCGTAGCCGGCTTAGAACAACCCAGAAAACCTAAACCTAATCTAATCTTTCCTTTCCCTTCATTCCCTCTTCTCAGCCACCCACGCACCCCCTGAAGGACCCAAGTATTCAGCCATCTATAGGGTATTTAGGGTAGGGTCCGAAATAGATTACCCGTCGGAATTCCCAAGTGGTCACCCCTAACGCTCTCCTCAATGCTAAACTCCTCTGTACACAATCCTAGCTACACCCTTGTCCAGCTTCCCATATATCTAAGTGCTGGGGTTTATTTATGTCTTGTATTTCGTAGTGGTCAACATAATAATAATTATTATTATTATTATTGAATTTGTATATGTTTAGATCGGGTTTTCCATTAGATGTACATGAATAAAAAATGTGGGGTTTTTAGTTTTTAGGGTTTTTAATAAGTCGCCTATGTGGAGGGAAATCATATTGTAAGGTGAAGAGTACTGTAAGTGTTTATTCTGGATTAGTGAACGTTTTTATTTTTCTCTCGGTGGATGTTGGCATTTGTGCCAAACTATATTAAACCATCTTGTTATTATGTGATTGTTTATTTAGTTTCTTCCTCATGGTTGTGCACCTGGGTATCAATTGGTCTGGTCTTGGTCAGGCCTAACTGGGCTTAACAGGTCATACACTTTTAAGGCATGAGTCGGTATCAACTGGGTTCTTGGCTTTAACCGGCTTCTCCTAATTGGGCTATATCTGGCCTTAAAAAGAGTAATCTACCAATAAAGCCTTAATCCTTTTTTAATTATCTTAGAATTAAGAAATTTTAGTATATTAAAACATTAACAATTTAGAAAATATTACACTTAATTACATCAACAAGCTATCTCTTTGGTGGATTCATGGTCCACCCTTTCTTGTAAATACCTCTTTTATCTCTGCCAGGAAGTTCTCCTCGGCTTTCTTTCACTTAATTACATCCAATAATTGATAAAAATATCAATATTAATATATACCCTATTCTATCTATATAAAAAAAAATAAAAAAAATCAAAAGCTAAATGTGTTAGATCCACTCGGGCTCATAAATGGGTTGGGCCGATCAGGCGCGCCTGTCAGGCTTACCTCTTGTATTGTGTATTAACTGTTTATAAACAGCTTAGTCCGACACGCTTAATAATAATGCGAGTTGAACTGATCTTTAAACGATCGGGTTGGCTGGTCCAATCAGTGCAGACTTGAGATCGACCATGCTGTCCTTGCAACCACTAAGGTCGCATTTCGAAACACTCAATAGGATTGTGTATGTAGTAGAATTAAAAAAATTACTTTCACACTTCGAAAATTTTTGTGTTCGCAAAGGCAGAGAAATGCACGATTAGGGTGTCAGAAAGCCTGGTCAACCCGAATCAGTCCTAACCCGTCTTGAGCCCGAGCAGGGCTTGGGTTGAGATTTCAGCCCATAGAATGGGTTAGGGTTGAGAATTTCAGGCCCGAGATAGAGTTCGGTTGGGCCTGGGTTGAGGTATCAACCCAACCCAACCATGTGTATTAAGTATATAATCATATAAATATGTTAATAATTATTAATGGCTACTATACAAAAAGGTCTTTCATTTTCCACAATCGACACATATACGAAAACTTTGGTCTTTGGCCTTTACAATGCATCAGGATCAAGTAACCAAGTAATTGCTAGTATTGGGTTGGACTGGATTGGGTTAAACCCAGCCCAATCAATGACTGGGCTAAAGTTAGGTTGGGCCAAACCTGACAGGGTTGGGCCTGGACTGAGATATTCCAACCCAACCTAGGACTGGGCTGGGTTTAGATTAAGTTAAGAGACCTTAGGATTGGGCGCCCAATCCGACCCATTGACACCCCTACGCACGATACTTGAGGGGAGACGATATAACCCCTGATATCCCTAGACAACCGAGACTTCTCCGAACTTTCCAATACCTTAATTCATGCTATAACCGATGAGCTCCATTACAATCCAGATACATTTATTACTTTCGGTCATTTCAAATGTGCTGTTATCTCACAGAACTGCTCCATAGAGGAAGAAAACAAAAATGTAATCAACTTGGCCTAACCCACGCTGTTCCATTTCCATTTCTAGCATCTGACCTTGAACATCTTTCTCAGGATCAAAATCCTTTGCTATTCCTCACCTTGCAATTCTTGTGTAATTCTACCTGCAGAAGAGGACACGTGGCATTGTTGAGGTGGACGGTGCAAATTTGGAGAGAGAATACTACTTCCATTCTGGTTTAGGAACTCCCAAACCGAACCAAGTTTCTCATCAAATCGGTTAGGGGTTAGTCATCCAGATTCAAGTTTTCCCAAATTTTGAATCCAACCCTTTCCGCTGAAATCTCACACGAAGCTCTCATCCCTCTCTGCCTCACCTCTCTTTTCTTGTACGCTAAAATGTATTTTCTGGAGATGAAGGTTTGGAATAAAGATGCGAATTTGAAATCCAAATTGTTTATCGAAATCAAATCGAATCGAATTGTTTATATTGAAATTATTTGGAATAAGGATGTGAATTTGAAATCCAAATTGTTTATCGAAATCGAATCAAATCTAATTGTTTACATTGAAATTATGAAATCGTTTATTAAATGGTTTAATTTTTGTTTTAAAATTGAAATCGTAATTCAGTTTTGGTTTTAAAGTGTAAACCATTCATAAAACATTAAACTGATTAACATATACATAAAGTTTTAGTCATTCAGTGTTAAGTTTACATACATTTCAAACAAAAATTTAAGTTTATATATATATATATATATATAATCCGTTTCACTAAAAATAAACAATTTAACTCAATGTTACAATTGACATCTATTTCACTAAAAATTTTAAAATTAAGAAGTTTATTTTGGACTCTTTTAATAAGGTGGGAAAATGTGCTAGATCTTGACCTCGAATGAAATAAGGAAGTACCTATGTAGACAACATTGGAACTCATTTCACCAATACCTAGTTTGTGGCACAAAGAGATACAAAAAGGTTGTCGGATCGAACCCTGTCGTACGTATGGTGCAAGTGTGTGTGTGTGTGTGTGTGTGTTTTCTTATTTATTCTATACACACCCGTGGGTTGCCTAGATGGTTATGGCGAATTGGGGATTGTGTGGATTAGGCGCATAGTCTCAGGTTCGATTCCCCATTTGTGCATCTACGATTTAAGTGGAGATTATAGTGGTGGTTGTTGAGCTGGTCTCCCTGAGGATTAGTCGAGGTGCTTGTAAGCTGATCCAAACACCTTAGTTAACAAAAAAGAAAAAAAACAGTTGAAACATCCTACTTAATAGCTCGGTAAGTAGTTAAGAGTCTAGATAGAGCCTACATGGCAAGGATGAATAAAAATGGGCTTAAAAGACAGCCCTGTCTAAGGCCTCTAGACGGTTCAAAATAATTAAAAGAAGAACCTTTGATTTTAATGGAAAAAGATGATGAATAAATCAATTTACTCACCAGATGACCCCATTTGTCTCCAAAGCCAAGAAAGTCAAAGAGCCGGTAAAACAGGCTTCAGCCGAGAAGCCAATAATTTAGCCAAAACCTTATAAGCCACATTGCACAAACTAATTAGCCTAAAGTCCTCCACTCTGCAAGTAGAATCATTTTTAGGAATTAAACAGATGAGAGTGTGATTGTTACCATGTGGAAGAGTCAAATTGAAGTAAAAATTAGACAAAAAAACACACAAGTCAGAATGAATGAGGGGCCAAATTTTTTGAAAAAACACAGCTTGAAAACCATCGGGTCCAGGAGCTTTATAAGCCCCAAAAGAGAAGACAATAATGCGGATTTCCTCAAAAGATGGGACTTGAGTAAGAGTAAGGACTTCATCAAGAGGCACAATAGGTGGGAACAAACTTTCAATGAAAGTAGGATCCAAAAGGTTAGAAGTCGTGAAAATGCCAGATAAGTAAGAGGTGAACAAATTGGCCATTTCACGTGGGTCAAAAACATAGAAAGTTGATAGGAAGGATATGCTTCTAGCACATGTTGAACTATTACCAAATCGGTCACACTTCTTGATAGCATTACTGTATCGTGGCTTTGGAGCGCAATTGTTCTTTTTTGGACATTCATAATTTTGTGAACATACTAATCCTCATGCTCAGGCCTATGAACGAAGTAATCCTACTCATGTGACTTTTTACAAACAATATCATTAACAAACTTTCTCACATAGATATAATTGATTCGGACATTGATGTACTTAGTTACTTATATACTTGATGATATTTTCTTTTTTTTTGAATTTTTCTTTTCTTCTGATAAGAAGAAAAAAAAACCAGCCATGCATCCAAGTTTGGTAAGGAAAGTGTTGAGCCATTGGACGATAGGGGCCAACTGTCCATTAGTCAAGGGGTGACTATTTGGCATCCCGCTGATTTTCCGGTGGAGCTCAACAAGAAGGATGCAGACTATATGGCCTACTTTTTCTTGCTGAAGTTGTATTTGGTTTGCCATTGTTTGGTGGCCGTGTCTTTCCTTTTCAGGGACTTCTTCCCCTCTCTAGGCCTGCCTTGAAGAGGGTTTTTAGGGGTGGCCTTCATGTGTTTTTCTTTCCTTTTCTTTTATACATCATATTTACCCATTAAAAAAAAAAGGGCAATCAGGTACCTCAGCAATATAAAGAAATGATTGTTTTCCCACTTTACTGCAATGTGAGAGGTCCAATACTTATGGTACGGGATATGGGCAAGAGTGAAAACAGTTATCAAAAGCTTTTGCTTAGTAGTAGTACAAGAGGAATCAATCCATAAGACATGCTGTGATGGATGGGTAGTGTTGTAGATGCCTAACTGATCTCCAATAGAAATCCATCAAATTTGATGGAAATGTAAGGAGCCTATGCATGCATGGGCTGGATCCTTAGATGTTGCCTGGTATGGTTGCTGTCTCTTGATCAGTTAAAGCATCTGTAGCTATTAGGCCCATTATTTTCAAGGTATTAGCACAAGAAGCCACAGCCAGTGGATGGATTGTTAGTTTTCTCGTTTGAAAATTAATTCATCAAATCTATTTTATAGGTTGTAAAGAATTTTCATGGTTTAATGGGTCTTTGGCATCCATAGGTTATAACTTTCACAACTAGAGATGGAACTAGAAACTTCATATATATGGAGTTTGTTCTTAAAAATGGAGATAAATACATATTTACAAATAAAAATCAGCTTAGATTTTCAACTATCCATTTAGATCCTTTTAACTGTCTATGTTTAAGGGAAAAGAACAACAAAAAGTCATCAAGACTGAAACCACTACCCCTGTTGTTGATATTGAAAGATACAATTTGAAACTACATGGATGTCTTTATGAATAATTTCAATTACATTTAATTCCCTATATTCCATATTTTTTTTAATCATATTTAATGGGTCAAGTTTTCCTATACCATGGAAATCTAAAGGTGAACAAAAACTCTCCTTATTTTATAATTGAATTGAATAGTAAAAGTTCCAGAGAATTTTTCCATCAAGGAGAGAGACAAATGAAAACACACCTAGAAGCATCAACAGAGTGAAACAATCTTTTTGCCCACCTCTTTAATTGCCAAATAGAAACCATTCTTCCTCAAGCTTTCAAACGGTATCCAACCTTGTGACCACACATGCCACTATTTTACAAAAAACCTAGAAGCATGCCCCAACCCTCCCCATATTTAATTATTTCATAAAGAGATTGCTACCTAATCATGTGGCCCCTGCACCTAAAGACTAGCCCATTCAACCCCTTGTAAAATCAAAAAGCAAATTCATGTTATTCCATTAATTTTGATACCCCAAAGCTTGCTCTCATCGATTCCTGCAAGAGCCACTCAACCTGCTGGCTTTCTTCTTCCCTTATTTCATATATTTTGAATAACATGTTATATTATTTAATCAAATTTTTTCTTCAACACTACAGAGAACAACAAATTTCAAATCGGAGCCAAACCAAAACGACTATCATAATAACAAAATGTACAACTAATGTGCGTTTCAAGTATTAAAAAAACTTTAAAAAATGGATACAAGATTGATATACAATAATTTCTATTCGATTTCTCTAAGCAAGAATCAGCTAGAAATTGAGCTGATATCAAACACCTATTATATACAGATCACCTCTTCCCAAGTTAGTATACAAGATACAACCAAGGAATTTGGAGACCCACCTACAGGCAAGCTTGGCTAGGGGCAATTGAAGACGTGGATCATGGGAGAACTAGCATCCTCCTTGGTTATCTAAGAAAAATTAACAGCAAAGAAAGGAGAAAGGCAGGTTTGTTGCATAATTAGACCGTTCTACTATCTCCCAGGATCAATGTCTGATGGTCTGAAACGCATCACATGTCTTCCAATAATATTTCCAATAGGAAGAGGTCCCCTGTGATCAATTCAAATCAGAGATTAGAACAAGGCCAGTAGATAGATCCCTCTAATTCTCCACTATAACTAGGGCTTCCTGGGAAGCTCATATAGACATACTAACCAAATATGAGAGTCATAGCTGTTGTTACGGTTGTCACCCAACACAAAAACATGATGTGGAGGTACGTACTGCAAATAAATAAAAAACAGAACTATGAGACAGAACTTCAAAGTTTGGGACACAAGAGAAACAGAGAATAACCAAGTGACAGACCAAGCAGAAAGTGCAACTCTGAGGCTCATACAATTGATAATACATTGAAGGAGCCCCAGATGTCAACAACATGGAGTCCCCCCCCCCCCCCCCCCCGGGGGGGGGTTCCTACCACTTAATGTTGTTCTAGAACACTCTACCGGTACATGAATGCTTAGATATGGAAGGAAGCAGAAATAAGAAGAGAGGGATTGACACACTACCAGGGGTATATCGACATCTTACATGCCAAACCAATGGGGGGGTGAGGTGAAGGATTGCATTTCAGTTCATATACATGGGAGGTCCACATGGTTAATGGAGGGAATGAGGGAGTGTCAGTCTTCATGAGAGGGCATGTACACTGGCAGCATGCTCTTCCTTTTCCCAAAATAAAAATATTAAGAAAAATATCCAGAGATGACAGGTAAAGGGACGTACAGTAGCACCCAATTTGTACATTAGAGGTTCTGCTATGAAATTTTCATTACGAGCAATTCCATTGATATAAAGCAATCCATGCTGAACCTGCATGGAAGTTAGAAGAGAAACTTAAATGTTGGGTAAATAAACATTGAAAGGAGCGCCAACAACATAGCATATTGTGGATCTAATCCACTATTTTGGTATGTTTGATAGCCACCAAGTCTTGTTAAATGGTGGGACACAAAAACATTTGTTAGTATGCTTCAAAGTTGCATACCAAGATGAAATAGAAAGAACTGCAAGTTTAGAGCATGAATCCCATCCATTAAAATAAACACACCAAATACTAGTTTGGGTTAACTGTTATCTTCTCATTAATCACTATAATCCATCAAAGTTTATAAAAAACATCAAATTCCAAAGGGACAGCAGGGCTGACAGCAAGGAGAGGCTGGGAACCATCCAACCCCCCACCCCGCAATCCAAATGAAAGGAACATAAAAACCAATAAGATCCTCATACTGATCCGCCTTGTTTCTAAATGAATTGAGAATGTTCAAATATTCAGATCCACCACCCTAGCTTCTTGATGTATCATCCTTGGATTTTTGTTCTTCCCCTCCCTGGCTTCTACTGTATCGTCCTTCGGTTAGATGTTTCTCCCCTCCCTGCTTTTGGTGTATCATCCTTTGATAATACCCATAGGTTTGCCTCTCTAGCTTTGATGTTGCACTTTGCTCCTTTTCCTTATGGCTTCGTTTGATTGCAAGGTGAATTAAAGGGAAGAGAAATGAAATTTTCAGACTTAAAAAATAATTTATTGTAATCATTACCCCATGTGACTCTATCATTAACTCCATATCATTCCATATTAGATTATTAAATTTCACTTTAATTTGCATCCAAAACCCTTTGCTATAAAATGTAAAATAAAAATTACAAGTAAAATGTGTCATTACTAGATACAGTAAAATTTATTTAAGTAATTTATACAATCACATAGCCAAACATAGCCTATATTTCTCCATCTACACCCCCCCTCCCAAAAAAAAAAAAAAAAAAAAAACATACCAGCAAAGTTAAGACAGTTCATAATTGAACTTTGAAGACATAATCCATAAAATAAAAATTACAAGTAAAATGTATCATTACTAAATACAATAAAATTTATTTAAGTATTTTATACAACCACATTGGGTAATGATTACAAAAGTTTCTTTTTTAAGTTTAAAAATTTTCACTTCCCTTCCCTTTAAATTTCTGTGCAGCCAACATAGCCTATATTTCTCCATC
>NC_056558.1:18219750-18243951 GCF_013358625.1 Macadamia integrifolia
CCCCCCCCCCTGAGCCCAAAGAAAAATCAGTAAGTGACAGCAATTAAAAAGGTAATGATGAACAGACACACCAAAATGTCTTACAAGACTCCCAGCTAAGGAATGTATCTTTGAGAATAAATTGAACTTCTGCAGGGTTTGTGATGCATCTCAATTATAGACCAAAATAAAATCATATTAGAGAGTTTCTGTCTGGAGAATGTAGTTCAACAAAGTAGAATCTATTTCTGGGTCAACATGACTGGGGACCAATGCTTTGAGCATGGTAGACAAGATGCTCTTATGCAGCAGTGCTGCGCAGCTCTTTTGGAAGACAGGAATCAGTGCTTGACATACAAAAACCCTACCTTACCCTGTTTTTTTTGGATGAATAAATTAATTCATTACCAAGAGAGAAGAATATACAAAGGAAGGAAGGCTAATCCCAAACAAAGCCAATAAGGGGGGAAGGGAGGCTAATCCCAAACAAAGCCAATAGGAACCAAACCTAGGATGACAAAACTAGCCGAACACTAGCCGAACCAGCTGAAACAAAGAGGGAACACCCAAGAAGACAGCAGCAGCAGGTGCAAGAGAACTAACCGAAGGGACCAAGCAAAGGAACGGAGTGGGGGTTAAGGAGGAGGCACAGCGTCAATGTGAAGGTTCTAGGAGGCAAGGATAAGTCTATTCCTAGGGGTGTTACGGACAGGCTTAGGGCGAAGGCATTGGATTTTGGAGGTAACATCAAAGCAGATGGCATTCCAAATATTGTCCAAGGAGCAAGAATTGGACAACCATCTACTAATGTTACGCTCCATCCACATGTGGCTAATGGTGGCACTAGCTTTCCAATGGTGTCACAATGGAGGGGCCAGAGAAGGTCATGTCCATCCAAATCCGTTCTCTGTCAAAATCTATGATGGGTCTATTGGAAGGCCAACATTTGGAAAGGACCAATTTCCAGACAGAATAGTTCTGTTTCAGTTGCATTTTATCAGAAGTTCTAATTCCTACAAACTACATCAAGTACACTAGCAGGAATGCAGTGCGTAAAACCTCAGAATCTACAGTTCGAACTCGAAATGACTTATCAGTATTTGAATCATCACAAGAAATATTGCAATCTACAATAAGGGCATTACAATATCAAGAGAAAATCACTAACAGGTATACAACAGCTTACCATCTCGGAGATGATCCGATCCCCGACACGGAGTGTAGGACACATGGATTTTGAAGGAATGAACCGTATCTCCGCAAGCATCGACCATAAGAGCAACAACACAAGAAAGCTCATGAACCCATCAAGACTGGGCCATCGTAGAAATGACAAGATCTGATACGACACCCATCGCAGCGAGGTAATAGTCGGAAGTAGCCGGTATAATGCCGGCGGTCTCAAGAAGCTCATTTCGCAATTAACAGAAAAGACCCAGAACGAAAGTGAACCCAACAACAATAAGAACAAGAAGATGAAGCAGAGGATGATCGACAAAGACGATCACAGATCGCAGATCACAGCATCAACAGTGAAACTGAGAGAAGATCATCAAGATTCAAGCTTCAAATGGTTTAAATCGAACATTAAGAACTCGCATTCGACGTAACCACTGGTCAACGAAGAAATGGGTTATGTTGTAAAGAGTGTAAGAAACAATAAGCTTGAGATTACTGCTTAAGCTTCGTCGTTTCAGCTCGAGAAATAGAAACTCGAGCGTCAGATCTTCAGGGAACGACAAAGACAAACAAGCAGACACCCCAGATTGAATCGCTAAAGACAAGTGAGAGTTTAATTGCTGATTAGAAGAGCAGATAAGGAAAACAAAGAAATGAACGAAGATGAGATGTACAGGCATAATAAGAGGGCTAGTTCAATTGGGATATTCTGTTAGTTACAGAACGCTGTGATCACCATCGTTTCTGCTTTTTTGCCTTCTGGATTCTTCTTCCTCTTGAGTATTAGCTCTTCCCTTCTAGAATCTTCTTCCTCCTATTACCCCTAGCCTAAAACGCAGCAAATAAGAGAGAGATTCTAGATTATTCCTCTGAGAGTTTTAGCTCTTTCCTTCTAGAGTCTTCCTCCCCTTCATTCTCAGACACAGCACATGTGAGAGAGAGAGAGATGACGAGTGAGGGCCAATGTCTGCGCTCGAGTGAGGACTGAGCACCAATGTCTGCCTCCGACGGATTGATTAACATCGAGGTGCGCGCTTGGTTCCTTCGTGCCCAAGCTTTTCTATTTCTCTCACTGACGTCATTCTTTTTTCATCGCCATGAGAGAAGCTTGAGAGAATCTATTCTCTCTCTCTCTCTCTCTCTCTCTCTCTCTCTCTCTGAGCTTGGGCCGATTTATATGTGGGGTCTAAATTCAATTCCAATTCTTGCTAAGAGGCCCAAGACGTAACAATTGGACCTGAAGTAGACAAGCCCAGACCAGGTGTTGTTATTTTTTCTGTAGACCTATAGTTATTTGGTTGATGCCTAAATTTGAATGTATATATTGTCTATATTATTAGTGTTGTAACCCAGTAGACACTAAGAGGGGGGTTAATCAGTGAGTCCAATTCCGATTCCTAAAAATCTGTCGGATGTCTGGCCAAGAAAATCCTGATATACTTATCCCTGTTTACACACAGTCGTATGCACACTGAGCCTTTCATAGGCACTTTCAAGTGTGTACACTCATTCCATATTCCATGCACTCAATATAAAATACAAACAACAAGCACCCACAACACAGGGTTTTTACGAGGTTCAGCAATTTACCTACATCCCCGGAGTAGTACTTGTAAAGGCTTCGTACCTACTCAATACATTACTTTTGACTACACCCACAGTCAGAAGCACCCACACCCAATTTTTTCAAGCCGAAATTGAGATGGTACTCGCAGTGCCATTACAATGTGTAGCACCCATTACACGGGAGCACCCACTCCCAATGCTTAGCACCCACTAAGCACTCAATAAAGAATACAATTAAATTGGGCTTATATCAATGCCCAGATGCCCTACAGTCAAGTTCTGCCTAGAATATACATCTACAACTAGTTAGCATGCTTACAGTTCATCCACAACTAACCTAGCATGTATACATTCATCCACAACTAACCTAGCATGTATACATTCATCCACAACTAACCTAGCATGTATACATTCATCCACAACTAACTCTAACATACGTACATGTATATAATTTAAATCAAATGTTAGAGAATCTTACAACTGATTGCCTGGAATGATTGGATTGGTGCTCACACTTTCTCTCTCCTTGGCTTCTTACTCTTCAAAGCAAATACATCCTTGTTTTCTTCTCTTCCTCCTTGATTTTGAGTTAATGTATCATTAACACCTCAACCACCTCTTTTATCTCATTTAATGACCTAAGAACATTTATCATCAAGTATTCATATTCATTCAAGGACTAACAAAGAGGGGGAAGCATCTCTTGTCAAAACCGTAGCCTTCCTTTACTCAAAACTCTTTTTTTTTTTTTTTTTTGCTTCCACAGTGTAGGGATTGAAAAAAATGAAAAGGTAGCAACTTGGTTCACCCAAATTCGAGTTAAAATGAAGGAGATATGACCATTTGAAGTTAGAGCAATGAGATAGCCTGAAATGGAATCTTCGTAGGAGTGACGTAGGCTACGCCGATAGGGCCCGCAACAGGGGCACAAATCTGGCCGTAGATCTCATCAAAGAGAATCTCTTAATCTAGACTATTCGATTAAAATAACGGATAGTAAATCTCAGCCACAAGATTTGAATAAGAGAGTCAATTGATGACATCATGCTGGCATCATGCTGACATTAGTAGTTAGCAATCATTTTTTGTTGTCGATTTTTTATTGGTTACTTTTCTGAATTTTAAGGGAGCTTGTCTCCCACTCACAAAAGTGAATGGTTTATCGACCATTGGATCCGAATCCTTCAAGATGGCTTTAATCAGATCTCATGAGATCCTTACGATCATAATCTTTTTTATACCTTCTATGCACGCGCGAAACACCACAATATACATTGATAAGGTGTAGCGCCAGTGCATCAAGGCTTATGCACATAACCAATCAAATCCCAAGCACAAACATCTATCTCGTCCATGTCAGCATAAAATCTGAGCAGCCTTTGGATGGGCATTAAGCCTACGTGGTCGAATCTGGACCATCCATTTCACTTCCCTTTACTCCTCTTTATTACAATCAAGCCCCTGCCTTCATATATTTCAGTGCTTAAAGACCCCCTGCAACTCAGACCTTCAAAATCTTGAAATTACACAAAAGTCCTTCAAATTTCAAAAATAAATTCCGAAAAATCCACCCAACACAGAGAGCAACTGATGAATTTTTTGTTTGGATTTTCAAACCGGCTTTACGGAAACACTTATAACTTTTTCATACGATATCCGATCGACATGAAATGAAGTGCATTGGAACTGTGACTGGACGCTCATTGACTTTCCAGAAGATCCGATCATCTGACTCAATCATATAAAAAGACTAAAATACCCCTAGACTTTCCAATGACGCATCTTTCTCATAAGGAATCAGAATGCGATGAAATCAGAATCGTCGAAAAGATTGGATTTTTGTTGTATCGTTACATGGAGAACACTTCCTTTAAAAAATTTATTTTCAATGCCGAAACTACCCTCGACTACCACAAATGTCGTAACTTCTTCATACGGTATCGGAATGA
This sequence comes from Macadamia integrifolia, assembly GCF_013358625.1. Classification (NCBI taxonomy): domain Eukaryota; kingdom Viridiplantae; phylum Streptophyta; class Magnoliopsida; order Proteales; family Proteaceae; genus Macadamia; species Macadamia integrifolia. Next base: position 18,224,424 of record NC_056558.1, read on the forward strand.
GACAAAATCAGATGCAATGGACTAGATAAATTATAATCTATCTTTTTCATGGAGAAATAATCTTCTAAAAATGTTATTTTCATTATCGAATAAATCCTCAATTGTAAATAGGCTAATTTTTTCAGTTTTGACCTAAAAACCCACACCACATACTAAGGATGTATCAAACCATTCCATGCATACCAAGTAGCTCTATTATCTTATCGGTGACATTGGACACGGCCATATCATTATTTTCATCCACATCACCTTAACTTGCCATGTCATCACTGCCATATGGTCGGGTTACCAACAAGAACAACCATAAAACAACAATCTCTCCCTTTGGAGTTGTTAGTAACCACCTCATCACTAATACATTCCAAAGCTCCAATGAGTAACTCTCTTCCCTTTTGATAAAAGTACAAAGGGTAGAACCAATGGACTCTCCCTGAGTCCAATATGGGGGTAGCAACATCAAACAACTTGCTCCCCCTCTCCCAATACTCCTAGTGCTTGGGAAGAACCACTACTCCCAGTTTCTATCTAAGGAACTCAAACTAATCTTTAGGAAGTGGTTTAGTAAAGATATCAGGCATTTGCTTTGTTGTGAAAACAAACTCCATCCTTACTTCACCTTCCATCACCTTGTCTCTTAAGAAATGATACCAGATAGCAATATGCTTCGTTCTAGAATACATCACCGGGTTCTTGAAGATGTTGATAGCACTAGTATTATCACAATATAGTGGCACTACCTGCTCAACCTCCACACTCAGATCCTTCAACATCTACTTCATCCACAACACTTATGTACAACAAGATGTAGCTACAATGTATGCTGCCTCTATAGTTGAAAAAGAGACTGACTCTTGCTTCTTACTGTGCCATGCCACCAAGCTGCACCCTAAATAGAATGCACCACCACTGGTACTTTTCCTATCATCCATACATCCAGCCCAATCTACATCTGAAAAAGTTAACAAACTAAAGTTTTTGATCTTCGGATACCATAAACCAAACTCACTAGTCCCTTTCAGATATCTGAAAATTCTCTTCACTGCTGCCACGTGTGTCTCTTTTGGTCCTGCTTGGAATCTGGCTACTATGCACATAGCTTATAAGATATCAGGCCTACTAGCTGTCAGATATAATAGGCTACCAATCATTGACCTAGAGGAGGTGTGATCAACTGATGAAGAGTCATCTTTCTTGCTCAACTTACACCCAGTCATCATAGGTGTACTAACTGGCTTGCAATCCTCTATGGTGAATCTCTTCAACATCTCTTTCACATACTTGGACTGAGATATGAAGATACCTTCCTTCTTCTGACTGATCTGCAAATCCAAGAAGAATGATAGTTTACCTAACATAGACATCTCAAACTCATCTTGCATCCTCATTGCAAAATCTATGCACAACTCATCTTTGTGACCCCCAAAGATGATATCATCTACATACACAACCACCACAAGTTGACTGCTTTCTTCAGTTTTGATATAGAGATTACTGTCCACTAAGCCTGTCTTGAAACCCAACTTGCACAAGTAGGAGTCCAATATGGAGTACCATGCCCTTGGAGCTTGTTTCAAATCATACAATGCCTTCTTCAATCTACACACAAGAGTGGGGTGCTCACTCAGCTGAAACCCATCAGGCTGCTCTATGTAAACCTCCTCTTCCAAGTTTCCATTTAGAAAAGCTGATTTGATAGACATCTGATAGACCTTGAACCCCTTATATACTAACAAAGCCAAGAACATTCTGATGGGCTCAAGTCTTGACACTGGAGCAAAAGTTTCCTTAAAATCAATGCCTTCCACTTGAGCATACCCCTTGCATACAAATCTTGCTTTGTTCCTCACCACTTGACCCTCTTCATTGAGTCTATTTTTGGAAACCCATTTAGTGCCAATCACATTCTTGTCAATTAACCTAGGGACTAGATCCCAAGTGTGATTCCTCTCTATCTGATCAGGTTCTTCATTCATGGCCTTTATCCAACTCTCATCATTGCTTGCCTCATCAACAGTTTTTTGTTCAATCTTCGAAAGAAGAGAGTAGGTGTTGGTCTTCATTCTTCTAGTCTGAACACCTACAGTGGGGTCACCAATGATTAATTCATATGTTTCCCATTGATCAACTCTGTTGTATCTCCTCTGCTCATCTAAATCTACCTTAGCCTATTCAACATCAACCTCATCTTTGCTTTTGGGTCTACTATCAACCAGGTCATTCTCATCATCAAGATCTTTAAATTCTAGAAGATCATTTCCTGAGCCTGAAAGAATACCCCTTTTTTCATCAACTGTGACATCAATACTCTCTGCAATTTTTTCAAGTCTGTTGTTGTAGCATCTATAGGCCATACTTGAAGTAGAATAGCCTAAAAATATACCCTCATCAGCCCTATCATCAAACTTACCCAAATCTTGGGTTGTGTTCTTGATGTAACACTTGCTACCAAAGACCTTGAAGTGTCTTATTGTAGCCCTTCTTCCAAACCAGATTTCATATGGAGTCTTACTTTCATGAGGTCTCAATATACATCTATTATGGATGTACACTGCAGTGAGAACTGCCTCCTTCCAGAACTTTTTACCCATGTCATTCTTTGCCAACATTGTTCTAGCCATGTCTTGCACTATTCTATTTTTTTCTCTCTGCAACACCATTTCGTTGGGGTATTCTTGGAGCTGAAATTTGTTTCCTGATACCATGCTCAGAGCAGTATTCTTCAAAATCATCCCAACTGTACTCACCTCCTCTGTCAGATCTCAGACACTTAAACTTCTTTCCTATCTGATTCTCAACTTACTTCTTAAAGATCTTAAATCTTTGTAAAGCCTCTGACTTATGTTTCAAGAACATCACCCACACCATTCTTGAATGATCATCAACAAACAATATGATGTATCTCTCTCCTGAGGTGCTAGGTGACCTCATAGGACCACATAGGTCTATGTGAATCAACTGCAATGGAGAATTAGAATGGTACTCCTTAGACTTGTAGGAGATTCTGGTTTGTTTTTCCTTCTAACAAGATGCACATATAGGATTAGAGAGCTTCTTTAACTCATGAACATCTCTCACTGCCTTCTTCGAAGAAATCTTGGCAAGGTTCTTGAAACCAATATACCCAAGTCTTCTCTGCCACAACCATGTCTCCTCATCTATGCTGACCATGTAAGAATTTTTCTCTAACTCTATCAAGGTGTACAAGTTCCCTGAAGTTCTCTGTCCAGTAGCTACAACCTTTCCACTGCTTGATCTTCTTATCTCACACCCTTTACTAGTGAAAGTTACTTCATGCCTTTTGTCACAAATTTTACTGATGCTGAGAAGATTGTAATTGAGCTCGTCAACATATAAGACATCAAGGGATTTCACCTTCCCATGGTTCAGACTTATGGACCCCTTCCCTGTAATTCTAGCACCATTGTTGTCGCCAAACTTCACAGATCCACGTTCAAAGCCATTTAATTGTTCAAACCTTTCCTTATCTCCTGTCATGTGGCTTGAGCAACCACTATCAAGAATCTATGGAGTAGAGTCTCCTTGAGCCTTAAAAGCTCTTTGAATAACAAATGCTGCTGCATTTTCTTCATCTTCTACTCTCTCTCTCTCTCTGAACCCAGACTTTCTTGACAGATTGAGATTTCTTTGTTTTCTTCTGTCTTGAGAACTGTCTCTCCATCTCATCATCTTTTGTGTTTCTGAAAACTCTTTGCTTACCTCTATTCTCCTGTCTTTGTGGGGGAAACACAATTCTACAATTCCTTGCAATATGTCCAAGGTTATTGCATCTGTAACATTCAACTGTTTTCTCCATAAGGGGTACAAAAGAATTTCTGTCCACATAACTCCTTGGACCAATGTTGAACTTGCAATCTGAGATCTTGTGTCCAAAAGTGTTGCATTTGTAACAATAACATTGAAAGGTATGCCTCTACATCACAAGTTTCATCTGCCATCTGTAAGGAGCTCTGAAGTTGTCAAATGCTTTAGGTCTCTGTTAAGGACCTTAACTATATCCAAAGCTCTCTACTCTTCTGCATGGCCTTGCCAACTGTGGTTTTCTAGCATGGTTAGTCTTATGGAATATAGATGGATTTTTTCTTCCAATTGGACCAGTCTGCAATCTATCTTTTTGTACTGCTCTCTTAACATTGCCAACAGTAGCAACATGTGTCTTTTCTCTTTAAGCATTCCTATTATTGACTTTGATAGGATTATGTACTATTCCCTTACCATTTGCCTTGGTATTTTTCGAAGATTCTCCAACAAATCCAAGCCCAAATTTGATGTGAGTCGATCTTTGAGCATTAGTAATATCATTAAGCTTCTTACTGCTTGGATGCTCTTTTGGAGTAGAGTCATCTTCAACATCTTCATTTTTTAAGTCTTCTTTCTCAATCTCAGTTCTCCCATAGTCTTTAACCTTAGCCTTTAATAAGGCTAGCTTATCTGTATAACCATCAAATTGTGTAAAAATGTCATATTGCTCCTCTAGTTGTGCTTTCAAAGCCACTTTCTCTAACTCAAGAGTGTTGCAGTCAATGGTCTTCTTTGAGAGTTGATACTCAAGATCATCTAAGGTCTTCCTTGACTTATTGGCTTGATCTCTCAACTCAAGAACTATTTGTTCTTGCCCCTCAAGGTCTTGAGTGACCTTTTTCACTTTCTTCCTTTCTCTTTTAAACTCTCTAAGGGCAACTGTGAGTTCAGCCTCTAGATGTGATTTTTCACCTTCCTCTTCTTATTCTGTAAAATCTTCCTTGCTAGAAGAATCTTCTTTGTTTTCTTCCATATCTATTGAGACTATGAACATAGCCTCATCATCTTCATCATTAGATGATTCTTCAGATTCTTCATCAGATGTGTCACTGCATTTCTTAAAAATCGAACTTTTCTTGTTTTCCTTGCCTTTCTTATATCTGTTTGAGAATAATTTCTTCTTTCCCTTGAAATGAATTTTCTTTTCAATTTCATTTTCATTAATTTCTATTTTTTCTTGGGTAGGACACTTGGCTGCAAAATGTCCAACCCTTCCACAGTTGAAGCATTTGAAAGGCAACTTGTCCTTATATTTTCATGTTTTCCTTTTTAACTTTCTGGTGAAATGAGTTGTAACCTCATCTTCACTCTCATCAGTATCCTCCACAGATTGCTTCTTCTTCTCCTTGATTTTTAAATTTTTCATTGCCTTGAAAGCAGCTTGTTTGTCAGTGGACTTGCTCTTTTTCTATCTCATTTCAAAAGCTGTGAAAGTGTTATGCACTTGATCAAGAGTGATAATATCTATATCCTTTGCCTCTTCAATAGCTAACACCTTGGAGTCATACTTGGGTAACAAAGATCTCAAGATTTTGTTACAAACAACTGAATCCTCTAGGTTGGCTCCCAGACAGGAATAGAGTTGACCACTTCATTTACCCTGGTCATATAGGTGTTAATATTCTGTCCCTCTTGTATTAATAGACTTTCAAACTGGCTTCTGAAGATCTGAAGATTTATTTTCCTTATCTTTTCATCTCCTTCATAAATGCTCTTCAGTCTTCCCTAGATATCTTTGGCTAAGTCACAATCCATTACCTTAGCCATCACACTCTTATTCAATGTTAAGAATATTGCATTCACTGTCTTTTGATTGTAACAATAAGCTTTCTTAGCTTCATTGTCAACCAGACCTCCTTCAGGTTCCTTGTATCCAATCAGAACTGATGCCCAAACATTATAACCTAGTGAACCTAGGTACGACTGTATTCTCCTCTTGCACAAGATAAAATCAGATCCATCAAACTTTGGTGCATGTCCTGAATGGCCTTCACCTGCCATACTATCACTGTCACTGCCACTGCCACTGCCTTTGGCTCACTCAACTGTTGATCAAACTGTCACTGAGTATCGACTCTGATACCAATTGTTGTAACTCGGCAATCACTGAGAAGGGGGATGAATCAGTGAGTCCAATTCTGATTTTCAAAAACCTGTCTCATGTCTGAACAATAAAAACCTAATATACCTATCCCTGTTTGCACACAGTCATATGCGCACTCAGCTTCTCATAGGCACTTCCAAGTGTGCACACCCATTTTATATTTCACGCACTTCAATATAAAATGCAAACAACAAGCACCCACAACACAGGGTTTTTACGAGGTTCAAAAATTTACATACATCCCTGGAGTAATGCCTGTAAAAGCTTCGTATGTACTCAATATACTACTTTTGACTCCATCCACAGTTGGGAGCACCCACACCCAATTTTCTCAAGTGGAAGCTGAGATGACACTCGCAGTGCTAGTATAATGTGTAACACCCACTACATAGGAGCACCCACTAAGCATTCAATAAAGAATACAATTAAATTGGGCTTATATCAATGCCCTATAGTCAAGCTCTGCCTAGCATATACATCCACAACTAGCTAGCATGTTTACAGTTCATCCACAACTAACCTAGCATGTATACATTCATCCATAACTAACCCTAACATATATACATGCATATAATATAAATCAAAGGTTAGAGAATCTCACAACCGATTGTCTGGGATGATTGGATTGGAGCTCACACCTTCTCTCCTTGGCTTCTTGCTCTTCAAAGCAAATACATCTTTACTTTCTTCTCTTCCTCTTTGGTTTTGAGTTAATGTATCATTAACACACCTCAACCACCTCTTTTACCTCCTTTAATGGCCTAAGAACATTTATCATCAAGTATTCATGTTCATTCAAGGACTAACAAAGAGGGGGAAGCTTCTCTTGCCAAAATCGTAGCCTTCCTTCACTTAAAACTCATTTTTTTTTTACTTCCACAGTGTAGGGCTTGAAAAAAAGAAAAGGTAGCAACTTGGTTCACCCAAATCCGAGTTAAAATGAAGGAGATATGACAATTTGAAGTTAGAGCAATGAGATAGCCTGAAATAGAATCTTCGTAGGAGTGGCGTAGGCTACGCCAGCGGTGTGCGCAACAGGAGTGCAAATCTGGTCGTAGATCTCATCAAAGAGAATCTCTTAATCTAGACCATCCGATTAAAATAACGGATAGTAAATCTTAGCCATAAGATTTGAATAAGGGAGTCAACTGATGACGTCATGCTGATGTCAGTGGTCAGTAATCACTTTTTGTTGTCGATTTTTGATTGGTTACTTTTTCGGATTTTAAGGGAGCTTGTCTCCCACTCACAAAGTGAATGGCTTATCGACCATTGGATCCGAATCCTTCAAGATGGCTTTAATCAGATCTCATGAGATCCTTATCCGAATCTTTTTTATACCTTCTATGCACGCGCAAAACACCACAATATACCTTGATAAGGTGTAGCGCTAGTGCATCAAGGCTTATGCACATAACCAATCAAATCCCATACGCAAGCATCTATCTCGTCCATGTCAGCATAAAATCTCAGCAGCCTTTGGATGGGCATCTAGCCTACGTGGTCGAATCTGGACCGTCCATTTCACTTCCCTTTACTCCTCTTTCTTACAATTAAGCCCCTGCCTTCATATATTTCAGTGCTTAAAGACCCCCTGCAACTCAGACCTTCAAAATCTTGAAATTACACAAAAGCCCTTTAAATTTCAAAAAATCCATCCAACAACAAGAGCAACTGATGAATTTTCGGTTTGGATTTTCAAATCCGGCTTCACAGAAACACTTACAACTTTTTCATACGATATCCGATCGAGATGAAACAAAGTGCGTTGGAACCATGACTGGATGCTCTACGACTTTCCAAATGACCCGATCATCTGACTCAGCCATGTAAAAAGATAAAAATACCCCTAGACCTTTCCAATGATTCATCTTTCTCATACGGAATCGGAACGCGATGAAATCAGAACCGTTGGAAAGATTGGATTTTTTCATATCGTTACATGGAGAACACTTCCCTTAAAAAATTCATCTTCAATGTCGAAACTGCCCTCGATTGCCACAAATGTCATAACTTCTTCATACGGTATCAGAATGTGACAAAATCAGATGCACTGGACTAGATAAATTATAATCTATCTTTTTCATGAAGAAACGATCTTCCAAAAATTTCATTTTCATTATCGAAAATGAACCCGAGCGTAAATAGGTCAATTTTATCAATTTTGACCTAAAAACCCGCACCACATACTATGGATGTATCAAACAATTCCATGCATACCAAGTAGTTATGTTATCTTATCGGTGACATTGGACTCTATCATGTCATCATTTCCATCCACGTCACCTAAACTGGCCATGTCATCACCGCCAAGTGGCTGGGTTGCCAACAAGAACAACCATAAAACAACAATTAGAAGAAAAAGGATTTTAGTATATTTCTCAAAAGGGTTTGTCTTGTTGTAACCTAGGCAGGTTACAAAAGGCTTGTAACCCACTTTTAGTTACCTAAAAAGTCTTATACTGTCAAAGAAATGATTGGTTCAAGAAAATTCAAAAAGTAATTTCATGTGTTTATATTCCGAATAAAAACTTAAAAGCTACTGCATCACTTTTTATGACAAAGTGTTTAAAAAGGGTATAAATGTAATTTTATCCTCAAATAGACTTATCACTACGTTTGAAATCTCAAATCTCAATTCCTTGTCTCTCTAAAGTCCAACATGGGATTGAAAAAAAAAAAATTATACTAACCGTTGGGTGATTGGGTCTATTGCTTTGAGTAAGGGTGTCCATTTCCAGTCCAAGCGGGATGGACTAATCAAGAGAAACATGAAACGAACCTTTATCTTTTTGGGTTTTTATCAAATTGGTAAAAAATTGAATTTGACCAGATCAAGAGAATCGAAACCATAAAAGACCTTATAACAACTTTAAAAAATTACTAAAATAGAACATATTACCTTCAAGAGGCCATTAAGTCAACTCAATAAAAACCGAATCGGTCTAAATTGAAATTGAACTTTGATTTCAATTTGGCCTAATACTAGATAAAATCTAGATCAAAGTGACCAAAATCGGAAATTGATCAAATCAATCACAAAAGCCTTATAATCAGTCATTCTGAAACAGTCTGGATAGGTATTACTATGGTCGATTTGGATCGAAATTGGTATGTTCAATCAATGATTTTAAACTCGAAATTGAGTATCAAAACAATCCCTCTAGTGATCCCAATTCTAAATTGATCATTCTAGAACTTCCGGAGTTGGATAGTTCATCACCAATTCTAATCCAGATCGGCTAATACTAGAATTTTAACTCAAAACAAAGAATAAATTGGTCCTTAATGATTCAAGTCTGGATCATATCCGAATCAATCATCAAAATACTAGAATTGACACTAAATTCTAAAAACCAATAGCTTAATTCCAAAAATCCTAGATATGTAATTCTATAATGATCAGAATTGGGATTGATCCGAACTAGCCAAATCAACTAGGGATTTTAAACTTGGAATTGGAGATCGAATTGATCATGGTTTCAAGTATCGGTGTGAGATCGGTCGTATTAGCTGAGATCGATCCTCGATCTGGATCGGTTATCCGGATCATTTCAGAGGTAAAATTGGTAAAAAGTAGTACCTTTTATAAAAATCAAGGGTAAAATAGACCGATACCCACCAATCCCATCTGGATCGGTATAGAATCAGCATCGACAGAGACCGATACTGATACCGTCCTCTGCATCCTTGGAACTGATTCCTATAAATTTTGATCCAATCGAATCAAAATCAGATAAAAAGAACCTTAGAATCGTCCTCAAATCTTAAGACCCACGATCTAGTCCTATACACCTTATAATCGATTTTAAACACAAAATCAAAGATCAAATTAGTAGCTACCAATATCAATCCAAATCCAAATCAAATTGGAATTGACCAGAATCAATCCCAAAACCCTTAGAATCAACCTATAAAATATATTATAATTACAAAATTTCACATGTCATCATTATAGTAGTACCAAGCCTACGATATTACTTTACGAAAAAAAAAGCATACAATATTGCCATTTGTCATCTTTCTGGATTTTAACTTTCTTAAAAACACTAGCATATTTAATACAATTGATTTCTTTGAAGAGAGAAAAATAGACATGATTAGAACTATCTTACCCACCTCATCACTAATCACAACAATAGAAATTATTGCAATATAATTGATACATGAATTTCTGGGAAGAGGTTTTGTTTTCTAAATTTCAAAAAACAAAAATGAAGTCCACCAAAAGTTTTAAACCCTAAAACCCATAAAAGCATTGGACATGCCGAGAAGAAAGAGAGCATTTACCTAACTCACTGGAGATGATATTGCCAAACTTTATACCATAAAAACCAAGAAAGGTAACAAAAAGACTCGCGAGGAGGAAGATGATCAGTTGGGGCGAGGGGTTGTTTGGGAAGAGTGTATTCATTCTCAAAATACCCCTCGTTTTGCCGTTTAAATCAAAGTAACGATTCAAAAAGTTGAGGTTGAATTTGCTTTTTTGACCTTAAAAACAATCACAAAATGACAAAATAAATGGGACACAGTAATTTAAAAGCAATCACAAAATGACAAAATAATGGGGACACAATAATTTAGGTTACAAGGTTTTTGTAACCGGGTAGGTTACATTTAGACATACCCTTCTCAAAATACCATTATGATATTTGTGCACATTTAAACCAGCTATGGTGAATGGATTTCCATTTACGGTGGCCGGAGGAAAACTTGATTCGTATTATTGTCTATCTATTGTCAAATAAATCAACTAACCTTCTCCAAAAATTATCATAAAAAATTAAAAGAGTTCGAAAAGTTTAGGAATTGAACTTAAAATGAACTAAGAGGAACCATTGAAATTTCATGGATAAAAATTTAAATATTATATGACTCATATGATTGAGATTAACAATTAAATTTGACGAATGATCAGGATTTCAAACCAATAAATGGTTGACAAGCCAAATCATTTTCCGATATAACTAAATGTGTGATGAAACCTATTTCTCTTCTAAATTTTAGAAAAATGTTTCTTTTAATTTTTTACCCTGAATTTATTTATTTAATCTTTTTTTTAATGAAAAAAGGAAGCCGATAGGCCTAACATTTTATAAAACGGGGGAACAAGGTCCCACAAGCATCAGTAAGGATAAGAACATACACAAAAGGGGAAGGGGATCGAATTAAAAGAACTATGTGATGCGAGTTACACAAAAGGGGAAGGGGATCGAATTAAAAGAACTATGTGATGCAAGTGCATCCGCTACCCTATTCCCTTGACGAAGAGTATAATATGAAAAAATTGATGAGACAAGTTAATACAATCTTGCACGATATGATATCGCACCAAGTACTTGTTTTAACAGATAGTAATGAACTAATAATTTAATAAGTTAATTGTTGAATAGTTTAAGCCTTGAGGCCCCTTCCTTGGGTGTCCTAAAATATGGGGCCCCAATGAACCGTCAGTTATTTTGTTTGTGATGAAAGTGGTTTCAAATGAAAGCATGATCCCCCACCACCATCCCACTGCCCTCTTTAGCGCACCAATTAACAGTGTTAAAACGGTTTGATACATAGGGAGTAAGAGGTTATTTCATGTAAAGGTGCAAATCGATCGAAATTGAGTATTTGGTTTGGTTTCAAAGAGTATTGGTGTGATCTAGAATTGGATCAACTCCCGCGTTGATTTTGAACATTGATACTCATATTGAACCTGCTCAGTTCTTATATGACTCGGTTTCAATTCTTGTACTTATTTATAGTGATATATATTACAATTAATTAGTATTATAATGTATTAATATACTATAATGTACTAGTGTTATTTTATATGGTACTTAAATTCGATTAATTTTTTTATTCAATTTGTTTCGGTTTTGATTATTTCATCCAATTTTGGTTTTCAATTTCTATCCCAATTTGACACCATAAATCTAAGGGTAATTTATAGCGCCACCCTCTGAAGAATGCCAATATTAGAGGGACACCCCCTCTCTTTCATCAAATTAGACTCGGACCCGTTGTCGTTAGTCACTGTTAAGTCAAGAGGTAAAATGACCGTTATACCCTTTTCACTAAAACTTATTTTAACCCAATTCCTCTTCACCCCTACCTATTCTCACCTTCACCGAGAGAGAGAGAGAGAGAGAGAGAGAGAGAGAGAGAGACGGTTCCCAGGGTCATGAGATGCCTTGTAAGTATATCTACCATTCCAATTGTATCCTACCTTGGCTTTCTCTTTGGAATTCTTGCCCCGTTTGCCGCCACGAATTGCCTACAGATGTCCATGGCAGAAACTCAATCGAGACTGATGGAATCCCGGGTGGCCAATCTCCGGCGGTAGCTGATGAAGAAACGATGGGGTTGACCATATGGAGGCTACCTGGTGGTGGGTTTTCAGTTGGGAGGTTTTCTGGGGGTAGACGAGCGGCTGAACGTGAACTTCCCGTTGTTTTTACAGAGATGGATGGTGGGTTCATTTTTGGTGGGGCTCCAAGGAGGATTCCATGTTGCTATAATAGTTTCAGATATTGTACAGCTCAGAAACTCAGTAAATCTTTGCAATTGATCCAAACTTACATTGGCACAAATCAAATTTTAAGGTACTGTAATAACACCCCATGATATCTCTTTCGTACTAGGCCACACGATTAGGTAAAGACAAGTAGACGATTACTTGAAAACAAACAAGTAGCTAACAAGAAAACCATTTCTTGATGAGTGATTGAAAAAAGAAGTAGCAAGCCTGGCTTTATTTCTTTTCTGAACTATCTGTATCTCTTCATCTTGTTTCATGCCCTGCAAATTTAACAACAAACCCACCAAAAAGAAAAAGAATGTTACAGAAAGTGATTACATTAAGAAAAACACGTAACAATCTTTTTGGCTTTTTCCAGAGGAACAGAAGAAAGACTTCTCAAAGAAGACTCTTGAGAGAGAGAGAGAAGGGAAGTAAGGCATATGGACCTGCTTGAATGTGAACTCCTCAGGCGTATCAGAGTCTTCAACTCTCTCCGACATCGATTCAAGCACAAAGGGGTTTTTCCTGGTCACCGTAAGGTCTGCAAGTCGCCTCTGCTATGACCGATCGCCATCGCCGCTGCTATGACTGATCGCCATCGCCGCTGCTATGACCGATCGCCATCGCCGGTTGAATGGGATCTTGAAATGGGGACCAAATCGATAGATTTTAGGTGAAAGAAATAGTAACTTATTACAAGGATATTTTAGGTACTTCATATTTAATAAGGGTATTTTGGTATTTAAAATAAAATATTGTTGCTGACATCAGCATATAGGGTATATTCCTTAACAGTGACTGAGGGTAAGGGGTCTGGGTCTAATTTGGTGAAACAGAGGGGGTTTTCTTATAATTGTGGCATTCTCCAGGGGGTGGCGCTGTAAATTACCCTTAATCTAATGTGAGGAGGAGAAAGATAAGGTACATTAGTGATTGGCTTAGAGAACTATTTTGTTTCTTTAATGGGTAACTGGTAGCAGTATGTAAGTTTTGCGAGCTTATTTATTCGCATATTTTATATTAACTGTACATATGGCATTAGGGGTAATTCGAGCCGTCAATTGATTTTAACTGAATTTTATGGTAAATGGTTCCCACCTTTTGCGGTGAGAGTTTGTCTCTCTCTCTCTCTCTCTCTCTCTCTCTCTCTCTCTCTCTCTCTCTCTCTCTCTCTCTCTCTCTTCTGATTCTTGCATCCTCCTCCCGACTGTCTCTCTCACTTCTCGGAGCTCTAGTAAAGTAATTTTTTACAAGGCTATTGAATGCGGCAAGTGATGCTTTCCAGACTACCCTCCTCATCAATGCGAAGATCTAGTAAAAATCTCACAAATTAGACTTTAGAAAAGAAACCATCCATAATTTTGGAATACTACATATTCCATCGCAGTCATCATCTCCTAAAGACCAAGCAAAGATCAACGAGCTTAGACGTCTTACTCAAAAATAAGTCATTCGCACTTTGAAAATGAATGAAATAAGACAAAACTAAAATCTCATAATAGTGAAGAAACCCATAACAATTAAAAGCAGAAAATTAAAGAGGATACAATCAAAAGCGATGGACTAGGGGAAAAAACTCGATTGATGAGGCGGGGAGAGGGAGGGGACGGGGAAAGGGGGCTTCCAGGTTCACAACGGAGAAGAGAGGGCAAGGTGGTAGGAGGATGGAGATGCGCGGAAGGGAGAAAGATTATGGTTGGAGCCGGTTTTAGGTTAGCAGTTCAACAACAAAGATTAGATGAGATTAAATCAACGGTTCTTAATTGAAGAATGTTCTCTCAAATTATTTATGTCTAGGTGCTGCGACTTTTTCATTAATTAACATTTTAAACACTATTAGTACATATATATTTTTTTTTTGGGTAAACAACACCATTAGTACACATATATCAGAAAGTTATCTCATAAAGTTTAATAAATCTCATAGAAGAGCAAGTGTTTTTTGTTGGAAAGTGACCCTTACGCCACAAATACAGGGTGCATGCCCTAGGAGGCATACATCGATTATTGCATATCCCTGAGTGTATGTGACACTAGATCATTCTCAGACAGAAAACTTTGTCCCCCTTTAAATATTCCAATTCCTTGGTTAGAAATGTTTTCACATTTTTCTCTCACACTAGATGAGATCACGAGAGAGACGAGTTAGAAAGACAATGTTTTCCATTGCTATCAGTACTGATAGATTGTAAGCGTGCTGGAACTCAATGGCTATACCATCAAACACTTATTAAGCTTAGGAAGTTCACCAAATTAAATCAGGCTCTGTTATTCCACTCCAATGGTGTACAATTGATCCGTACAATAAGCTAAGAAGCATCCAAGATTCCATCCTTTATCTGCATCTATGAGTGACGCCCTGATGATCTAAATAACTTCCCTTTCGGATTTGGGTTGTGATACACACAAAATAGTTGCTCAACAGAATGTAAACACATGGCACCCAACCGCGATCAAAATACAGGGAAATTTGAAATACCAACAAAACCCGAAATCCAATGGAGTCGTGGAAGGACTCTACCAGCCCAAAATCAGGATAATCTGATAAGAATGGGAATGTTCCTCATAGGAAGGGGAAAACGTGCAAGATATGATCCTCCAAAACCACCCTAGGTTTGTCAAGAACAGAGAAATGTCTCCTAGTAAGACTCTACGTATCCGATCCTATAAAAGAAATGGTGAGAGTATAAATTTTTGCATAATTTTCATCCTTCTAAGAGTTGAGCTGTTGGAGAACTTCACTATCGTGGCTACCATAGTGGTGATAAGCAAGAGCACACTCAAATGGAATGGCAAAATAATAAATAAATAAAAAATAGGAGATAATGCCAGAAGTTTAAATAACTAAAGTTTCCTGTTAGTGGCAAGACTGTAATTATGGAAGTTCAATTAGAATCCCACAGTATGCACTACGTATGGGGCAAGGAAATTCTTGAAAATAAGTTAAAAATGATGACAAAAGATAATAATCAGAAAAGAGAGGACGGGAATGAACTATTTTGAAAAACGTGGGTGATTTTCTCGAAGATATCATGTCAATCCGAATCCATTCTCTTTAGAGGGGGAGGGGGTTCTCTGGGTAGGTCAACACATAGAAAGGATGTGTTACTGATGTAGATGCATAGCCTTAGACCCATCCTAGCCCTTATGAGTATCTAGAAGGAGATGAACCGGAACTAATTTGTGATCAAAGTTTACCAATTTGGAACCATAGCTATTACGATCTTTAGGTTTTATTTACTTTTATTTTAGGATTACATATAATATTTTATTTTGTTTACTTAAGGAGGAGATAACTGTTATGACTTAGTTTCTATTAATTATAGTTTCCAATTAAAGTTAGTTTCCTTTCGTGTTGAGTTTTCTTTTATTATTTATACCAATGTAACCGATGGGTATTGCAAATTAGAATGATGAATTAATTATTTGGTTGAAACCTTGTGGTTTGCTTGGTCGTGTGAATTTCCTCCTTTCCTTTGTGAGATTCTTTCCTTCTTCCCTAAGGCCCTTCATCAGTTTCCAAATACGGAAGAAGGGGCAATCGGGGAAGAGATGGTTGGTGTCTTCAAAACCATTCCAGCATAGGCAATCAAGTGCAGGAGACATGAATGGACAAACTGACTTTAAGAAAGGGTACAAAAATAAATTACATCTTCCATCATTAAACCCCCAATCGCAACTGTTAGGGCTCCAAACACTTAGTTCCAGGCCTGCGACAACTACTTGCTATCTGAAGAACCGCGATGACTATTGTGATCTGCAATCGGTGGATAGTGAAATTTCATAGCTTTATCTAAAGTGTTTGGAAAATCATATATTCTCTTTACCCTTGTCCTTGTCTCACTCTCTGCCCTCCGTACTCTGGAGATGTAAAACAAAACACAAGCCCACAATACTAATTTCCAAGTGAGAATGATGAAGTTACCCATAGGGCTCTACTGTTCTAGCTGATCAATCAACATGAGAAAGATACAAGGGATCAGTACCACTACTCTGGCTTCTGGAAGATACAAGTAAATCAGGTCACAGGGAAACTTATTTAGACTATTAACAGATACAGACATCTCAAACGGTTACCTTGAAGGTCCCTAAGAAATATAAATACCCAATATTTGTGTATGAGAGCTTCGAGATTATAAAATCTCCAGATTCCAGAGTAAGGAAATCAATGGCAAACGAAAATAATATTTGTGCTGTAATCATTATATGTTCTCAGTGAGCAGAGGTCTCTGATGAGATTCAAAAAGGAAATATATTGAACCAGAAATTTCTATACATGGGTATTGTCTTGCAGGTCCCGCTTATCTCATGTTCTCAGTGAGCAGAGGTGCCGCTTCTTGTACTTGATCTTCTTCAATGGGGCAATTGTCTTGCAGGTCTACAATGGAAGTATATGGGGTTTCACAATACCAAGAGATGGGTTATAGCAATATATAAGAGGGGTAGTATCATCTGTTCATATTTTCCATATCTCGAAGTTAGCACCGCCACAAAAAATGTAAAGGGAACTAATTTCGTAATAAAGTGACCATCACATGTCATATGGTTTTTCTAGGATGGTATGTGTAATTTTCTATTATTTATTTATTTCTTTTTGGGGGGCGCTAAAATTATCGTTGAAAACAAATTAGCATGTGTTACAAAGTTTTGTAACACATTTTGGAAATTTTTTTAATTCCTCTACAATCTTCCTTATTAAGACCATACCCTGTAGAATATTTTCTGCGAAAATTAACGAAGCCAAGGAAATTAAGTTAGAAACGATATAAATTGGGGTTAAAACATAGAAACCTTATGATGGATAACCTAAAACAAGGGGCCCAACGCCAAGTATTTGCAAGAAAACACTAACTTACCTGACCCCTCCCCATGGATTATTTATGTTTCTGTCAACATTAGGAGCTGAGCCAGAATACAAATTGGACAATTATAGCTGTCTACACTGAAAGTGCTGTAGAAAGACTATACACAAAGTTAGAATCCCATGAAAGTTGTGTTAGCAGCTAGTTGACGTGGCAGAATGAATTCAGTTTAACCTAAAGATGCACCTTTTCTGATCCCTCCAACCAAATAGACTAGAATTATTACAGTCAGTCATCCAAATATGTCTTCAAAAAAACTACTAAAAATCTTTAAGGGCCTACAACAAGATCACCCCAGGAAGTCTCATCCTCAAGGATCGTCAAGAGTCCCAAGACTTGACCATAGAAGAGATCTGCCAAAAATTAACCCAAGTAGTGTAGTTAAGGCAACTGGTCGATAACTTATTGACTAGTAGTTTAATCTTTCAACTCAACTAAACAAGTTTCTGATGACTGCCTTCCCAAAACATGACACATTCAAAAAGAGAATTACTAAGAACACACCGCATGTACTGACAAGAGCTAGTATTTACAAGGAGCATAATATTGGGATATTTCTGTCTTAAAAGCATATACAGAAAAAGTGACTTGGTATAATCAAGAACTGAATTGGCTCTAGCAGATCGACTACCTAAACCTACCCCACTGATACACCTAGGCCAGTTCATATTAATATGACATGTGGTCATTCATTAGTCAACAATGTAACACAATACTGATCCTAATGCATTTTGAGTTGAAAGGATGCAGAAAGGAGAAAGCCAAAAGCTACTGATGCCTCATCAACAAATTATTACTTTTCAAGGAATAATAAGAATTGATTTTAAAAGTGATCAAGTAAAGACAACCCCATGGGAAAGCATACTAGCACACAAAGTTAAAACTACATTGTATGAATACAAATTACCAGCAACATGATCATGGATGGCCCCATATTTAAATAATCGCCAGAGAGGCCTCTCTTGGAAGCTCATCTGGCCATGATAATTGTAAGACATAATCATGGCTGTAATAAGATGATTTTTAAGTCTTGGAATAAAAATATAGCCCGCTAAATCAGATGTAATATTTTCATGGAAATTCTCTCCTTTCAAGTCATCCACTAAGCTGGTGCTTGTTGCAAACCAGTGCATTAAACTTTCGACTCTGCAATTGTTGCATCAACAGTACATATTTCTCTCTACAACACTAGGATGACTCCTATGTGGCTTCTGATACACCAGCTAAACTCACCCTGGGTTGGCTGCCAAGATTCCATGAAAATTCAGCCAGAGATCATCAATGAGGTATGGAAGTAAATGGACCTGATCTAATAACAATAACAGTCTCCCGATCCCTCAACATATGTAAAGAAATCGTAATTCCTGGAAAACATCCAGAGGGACAGCTTATCTAACCATCATCACTATTATGATCTCTAATGCAAGCCTAGTCCAAAAATTGGTCCCATTTGGCCAGTACTTGGTTATGGGCTTATTTTAAGTGTTTTTATTTGTGATAAACTCAATTATAAGGCCCAAAGGGAGTACATGAATTAATATTTTAATTTAGTATTCTAGTGTGGGATCCTCTTGGTGATTAATTAGTTTTAGTCTAGTAGTTTAATCTTGTTAGATGCCTTTATTTATTAATCAGTGTCAGGACAGGTTTAGGAATTAGAAGTAAAACTCTTGTTCTTTTTTCTGGTTTCATACAAGTCATGAAACCCCCCATTGATTGTTCAGTTTTTGAATAAGAACATTTTATTTGAAGTGTGTAAGAAACTTCACTCTCCCCTCACAATCTCTTTTCTCTTCCTCTTTTTCTCTCCCTCATCCCCATTTACTCTTCTTCTTTGGACAGCACCCTTTTTCTGTATATTTTCTTTCCCATAGTTTCTATCTTATTCAATTATTATCCACATTGCATTCTGCTGAATTTGTGAAGAATGACATGCATAGTTTGGGTCTTGTACCAAGTATAGAGCCTACTGGAGAGCAATGATCCATGTAGCCGACTCCATTTAGCTGAGATTCTCCTGACTCGCTGGGCTGTGCATCTCTTTCGTTCTTCATTTTTCATTTCTCATCCATCTTTTCTCATCTCATCTCTTCCTTCCACTTTTCTGTTTAGACCTCAGTTTTCTTTACATGGATCCACATGTAACCCTAGGATAAGGCTGAGTTTGTTGTTGTTGCTTATTGCTGAAATCAGCAAGCCAGCAAGCTTTTCAGCCCTCGTTCTTTTTTTTTTTTT
>NC_056558.1:18243971-18339620 GCF_013358625.1 Macadamia integrifolia
TTTTTTTTTTTTTTTTTTGGGTGGGGCGGAGGAGGGATTAGAGCCTAACTTGGCTATGGAATATGGATATCTTTATTTTCAATGGTTTTCATCTGTCCAGTGAAAATACTTCTCCATTGTTAGATGGATGGAATAAGAACTTACTCTCACAGTCTTGAGGTGGAGATGCAGTCTAAGATAAATTGAGATCAATCGTTGAATCTAATGATGATGTCTTCAATGAATTTTAGTTTCTTACTACTTTAATGGTGCTAGATGCCCCGAGTATTTCGTTCTTCCAAACACGTCATCATAGTTGATCAATCTTGGATACAAAAAAGGTAGTCCTTGATCATGAAGGGAACTTATGTACCTTGAAGCCTTCTAATATTCAACAAAAAATAGTTCTGCAAAGACTGGTTGATGATGAACCCTCAAAGCCAATCGAAGCCACACCAATAGTGCAGACACAAGGAGTTGAAAGAGGAAGACATCGGAGAAATTCCTAAGCCTACTGAGGCAGCAAAGCAAGAAATTTTAGATGACATTGCTGGTTCTATCGGAGCTTCATTGCCTACAGTAGAAGGTCAGCCCTTTAAGCCAAAAGCGAGCTTGTAATTCAAGTAACAACAAACACTAGTTGAGTGAAACCCATTCTACAACATGAATTCGTTTTCCTCATAAGTTTCAAGACAGATAACATCAAAGCTTGGTATTTTAAATTTTGTTTGAATTCAAGACAAGAAGTCGTGGACCCGGTCCAAAAAATTGGTCTTATCTTTCTAGTACTAAGTTAAGGACTTCTGCTTTAAGTCTTTTTATTTGTATCGGCTCAATTATAAGGCCCATAATTAGGTCCATATGGGGTACATGAATTTAGTCATTTAATTTGGTATTCTTAGTCTTGGGGGTTAAGTAGTTTTAGTCTAGTAGTTTATCCTTAGACTGCTTTATTTTTTAATCAATGCCATGATATGTTTAGGAATCAGAAGCCAGGTAAAACTATTATATTTCAGGTTTTAAAAATGAGATATAACCCCATCGATTGGTCAGTTTTTGAATAAGAATAGTTATTGAAAATATTTGTAAGAAATCTCTCTCTCATCCCTATGGCTGTCACTCGACTCACTCTTCTTTGGACTGGAACCCTTTCTCACTAACTTTTCTCCCCCTTAGTTTCTACCTTAGTCCCTTATTTGCCCCCTCGCAGGCTGCTGAAATCAGCAAACCACCAATCCAATCTGATCTCTGATTCCTAAACTAGAATCTAAAAATGGCTGCCTCCATCAATCTCAGATACAACCTCTTTCAAGTTGTCCCCTTTCTCTAAATATTCTGTTATTCCTCCCTACCCATGTGGTCCACTAACCCACCTTAACTGTGGATCTTGATAGGAGCTAGAAGCATTCAAAGCCCACAGAAGTGTATTTTTATCCAGCACCACACTGACCAAACAACCCAGTTCTCTTCCATCTCTGATAACTTTCATACAACAGAGTACACCCACGTTATGGACCCAATTTAGAATACTAGTTTAAGAATATTCTCACATTCTACAAGAAATTGACAAAATAAATGTCATGAAGATTAGTGAGTTCCTGTTAATCTCACAAAGCCAAAATTTCTTGCCACGTGGCAGACTTCAATGGATGCGTTAGGTCCATGTGATGGACCTAATCAATCTCACCAATGAAGTTCTGGACTAGTGCAAGTACATGTAAGTGGCTTTCCTCTTTTTTCAGCTATTAACATTTTTTAAGCTTAGCCAAACGGCCACTACATCTATCTTATCTTTTTTTATTCATGAATATATTTACATTGGCCAAAATATTTCACCATAACAACTGAAGTACCAAACATTTCACTTTTGGGACCAAACTGAAACTGGCACCAAAACAAACTTCAGAACTAAGATCTGTATATTAATTTTTTGACATATTTCTAGGATTCAAAGGCAATGCAATAAGAATTTAGAATGTAGGCAGCAAAGCACATTGGAAGCA
Organism: Macadamia integrifolia; assembly: GCF_013358625.1. Classification (NCBI taxonomy): domain Eukaryota; kingdom Viridiplantae; phylum Streptophyta; class Magnoliopsida; order Proteales; family Proteaceae; genus Macadamia; species Macadamia integrifolia. The sequence continues at coordinate 18,245,954 of NC_056558.1, forward strand.
AATCAGGATGTCAGGACAAGGAGCACTTACACCATGAAAATTGTCAGCACATGAAAAGCTCTTCCTAATTTTCAACAGCACCAAATATGAAATCAGAAATAGAGACGGCTATATGACACATCATCAGCCTGCTACCCTTATCGCACCTATCTCATCCAACTTTGTGCTCTTTTGCTGAAATGATTCAAAGGAAAAGCAGAACACTATTAAAGAAGCAGATGAAATAAGCATGGCTTGTTTCATAAGAACTATAAACTACAGGTTGCATGCACAACCTTCAAGTATATCCAAAAGGACAAATTAGGAAACCTAATTGTGCATCTGTTACCTTACTTTTCTTGTGTCTGTGAATGTCAGCAAGATCTTCACTCCCGTCATGCTTCCTTTTCTGTAACTTATAAATAGACAAAACAAGACAATTATGTGAGACTCTTGAAGATAATAAGTGAAATAAAGTGACAAACTTTAAAATGACATATAAAACAAAAAATTTCTATTATTGAGATTCTGGGATCATAAAAATAAAAATGTTGCCACATGAACCCTGAGATTCCTTGTATTAAAATCATCCTAATACCATAGATACATAGAAAATGCCCATCAAGTCAGAAGTTCCACCCCATCTGTCGTATTGCAATAAGATTCAAATGTCAACATCTGAATGGGCAGTATAAATTGAAGGTAACTGGTCTAGAAAGGAAATTCATTCCTCCAAGGACTTTGTAATGTTGTGGCATCAACATTTCGGCCACCCCTCTTTCGGTGTTATGAAAAAACAATTACCACTCTTGTTTTTCTATGTATTTCAGTGTGAACCCTGTCTGTTTGCTAAGTATTGTCATTCTTGTTATCCTTACCATGGCAATAGATCCACCATCCCTTTTTATATTGTACATACTGATGCTTAGGGCCCTTCTCTCACTACCTCTTTGTTTGTCTATCGTTATTTTGTATGCTTTGTTGATGATTAATCCCACACTACATGGACCTTTTTTATGAAACATAAAAGTGAGGTCTATGATTTCAAAAATTTCTATCAAATGATTCGTACTCAATTTGATACTAAAATTAAAATTATTCATTTTGATAAAGAAGGGGTGAATACTATTGGTATTATCCATAAACTTGCTTGTGTTAACACACCCCAATAAAATGGGATAGTTGAGCGAAAAAATCACCATTTATTGGAAGTTGCTAAAAGTCTATTATTTGGCATGCATGTCCCTAAGACTTTCGTAAGATGCTTTTACTGTTGCCTTCTTAATCAACCGTATGCCCACGAAGCTTCTTGGTTCCAAATCTCCTTTGGATATTTTATCCCCTCAGGCTACTGCGTTCTCTCTTCCCCCCAAGGTGTTTGGGTGTGTTTACAATGTTCATGTCAATAAGCCTGCTCGGACTAAAGTTGACCCTACAACACTCAAATGCTACAAGTGCTACTATTCCTCTTCCTGAAGGCTACTTCTCTCCAAGGATGTCACCTTCTTTGAGTCCTGACCTTTCATTGCTCCTCATCACACCTCCTTCAAGGGGAGCCTAGTGGGAGTAAAAAGTTTGTTGATGTCATCCCTTTTCTTCTACCTTTGCCTATTTCCCCCTTTATCCTTGATGTTGGGAAACACAAAGAACTGGATGTTGTTGATATTGGTGATTATTCAGGTGGTGGTTCTGGTAATGATAAAGGAGTTGTGTATAAAAGAAGGAGAAAGAAGACCTACTAAGAGTCCTCTTTGGATCAACATCCTGAGTTCCACCTGCCTCAGTCAGGTAACATTCTATTGTGATATGGATACAAGGGTAGAATTATCCATAGGGGTACTTTGGTCGTGTATTCATTCTAGATTGTTCTCCATATTATAACTAAAGCTGGTCTGTGTTCCACTAGAAATAAGTTTTTCATTCCAGCATGGTATAATAGCGGGTGAGATCCAAACCCTAAGAATCTCTCTTTCTTCACTCACTCAGATGTAATCTCCCTGATTCTTCTTCTTCTCTAGCCTCTTAGATCTGATCTGCATTTTCCAATGATCTGAGAGACCCAACCCCTTTCTTTCCAAATCAGTTCTCCAAATAGAACTAGGACTAGAACTCCAACATGAAGTAGGACTAATTAACTAGTCATTCACTAATAGGGAAATCTAAATTGACTAAAAAACTGAAATAACATAGGAAATACACAAAACAGGACTCTAACTAACTAATGAATTAAGTCCCGTTTTCCTACTTTCTACCCATATTTTAGGCCCATTAAAGTGGCCCATTACAAAGAAAACCCATGGGATCAAAGGCCCGAAACATACATAACCCAACCCAAGGCTTATTTGCAATAAAATAAGCCCATTAAGTGACTTATCTATATCAACATCTCACCCACAGCTATCTCAACTGTTTGTTCATCCTTTTTCTCAGGAGAATAGAGCAAGCATAGGCTGCAAAATCAATTGTTCGAAACTATTACAATAATCTCTCTTAAATATAGATTCCAAACCTACAACTTAGCAACTAGTTCCCAAACAGGAAACTAAACTAGAAAGGAAACTAAAATAGAATAGCAACTAAACTCAAACTTGTAAATCAACTACTAGGAACATTCTAGAAGGCAGCTCCTCTCTTGCAAAGCATCTTTGACCACTCAAACAAAAGAAAAAAAAACCCAGCTTTACTTGGCGATCGCAAGCAGCAAGCAAGGATCTTCTGCACAGCTATCTTAGGCTGGCTCGATGGGCATCTTTAAGGTCTTCTAGAAGTCCAAATCTAGAAGGAAATATGCACTAATAAAGGGGGTATCCTATGCTGGCTGATGGGCTGCTGATGTGGCCAGCATAGGGCCAAAGCATGGGGACGAGCCAGGCTCGAATAAGCCCAAGGCTGGCTGCCCTTGTTGGCTGGTCTTCTGCTTCCTCCTGCGATATTGAAGACCATGATAGGGATCTACATCAAAAAGTGTGTCTCCTCAAGAAGGCTTTATACGGGCTCAATTAGTCCCCCAAGGCTTGGTTTGAGAAGTTAAAACAGGTTATTCTGAAGAGTGGGTATTGCTAGAGTCAAGCTAATCACGTTTTAGTTACTTGGCAAGGAAATGGTACCATCACAGCCTTTAGTGTCTATGTTGATGACAATGTGGTGATTGGAGATGACAGGGTTGAGATTACTAGGTTGAGGACCTACTTGGCTCAACAGTTTGAGATTAAAGACCTAGGCCCCTTGAAGTATCTCTGGGATTGAAGTGTCAAGGTCTAAAAAAGGGAATAACCATATGTCAAAGAAACCTTGTTCTAGACTTATTGAAAGAAACAGAGATGGGTTGCAAACCAGCAAACTCTCCTATTGATCAGAATCATAAGCTAGCGAAGACTGTGGAACTCCCTTGATGCAAGGAAATACCAGAGCCTTGTGAGGAAGTTGATATTTCTTTCTTTCACTCACCCAGATATCACCTATGCAGTTGGAGGCAAGGTTCAAAATATCATGTTTCGACCCTTGAGGAGATTGAAATTTCGATCTAAATCTGAGAAATTTTACTGGATTGGTGGATACTTTGGTTTCGACCCCCCCCCCAAAATGGTGTTTATTTGCCCTTTTTTTTTTGTACATCCTATTTAGACATTTCTAACCCATTCACATAATTAGTTTCATGAAAAAAACCTATAATCGTACTTTTTTTTTTTTTGTGCCAGGTTGGACCACCACAACGGTGGTCCGAAGGAGAGGTGGGCGCCCAATGGGTAGGGAGTTGGGGGGGGGGGGAGGAAAATGGTGCTTAGCAGCACCGGTGCACCTACAAGGGGAATGGATCCACTGACCTATTCCCTGAGCATGCTCCTACATGAGCAGTGCCAACCGCTGGGCCAAAGCCCAGGTGTGCTATAATCATACTTATGGTGTTGACCAAAGTTTGTTAATGTAAGTTGAGTCGTTAACTGAAACTATACTACATACGAACACATATAAGTTACTAACTAAAAATGTGGAAGACATTATTAAAAGTTTAAGACAGACAAAACATAACGTAAAGGATCCAAAATAAATATAATATTATACAATTCTGAGTTATCTCTCAAGTCTCAAGTCTCAACATTCAACACTCAACACTCAATTCCAAGTAGAGTGTCTAGGATGTCACAGACTTCCATTCCACGAGCTACGTACCATTGCAGATGTCATAGCTGCTCCTCAGAATGCACCACATACAAGTCCCCCATGACATGTTTTGGTAGTCCATCACTACCCATCTATAAGATGCATCATCAACATCAGCTAGGTATCCCAGCTTAGGGAATGTCTCAGTCACAATGACAGGATGTGGATGTGGCACACAAGGTTGGGACGGATACCCAAAGATACTGTCAACAAAAGATGACCCAACACATGAATTACCGTCTTGTCCAAATAAAGTAGAAGATCCACCATATTGTCCATACCCGCGACCATATTCAAATGAACAGGTGCTCTCGGAGGATGGCACACAAGGTTTGGGGAATTGGGATTTACCTTTTTGGTACAAGCCCTCTTCCTTAAGTAGATTTACTATGAATGTACAAGTTCCAAGCTTAAAATGAAGATTTGATGGCACAAGGGTAAAATCTTGAGTGTTTTCCAAAGTTTCCCACTTCATACAGAAAAAATAAGGGGAGGGTCGAAATTTTGAAATAAAAGGCTTCGTTTCCCGTTTAAGAAGGTTTTGTAAAGTCTGACCCATTGGAACGCTCGAAAAATTCCCACATTTCTAGGAAAATCCTCACATTTTGGTCGAAATGTGAAAATTTTGGTTGATACTAGTCGAAACCAGTGAGTTTTAAAAGTCACATGGTATTTCGTATCGGAGTCCTGGGATACCGCAAAAATAAGGACATTCCGACAGTATTAGTATAAACCTTGAACCATGGTTACAGTGGTGAGTTAGTTTATGCATGCACCCAAGAGTGGGGACTTGGATGTTGTATACTGCATCCTCAAATACTTAAAGTCTTCCCTAGTGAAAAGACTATTGTATTTTAAGCATAATTATATGAGGATATAAGGCTCCATTAATGCTGACTAGGCTGGTTCAGTTTTAGAAAACTAAACTGCATCTTGGCATTTTACATTTGTGGGTGGTAACCTGGTCATATAGAGGAGCAAAAAGCATCCAGTTGTAGCTCGATCAAGTGCAAAGGTAGAATTTTGAACAATGTGAACTCCTATGGTTGAGAAGGCTATTCCAAGTGCTAGGGTTTGATACTAAGGCAACTATACATCTCTATTGTGAACAAGTATGCCATATGTATAGGTCAATCTTGTGCAACATGACCAGACGAAGCAAATAGAGGTGGATAGCATAGTTGTCATGGCGTCAAATCGATCCAAGGTGGTGGAGGGGTGGCTAATCGATTTGGCGATGAATCACCCGTTATGGCGTTGCTATGGCGGTCAAATCGCCCATGTGTAATTTTTTATTTTCTTTATTTTCTAAAGTTATTTAGTATGCTACTTTTTTATTCCCCCTATTTTCTAAAGTTATTTAGCATGCTACAACCTATAATATATACCCTATAACAAATGAAACCAACATTAAGCAACATCAAATCATCAAAAATCAAAATAGCCCTATCAAAATCACCCTGCATTTTACAAAAAATTGACTGCCTAGTGAATTAGGCGTGACCTGGTGTCCATGGCGGTGCCATGGCGACGCCTATCAGCCAATGGCGACCGCCATTTGTGAGTCACGTAAATTGTAGCACTGCCATGAACTTCTTTTTCAGCCAGGATGCCAAATCGCCGCCTTGGCGACGCCATGACAACTATGGTGGATGGACACTTCATCATATGCACTCCTTTTGTGAGGGCTGGTAATCAGTTAGCAAATGTCTTCACAAAGGGGCTCACCCATCATTAGTTCCATACCCTATTATGCAAGCTAGGAATGTATGATATTTATTCTCCAGCTTGAGGTAAAGTGTTAGAGTTTAAGGGTACTTTAGGAACTAGTTTATTTACTTGTCTTATCTTGTATTTGTCTTTTTTTGGGGGGTAAAAATAATAAATTCATTACAAAAGGAAGGAATAAGGGGGGATAATATACAAGGCCCCTGAGGGGAAAGAAAGAAAATACAAAGCAAAAGAGAAAGGGTACCAAGCCTAAGGGGGAGGGGGAGGAAGAGGGCAACATGCCGTAAGGGGAGTCGATGTAAATAAGTCATTTAATGGGCTTTCAAGGAATTCGCCACGAAAATAACAGGGCTGAGAATTAGATTGGGCAGCAGTAGCCTCCTTCAATTCTTCGAACTTTAGGTCTATAAATGTATTCTAATGGGAATCCTGTGGAAGGAAGAGCCTTTTTTGGATATATGCAGGGAGGTATTGTGTCGCTAACTTATACTTCATCTCTTCCCAAGTCCTAGGCACATGTCCTCGAACTCGGAGTTGCTTTTCATGGACTCTCCACCATTCCCTAGCATAATCAATCAACCAGAAGCAAACAAATTGAAGTTTTTGTGTCTCTGTCAAGTTATAGTAGTCAATGGAGTTCTAGTCCTACTCCATGTTGGAGTTCTAGTCCTAGTTCTATTTGAAGTCCTACTTGTACTAGGAGTGTATAGTCCTATTTGGAAACTAGCTCCTAGTTGTAGTTTGATTGCTATTTTGCCCTCCATAAATAGAGGAGCATATGTACTCTCAATTCTCAAATTTGAATGAAGAAAGATTGCAATCAATTGTTTAGAGCAGCTGAGATAGCCACCTCCTCTCCCACAATATCTTGTTTTCTCTTTGTTTTCTACTTTAAAATTCTGTCTTTGTTTACTGTTATTGTGAAGAGCTAACAGAATTTCAGATCAGTCCAACAATCCATCGAATTCTGTCCAGCCTTTGTCATTCCCAATCGATCAGCCAAGAAGTCCAGGTTTGACAGCCAATCGACCTCAAGAACCTCCACCACTTGAAGAAAGCTTTGACCAGCATTGTAAGGAACTGTTCTCCTTCACCAGTGGGACACTCGATCCTTCTTGGGGAATCATTCAAGGCTGCCGACTGCTGTTCTTTCAGGTTCTTGGTCACTTTCTCTCTCTTAGGTCTGGTTTTCAAGAAAGTAAATATCTCATCAACCAACCGTCAGAAGTCCTTCAAATTTTTAGGTTTTTGTGCCCTCCCTAGAGACTACCTACACCCAAGAGTGCAGTTCAATTGGAGCTCTACAGACCTGGCTGCACCTCTCTCTCTCCAGCCATATGGCAGGTTTTTCTCTCTCCTATCGGGTTGAGTTTTGGGCTGGTTTTGCTCCTGCATTGCTATTATATCCTTGGGGGTTTATTTGATGGTCTTATTCCCTTGTTTCCTGGTCCTATTTGTCTTGTTTGGGCTCATAAACTGTTGGGGTAGTTTCTTGTAATCTACTCCTACATTAGGAGGGAGGGGGACAGAAGGGTGGAGGAGTTGAGAGTGGAGACCCTAAGAATCAACAATGAGCATGTTCCTAAGGGAGTCCTTTTCAGGAAAGTTTTACGATCTCGATCTCACCCCTAATCACGCTAAGCCAAAAAAGAGAGATCTCGCCGAGATCTTGCATTTTTTTCCCATTCGACTCGGTGGTTGGTCTTTGTGGCCATATGGTCTTTGTAGCTCCTGAAACTTGTTATTTACCCTATCTTAGGCCTTCTAAACATAGTGGAAACATCAGTTTTTTTAAAATCAAACCTAAAATGATGCTTTGATTTCACACCCTATGTAAGTAGTCTCCAACTCTTTGCCTAGGACTAGTATGCTCTATTCCACGATCCGCATTCCCCACACAACATAACATCTAATACTTTTAAAATTTAGAACACATTATCAATTTAAAAAGTGTTAGTAATGATAAGAATTTAAAAGAAATTACATATAATTACTTAATTGTTTAATATTTAACATTGATGACTGATGAGTCACATTCACATACATTGAAATGACATATGATAAGCCACATAACTACATAGGTACAATACATATTACATGTAGTATAGGAATGAAGTTTGGCAAGCAAAAGCACAAAAATCCCATTAACAATGTGTTTTTTTCTTTTTCAAAGTGTAGCGAGATAGGCAAGTTCTAGGCCATTTCTCGATGAGATGGGGTCGAGATAGTGAGATCTCAAGATATGGTTGATTTTGCGTATCGCCAGTTATCTCATCTCGGAAAATCTAAAAAGAGAGATATTAGCGAGATCTCCCCGAGATCTTGAACCATCCTTATAGGTTTATGGGGGAGCAAGTCCAGCTTAGAACTGACATCGAAGAAAATGGCACCAAATCTTGTCAAAAGAGCAAGAGTTGGAGGCCCGTCTTCATTGGCATCCCAGCAATAAGGCTATTACAACCTAAAAAGGCAATCTTTGGGTATAGGGAGGGAAAAAAAAAGGGAGGCTTTGGATGCATCGTCTTAATGAGCATTCACCCTATGTCTCAAATGGAACTTTAGTAAAAAAACCAGTATAATTATGTTGTTTTTCTCCTACATGAAGCATACTGGGCTGTAAATTTGTTGCATGAAGTGCGCATTGAACATTTCGAAAATACGGAAATCCCACATCCTTGTGCAATTTGAATTGCTCCTCTTTTTTTTTTTCTTTTAATGGCTAACCAATTGTTTAGTAACAAATACCATACCATCACAAAAAAGGAGGAAGAAAATCCCAACCTTGTCATGATGTTTCTTTGAGTGGTCAGCACCAGAATCGTGATGCCCACTTTTGTCTTTCTTCTTCTCCTTGTCCTTATCTTTACTCCGGTCCTTGTGGCGGTGTTTATGCTTCTTATGCTCCTTATCCTTTTCCTTATCCCTGTCCTTGTGCTTCTTATGTTTCTTCTCCTTATCTTTAGATTCACTTTTTGATTTACCTGCAACAGTAGGGATCCCCTTTTCTGCCTGTTTAACGATACCACTAAAGTATCAGCAATTCAGATAATGACTATATTATGTATGTTGCACCAATCAAGTCCTCAAAGATTTATCCATGAAAAATATCACCACACGCTAAAAAAAATCCAAGGAAAGTACAACCAAAGGGGAGAGTTCTTACAGACGGCAGATCAATGGGGGTTGTTTCTCTCAGCAGAAAGGCTTCTTTGAGAGTATCCAGGTCAAAAGGCTGTATGAGTGCATTTGTATCTCTTGCATACGAGGTGTCCTGAATGAGCTGGTCCAATTCCATCCCTTCTCCTTTCCTAATTTCTGTGTCACCCACCACATTGTGGAGATAGTGTGTATCGGAGATTGACAAAGGAAGTGACCTCTTGCAGAAGAACTCATGGTGGACTGACAACTTGTAGTGATTAATGAGATCAGCAGCACCAGTAAGTTCTCTGGGCCCTGCAGTTCCAAATAAAAAGGCCTCATTAAATCACAAAGTTCCAAAATTATAACATTGAGATATGATCTGATTAAAATAAAAATAAAAAATAAAAAATTGGTCAAAAAATAATAAATAATAAAAACTGGAATTATAAAAAAATTAATAAAAAATAAAAAGGGCAGATAAGATCTCTCCAAAATTGCCTGCATCCTACATTAAAGCCTTCATGAGGAAAGGTTTAAAGCTTGACTATTTTCCTCACATCAACACCAAAGGGGCAGTTTGGGAAACTGAGAACTAACACTATATGTTCAAACTTTTTAACACAAAAAAATAAATTGTCTTAGGGCTAACCCCTTGCTCAGAAAAAGTGTAACATTAAGACAAAAAAATAAGAAAATCCCAGACACAATAACGTGAATAACCAAGGCGTCAAGTGTAGGTACCGGACAACGTGACAGAAAGATAGTTTTAAGAGATGTCCTGGAGACGCATCGGAGAGATGCTAGATATACTTGGCTATGCATAGATGCGCTTATGACACATGCAAAACAAGTGTTTTTAAGCATTGTGCACCATAAATAAGCAATAAATAATGATCCAACCAATATCAGGTTGTCTCCGTCTCCATGGCATCCATGTGATTCAAATTTTCATTTGCAAGTGCAATATCAAACCTACTAATAACAATTAAGCAAGGAGATTTGGAGAAAAAAAATTATCCACACATACTAGCCCACAGTAATGCTTTGAAGTTCCAGACCAAGCAAGCAATATGCATGTATAAACATACTACTAAGTATAAACATGCATTAAGTAAATACAAATCTATCATACTACTACTAACATAGCAACATTTAGACAAACGTGAAGTACTATTTAATTATCAATAACAAGGGCAAGTGTTTTCTGTCTGAGAGCAGTCCCTATGCCTTAACACAAGCGTATGCGCCCCCAGGAGGGGCACGGTGGTCATTGGGCACCCCCTTGTCTGTGGCGCAGGGGCCATACTCGAACAGGAAACTTTGTCCCTAATAATAAATACTTAGCAACAAACAATTAATACATAATACTTCAAGCTTGTCTAAATGTGATCTCAATGTATAATGCTTTTATAGTTTTACGTATTGTTTACGCATCATATTGACATGATCAATCTAGATACATTCTGATACTCGATACCATGTGAACAGCAGTAAGCTACTAGTATAAATTTTCGAAGTAAAAAAATAAACACACACACACACACACACTAAAGGTTCAGCTCTGGGCAGCCAAAACCTGGGGTTCACAACTAGCTGCTAACAGAAGAGAAGGAAAAAAAAAATGGTGTTCACAACCAGCCTATTAAGATGCCCAAATGGTTCTTGAAACATATACGTAGGACCATAGGACTTTACAAGAAGAACTGGAGACAGCAAGGTGACGCTAAACGATTCCATATAGGTTGCCTCGCTAAATGCTCCAAAAAAGCGGCAACATCAGTTTCAGGAATCCCCAGCATATACACCTTACCTTCGGTCACATTGATCTCTGAAGAACCGATTCATCATCAAACTGCGAAAACCATGGTACAAGATCTTGATAAAAAAACAAACTTGGTCTGACTAGCTCCAAAGTCAAAGCCGATTTCAAAATAGGAAACTTTTGAACTGCCCCAAGAATTAGTTGTAAGAACCACTGTTGGGATCACTCCTTTGGAATGCTGATCAAACCCCAAAAAGCTTGGACTAAGCAGGTCAAGGGCTAGGGAGATCTGATTTCTTTTTTTGGGTGAATAAATAATTCATTACCAAGAAGAAAGGAAAAAATTACAGCCTTTAGAAAAGGGGGAAAAGAAAAGAAAAAGGCCCAGCTCAAGGGCAGGCATTCTTGATGATGGAGCTCGGCAGCTCCAAGGAATTTACAATATGGCAGTTCCTAGTGCAAGGATTACAAGAGGAGGAGATCCGAGAGATCTTTGCTTTGACATCGAAAGAGATGGAACACCAAATCTTATCCAGAGAGTGAGATTCAGAGGTCCATTTCCTATGATTTCTTTCCATCCAAATCTGTTTGATTGTTGCACAGAAGGCGAGCTTTCCCACTAGGTCACAAATAGACTTGCCTCAGAAGGTCATGTCCATCCAGATCCATTCTCTATGAAGAGGGAGGATTCTTCTAGTAGCAGGCCAACATTTGGCAAGTATCATTTTCCAGATGGATTTGGAGATTGTGCAAGCGAAGAAGAGGTGATCCACAGATTCTGGCTAATTCCCACAAAGGATGCACATTGGATCAACCGGGATGCCTTTTTGGATGAGGAAACTATGCATAGCCAAGGAGTTAGTGAATTCTCTCCAGACCGTGAAGCTATGCCGGGGAATGTGATGCGGAAACCAAAGGAGATTGTGCCAAGGTGTGGCTGGACCATGAATCCTAACAAAATCCCAAGCAGCACTAGCAGAGAAGATCTTGGAAGAAGAGGGAATCCAAAGAGTAGAGTCATGTCTTTGCCTCTAGGTGTCCAAGATGACCGGAAAGGAGTTCCAAATATCGACAAGCTGGCATGAGGGAAGTGCTGGGGGAGACCAAGAACCAGAAGATATAATGTCTGCCACCAAGGAGAGCTTGGGCAATCTAGAGTAATATATATATTTCTGGTGCTAGCAGCATGGTAAGGGCATGGTAAATGACTCATTTGGGGTGCCATAGATCAAGCCAAAGAAAGGTAGACAACTCATTACCGACTTGAGAAGAGATAGCCGAGGAGGGTTGGAGGCGGGTGGCCATGATCTTACTCCAACCACATGAAGCATCAGCATGGGTTTTCACTGCCCAAAAGGAGTAGGACCTAAGGAGGTTTGAGTACACCCACTTGACCCATATACTATCATTCTTGGAGATAATCTTCTAGGCCAGCTTAATGATTCCAACAGAATTCACCTCTTTGATCCTGCTTAGGCCCAAACCTCTTTCATTTTTGGGAAGGCAAACAGCAGCCCATCTAGCAGGGCGAAGGAATCTCATACACTCACTTCCTTTCCACAAGAAGGAAGCAAAAATGTGCTCAAGCTTGGAAATGATGGATTCCGGCAATCCGAATGTACCAGATCAAATGATTTCTTGATTCCTGCCCATAAGAAAAACCACCAAAACAGAATTCGATGAGCTATTTGTGTCTTCTGGTCTTCCACAGTAGCACCTCAGATTGGTTGGTGATCTTTGTAACAAACTTCTTTAATAAACAAGTAACCAAATAACAGAAAGAATAAAGTAGAAACCAAAAATTAATAGAGGGGAGAGGGTGAGGGGTAAGGGAATGGCTATCTCAGCCTGAGTCTCTCACCCTCAACTCTCACAGTTGATGAATAAACCTTTCATAGGCCCAAGAGTAAAGCATTGCTCACTAATAAAATTCATTAATCTTGACTAAAGCATTACAAACAATATTGGCCTCTTATATAGACTCTCAAGTTGATTATAAATAAGAAACTTTTAAATTAGGTAACTTCTGAAAAATAGAAACTAAGACTTAAAGACTAGTATTTTGTAAACCAAACTACTTGCTAACCAAGAAAACATTAAAACAAAACAAAAAAGCTATTATTCTAATATCACCAAACAATGGAAATTAATTGTCATCTAGAACAAATCCAAAAAGGAAACAAATCATATGACTACTATTTGATAGAGGGCCTGTAGAGAAAAGAGAGAAATCTCTGAGAGAAATCAAAGTTGCAGGGGAGAAGAGAAGAATAACACAATGAGGGGGGAAAGGGGTCACATGTCTTGCACCATACCCAGCACTAAAACATTCAATTCAATTCATCATTCAAATCTGTCTAATAAATTGGGTTGCATGCCTTTATATAATAAACTGAAACTAAACTTGCCTAATTAAAATCTAAAACTGAAATAGCAACTACTAATCACTTCCTCAACTCTAACTAACAAAATTAGAAACAAAATAAACTCAAATTGGTAACTCCCTAATGGACTATCAACTACCCAAAATAAAAAGATTGCAAGTAATCTCCAAACAAAATAAAATCCTAAAGATCCTAATGAATCCAAAAATTCAGTTGGGCCTGGTTCATCTCGGTTGAGATTTCTCAAAGTGTCAACCTAGTTCAGACTCGATTCTGCATCAACTCCCCCGATGTTGAGAAAAACTCGTCCACAAGTTTTAAAAAAAAAATAACAATAAAAACTCACGAACAAGGGTGAATTGCTCATCGTCTGCATTGCGAACAAAATCCATGATGTGAAGCTTTGGAGGTGTATTCAAGCCCGAAAAATTACGGGGAAGAACGAATTCATGATGATGAACAACTGGCACTGCATTGATGTCCTTCATTACTTGATCCACAATTTTCTCACTTTCTATTGTCATCACCTGTTCCACAATAGGACGGTCTTTCACTTGTGTTGAACTGTTAATGCATCTGGTTCGTCTTGTGGTTGTACTATGGGTATCACTTTCTTCGACTCAACCAATCCAATAAGATTAAATTTTTTATGCATGTGGTAAGCCTAGAGGGTGCACAAATTGTTGTCACAATCAAGGATGCCGTCTCGTTGTTCCAACCAGCCTCGACCCAATATAATGATGTACTGCGAAGAGTCAAACACTTCACAAAAAGCACCATCATAATAATGAAAAACAGAAAATTCAACAAATACATCATCCTCTCACTAAAAAATGATCTGATTGGTCTTTGACAACATATCCACACACATCGTGAGACAAAATTGTTATGTTGTCTCTCATTAATCAATAAACGAGCAGGTTTCCCATTTGGCAATCGCACTCTGAATCTGAACAGAAAAGGTTCCATGACAATAATAAAACTCCCAAATAAAATGAGGGGCAAGATAGTAAATAAACGGAAGTTGATAATGGGATGGTAGAATTGTAATTTGATAAGTTCAATAAGAAAAGTTACTACTCATATGAGTGAAGAGCACTTGGAAGCTAAAAGAATTTTAGGACCAAAAGGGAATAGGGGGGAATGAGAAGGGCAGTTTTGCAAGAAGAGAGGGATTTATTTAATGAAGTACAAAAGAGAGGAAGTGGGGTTGGTATTACCGTAGCTGCACAGGTGGTTACTTTATTTCATTTTTTTTTTCTTGTTGGAGTTGGAAAAAGCCAGCACGGTGCTCTGTTCTATCGACCCAGGGAACCAGCAAGAGAGGCTGGCTACGCAACAGTGTATGGATCGATGTGAGGAAGGGAAGAGGAATTGCAAGGGCCAGCTGTGGGACTGCGACTTCAACGAAGGTTGTTGATTCCAGAAATAGACTCGCGGCTGGAAGGCAGAAGACCAGAAACCAGGTATATTCTAATCTCAATCTCGCACTCTCTCTTCTCTTCGTCTTCTCTCTTTTGCAGCGATTTTTTTTTTCTTGCTTGACTACAGTCAAAAACCCCAGGAGGGGTTGGTTGAGCTCACGGCTAGAGCACGGCTAGAGCTCCAATCTTTTTTTTTTTTTTTCTTTTCACTTGTTGCTTGCGGAACCCTAAGTGAGGGCGATCGAAGAGAAAAAGAAAAGAAAGGGTGGTGGAGATTTCATTGGGCAGATTCGAATGGAGGATGGGTTTTGGTAGGAAACAAAGGAGAAAAAAAAAAATCTTTTTCCGGGTCGCAAAAGGGGTGGTGGTTAGGGAAGAGGCGCTACAAGGGAATAAGCTGGGTTTCTATTCCCTGGTCTAAACAGAGTTTTTTTTTTTTTTTTTTTGTTCTCAGTCTTGGCAGAAACCAGAATTTAGAAGGGGAAGAAGATAGGGAAGGAAAATAGGAACTGAGAAGGAGAGGATCCTTTGGCTCTAATACCACTAGATGGAGGGCCTGTAGAAAAAATGGAGAAATCTCTGAGAGAAATCAGAGTTGTAGGGGAGAAGAGAAGAATAGCACAAAAAGGGACAAAGGGGTCACACGTCTTGCACCATACCCGGTACTAAAACCTTCAATTCAATTCATCATTCAAATCTATGTAATAAATTGGGTTGCATGCCTTTATATAATAAACTAAAACTAAAACTTGCCTATTTAAAATCTAAAATTGAAATAGCAACTACTAATCACTTCCTCAAGTCTAACTAATAAAATTAAAAACGAAAAAAACTCAAATTGGGAACTTCCTAATGGATTGTCAATTACCCAAAATAAAAGATGGCAAATAATCCCCAAAAAAAAAAAAAATCCGAAAGATCCTAATGAATCCAAAAATCCAATTGGGCCTGGTTCATCTTGGTTGAGATTTCTCGAAGTGTCAACCTGTCAGCCTTGATTTTGCATCACTCTTGCTGAAATCGATGTGTTATAGGACATTTGATGGGGTAACCTTAGGGAAGAGGGAGAAAACCAGAATAGTAGGAGGGAGAAAGAGTAAACGCACAAATCAAACTAACTTCTCATTCAAAATAATTTCACTCTAATATGAAACGATGAGTGCATGCAAATTTATAAAGGGAAAATCAGAATAGTACTCCTTAGACTCTTACACTGACACAGACTCCTACTTTTCTATCTCATACGTATCCTGCCCAAAACAAACTTAAGAAAATAAAAGACTTAATATTAAATTAGACTCTTCCCACCCCTAGGCTAGACTGGTTCTTCTTGGCCCTTGGCTTCCACAGNCATCCTCTCACTAAAAAATGATCTGATTGGTCTTTGACAACATATCCACACACATCGTGAGACAAAATTGTTATGTTGTCTCTCATCAATCAATAAACGAGCAGGTTTCCCATTTGGCAATCGCACTCTGAATCTGAACACAAAAGGTTCCATGACAATAATAAAACGCCCAAATAAAATGAGGGGCAAGATAGTAAATAAATGGAAGTTGATAATGGGATGGTAGAATTGTAATTTGATAAGTTCAATAAGAAAAGTTACTACTCATATGAGTGAAGAGCACTTGGAAGCTAAAAGAATTTTAGGACCAAAAGGGAATAGGGGGGAATGAGAAGGGCAGTTTTGCAAGAAGACAGGGATTTATTTAATGAAGTACAAAAGAGAGGAAGTGGGGTTGGTATTATCGTAGCTGCACAGGTGGTTACTTTATTTCATTTTTTTTTTTTCTTGTTGGAGTTGGAAAAAACCAGCACGGTACTCTGTTTTATCGACCCAGGGAACCAGCAAGAGAGGCTGGCTTACGCAACAGTGTATGGATCGATGTGAGGAAGGGAAGAGGAATTGCAAGGGCCAGCTGTGGGACTGCAACTTCAACGAAGGTTGTTGATTCCAGAAATAGACTCGCAGCTGGAAGGCAGAAGACCAGAAACCAGGTATATTCTAATCTCAATCTCACACTCTCTCTTCTCTTCGTCTTCTCTCTTTTGCAGCAATTTTTTTTTTCTTGCTTGACTACAGTCAAAAACCCTACGAGGGGTTGGTTGAGCTCACGGCTAGAGCTCCAATCTTTTTTTTTTTTTTTTTTCTTTTCACTTGATGCTTGCGGAACCCTAAGTGAGGGCGTTCGAAGAGAAAAAGAAGAGAAAGGGTGGTGGGGATTTCATTGGGCAGATTCGAATGGAGGATGGGTTTTGGTAGGAACAAAGGAGAAAAAAAAAATTCTTTTTCCTGGTCGCAAAAGGGGTGGTGGTTAGGGAAGAGGCGCTGCAAGGGAATAAGTTGGGTTTCTGTTCTCTGGTCTAAACAGAGTTTTTTTTTTTTTTTCTTTTTTTTTTTTCTTTTTTTGTTCTCAGTCTTGGCAGAAACCAGAATTTAGAAGGGGAAGAAGATAGGGAAGGAAAATAGGAACTAAGAAGGAGAGGATCCTTCGGCTCTAATACCACTAGATGGAGGGCCTGTAGAGAAAATGGAGAAATCTCTGAGAGAAATCAGAGTTGCAAGGGAGAAGAGAAGAATAGCACAAAGAGGGAGAAAGGAGTTACACGTCTTGCACCACACCCGGTACTAAAACCTTCAATTCAATTCATCATTCAAATCTATGTAATAAATTGGGTTGCATGCCTTTATATAATAAACTAAAACTAAAACTTGCCTATTTAAAATCTAAAATTGAAATAGCAACTACTAATCACTTCCTCAAGTCTAACTAATAAAATTAGAAACGAAAAAAACTCAAATTGGGAACTTCCTAATGGATTGTCAATTACCCAACCATAGTTTTTAAGGCGCTGGTAAGGCGACGCCTTAGCAACGCCTTAGAGCTGATGCGGTCTAAATATGGTAAGGCAATGCTCCGCCTTATGTGATGTGGCGCCTTATGGGTTTTTTTTTTTTTTAAACACATTTTAAAATTACTTGATGAAGATTCCAAATATAGATTTTTTATTGGTAGGTGTATGGTTTTGTTAACACTTGAGATGTATGAGATCAGCTTTACTCCACCAAAAATAACCAAAACAAACAAAACAAAAACACGATTCACAAACAGGGTTTGGATTTTGTCAAGGGTTTTAAGAAAGGGCTTTGAGAAGGAATCAAGGAACAAGGAAGAACCACTGATCCAAGCGACCATTTTGCTCCGGTGAGCTTGTTCCGGCAGCGGTGATGATGTAATACTAAAATTGAGGAAGCTCAAAACAGTACCAGGGTAGGATCTTTTCTCAGAGAATAGGGAATTCTAGATATGGAGAATAGGATATTGCTAAAATTTGTTGAAAGATGAAAATGATGGAACAATAAACAATAAAATAACACCCGGGCTTCACACCGCAAGGTGGATCGACTGGATCAAACACCAACCTGCCTTGATCAAACACAAGGGATTTCTTGAGCAAACACAAGAGATTCTTGATCAAACACAAGAAAAAAGTTGCATAAGCAAACTTTGTTTTAAATTCTGAGTTGTCCTTGAATGCTTACAATTGATCCTTATTTATAGGACCAACTCAACAAAACATTACATACCCAACTTCCAACTAACAATAGTAGAAAGTCTTCACTCATTAAAGTTGGGGTAGGAAAGTCTTCACCTTCCAACTACTAAAGTTGAAAAAGTCTTCACTTACCAACTACCAAAAGTAAAAAAATCCTCACCTCTTAAAGTGGGAATGGGAAGTCTTCACCCCCAACTACCAAAGGTGGAAAAGTCTTCACCCATCATCACTTACAAAAGTGAATTGATCCCCCCATTTAGAAAAGTAAAAAAGTAAAAGTAAAAGTAACTTCTAACCACTTAAATTGAACCGATATTTGACCAACATGGACCATGATTCAATTGGAACTAAACTAAGACAAAAAACATGAAATAAAAACTAAGTATGAAAATTAATAAGCATCAACAAGGTAAAGCCACATGCTAGTTACTCTTGTTGGCCTTCTTCCTACGGATGTAGGTCAGATCTGCATCAGGTGAGCTTCATTCTTCTTTAACAGAAGTAGAAATATAGTGGATGACTTTAGGGCTTAGGCACTCATTTTGGCATCATAGAGGTAAGTATAATAAATACTTGTATTTTTTATGTCTTCTTTTCTTTATATTTATAATTTTGTTTCATAATTATGTATTTATATTATATGTTAATATGATTGATGATTGATGAACTTAGTTTATTCACTTTATTGATTTGTTTTCTTAATGAATATCTTACATTGGTATGAATATGAACCTTTAATATTTATTTAACATATGAGTAATAGGATTCAACTAGGATTTTAGCCAAATAGATTGGTTTTATAAAAAAAATTACATAGGAACGCTTTAGTCGATAAGGCGACGCTTTATGCCCGCCTTATCCCTAAGGCGCTCCGAAAGACCCTCAAACGCCTCCGTCGCCTTACCGCCTTAAAAACTATGTACCCAACATAAAAGATGGCAAATAATCCCAAAAAAAAATAAAATCCGAAAGATCCTAATGAATCCGAAAATCCAATTGGACCTGGTTTATCTTGGTTGAGATTTCTCGAAGTGTCAACCCGTCAGCCTCGATTTTGCATCACTCTTGCTGAAATCGATGTGTTATAGGAGGTTTGATGGGGTAACCTTAGGGAAGAAGGAGAAAACCAGAATAGTAGGAGGGAGAAAGAGTAAACGCACAAATCAAACTAACTTCTCATTCAAAATAATTTCACTCTAATATGAAACGATGAGTGCATGCAAATTTATAAAGGGAAAATCAGAATAGTACTCCTTAGACTCTTACACTGACACAGACTCCTACTTTTCTATCTCATACGTATCCTGCCCAAAACAAACTTAAGAAAATAAAAGACTTAATATTAAATTAGACTCCTTCCCACCCCTAGGCTAGACTAGTTCTTCTTGGCCCTTGGCTTCCACAGCCAGTCATGTTGGTCCAACCAGGTAAGTGCAGCTGTATCTACATCAAGATTTCTTCTTGAGCTTTCTTCCTTCCAATTTGAAGGGATAACTTGCAAGCCTTCTAGAAGATCTTCACAAGACAAATCTAGGAAAGGGATATGTTGCTCGATGGAGAGGAGGATATGCCTTGCTTGCTATGCAGAACCTATTGACCAAGAGAAGGAACCAGGTTTGTCCAAATCTGGTCTAGATCGATAGCAGCCTGGACCAAAGAAAACCAGACCTGTTATTCGTATTCTGAGATACGAATGCACATCACACAAGAATGCCGTTATTCGTATTCTGAGATATCTCAAGAAGGCTCTAGGTCGCGGTCTAATGTACTTTGTTCATGGATATGACCGTATTATGGGTTTGTGTGATGTTGATTGGGCTTGATCTCCCGTTGATAAGTGATCAACTATTGGGTACTGTACATTTGTTGATGGTAACCTTGTGTCTTGGAAGAGCAAGAAGCAAGCTATTGTGGCTAGTTCAAGGGGATATTTTGAGTATCGTGCCTTGGCTCATGCCACTTGTGAGTTGATATGGGTGAAGCAGTTGTTGGCATAACTTGGGTTTGAGGGCACTTCTTCTATGCAGTTGTGGTGATAACCAAGTTGCAATTCATATTACATCAAATCCAACGTTCCATAAGAGAACAGAGCATATTGAGAAGGATTGTCACTTTGTTCAGGAAAATTTACAACAAGGAGTTAACTTCACAAGTCATGTACGCCCAAGAGAACAACTTGCAGATCTTTTCACAAAGTCATTGGGGAATGATAAAGTTGATTATATTTGCAACAAGTTGAGCATGATTAACATCTATGCTCTAGCTTGAGGGAGAGTGTTAGAAACTATTATCGTAAAAAGAGAGGGGGTGTGACTTGCTCTTTAGCACAAGTAACGACTCTTCTTCCTACTGGGTTATGGTCTTTTTTTAGACTTTAGTTCCTAGTAAAACTATAAGACTGGTGCAATATGTTTTCTATTTAATGGATTAAGGAGGGCAGCCCCAACCAAATCTCTAGACATCTAATGATACCAAGGATGCACATTATTTGTATAAGTTAATGGATGAGGTTATAGTTGAGGTAGGTAAGAGAATGTCGTCCACGCAGTGACTGACAATGCAACAAATTTAAAAAAAGTTGGTTGCATGACGCAAGGATGATCACCAACTTCATCCATAATCACAATTGGGTTTTCGTATAGATGAGGTGGCACACAAGAGGGCAGCCCCAACCAAATCGACTTAGGACCCTCTCTCCAGACATCTAATGATACCAAGGATGCACATTATTTGTATAAATTAATGGATGAGGTTGTCGAGGAGATAGGGTAAGAGAACGTCATCCAGGTAGTGACTGACAATGAAACAAATTAAAAAAAAAAAAAAAATGGTTTCATGCTTATATTGAAGAGTAATTTATTTTGGACACTATGTGCAACTCATTCTATTGATTTGATGTTCAAGGACATTGGAGATATGCCCAATGTGCAGAAAGCAGTTAATTGACGCAAGGATGATCACCAACTCCATCTATAATCACAATTGGGTTTTGGTATTGATGAGGAGGCACAAAAGAGGGGATTTAGTGAGGCCTACTTAAGATGCTCACCCTACCAAGTGGTTTGAGTAGTAGATACACAGGGACTAAAGTTAGAAAAAAATTGTTCAAGATAGTCACCTCCACAAAGTTTTGGCAAAGGGTGCGTTGACTTCATTTGATTATGTACCCACACTTTTGTCTTCTTAAAGAAGTTGATGGGGATAAGGTGTAGACCATGGGTAGGATGGTGCTTGGCATGGAAATAGTTAAGCAAAAGATAGCTAATGACAAAGCAACGTCAAGCAAGAAGCATTTAAAAATTATAGAAGACCAATGGGAAAGGATGTTGGTTGAAGACATTCATCAGGCAGGTAATCTCTTAAGTAAATGACTTAGGTTTCATCTTGAACACTTACTAGCTACAATTTACTTATCAATATCCTAGCATAAATCACAAACCATGTGCAACATATTATTTGAATGCGAACAATCATTATGAGCCACATGCTGACAACACCACGATTGTCATGGAAGATGTTAGTAATACATTGTCTAATGATTACTCGATTGAGACTTAGACTATGAGTGGCCAACTAATATTTTAAATTTTAATACCTCTAGTGAAGTACGTTTCAGTAGGCCTCTCGTGAATTAGCTCGAATGGCTATCTATGCTAAACAGAATGCCCTAATAATTTAAGTATTATAATTTATTATGTTATTTAAAATTTGTTTCAAAATCTTAATATTGGAATTATCATTGTGCAGCTGCTAGATAGCTCAAGTGCTCAACTATGGACGTAGTGCTCCACACTTGAGGACGATGGCATTTCAGGTGTTACCCCACACGACATCCTCTAGTGGCTGCGAATGTAACTAGAGTACACTCAGGTTGATGCACAACAAACCACGCAATCATCTTTATTTTTGGATCAATAAATAAATTCATTACCAAGGAGAAGAAGATACAAAGGGAAAAGGGGAAGGGAAAGGGGCCAAGGCCCAATAAAAAAGAGACAACACTAACAAACTGACAAGCCTTTGCACAACACCACAAGATACCACCACAAAACAAAACTATCCTTGAGGAGTGGGGGAAATAGTGGAAATAGGAAGGCCCCATAAGACAACAATGAGCATGTTCCTTAGGGTGTGGCAAACGATGCGATGACAGAGGGATCTCAACTTGGAGCTGAGGAGCTGACATCGAAGTAAATAGCTTTCCAAATCATGTAAAGGAGCGAGAGTTGGAAATCCATCTACGAAGATTTCTCCCCATCCATATATGGTTAATGGCACAAAAGGCTAGCTTGCCCATAGTATCATAGATAGATGCCCCGGCAAAGGTCATGTTGATCCATATCCATTCTCTGGCAAAGGGGAGGATGATCCTTCTAAAAGGCCAATACTTGAGAAGGACTCTCTTCCAAACAGAGGAAGAGAAGGGACAGGAGAAAAATAAGTGATTGACATCTTCATTACCATTCCAATAAAGATAACAAGAAGAGGGGGACTAGAATATGCCAATAGATGAAGAAAGACTGCATAGGGAGGCAGTTGGAGATTGCCTGCCAAGACGTAAAGCTATGGCGAGGGATGTGACCTTTGAACCAAATGATGTTTCTCCAAGGAGCTAGAGCACCTTTGGATCTGATAAAGTCCCAAGCAGAGGCGAAAGTGAAGGTTCAAGACGAAAAGTGAAGCCATACAATCTTGTCTTCTCTACCCCTCCTATGACCAGGGGAGGGGAGGGGAGGGAGAGAGGACCACAGATCAAAAAGGGGGGAGAAGAAAGGGGGGACCATCCATTATCAAAGATGATGGAAGCAATTGTGGCAGATCGGCTCAGGCCAGAGGAGTATATGGGCCAAGGGGAGATTAATGTATAGAGGATGCCTAACGGATGCCAGGGGTAACCAGAGGGAGGTTGAGGACCATTGCCAATACAGGAGATGGCAATCAAAGCTAGAGATCTCAGCCCAAGGATCGTCCTCCAGACCCATGAAGCATCCCCAGAAGAGGGAGCCGACCAACTAGAATTAGTTTTGAGGGGAGAGGAATAGACCTGAGACACCCAAATGTTGTTATGTTTGGAGGCAATTTTCCAAAATAGCTTGAGAATCTCCACAGAGTTGGCTTCTTTGATTCTTCTTAACCCAAGAGCTCCCTCACATATGGGGAGACAGACGGTGGCCCAGGGGGTTAGGTGGAGGATTTTGGAGGAATCAGTTCCTTTCCCCATAGCCTTGATTGAAGAGGAGGGAAAGGCAAAAATTCCAGACCAACATAAGTATAAGGATTGAAGCATAGATCTAATCGAGGTGAGCCGGCCCACATAGGACAGAAGCTTGCCCCTCCAAAGTTAGAGCTTTTTTCTCAAGAAATCAAGCATAGGGGAACAATGATGGGCGGTCATCCTAAAAGAGATGACAGGGAGACCCAAGGGAGAAAGTGGCGCCAAGGAGGTGGGCTTATGTGGAGTCAGATGCACCAAAAAGGAAGAGAATGGATTTGAGAAGGTTGACACAAAGGCCCGAGAGGTTCTCAAAGAGATGGAGGGAGGACATAACGGTAGAGACGAATAAGGAGTCAACTTTAGAGAAAATCATGAGATCATCGGCAAAAGCAAGATGGGAGAGCATAATGGCTTTGAATTTAGGGATCGGGGAGATGAGATGGAGATCAATATTAGATTAGATGGAGCGGGAGAGAACATTGAGGCCAGGGAGAAGAGGAAGGGGGTAGGGGATAGCCTTGACGAATGCCAACGGTGAATGAAAAATATCCCGCCAGGCTACCATTAACCAAAACCGAGAAGCTAGTGGAAGAGATGGAAGAGTGGATCCAGTTATGCAAAACTGGAAAAGTTAAGTGTATATCCAGATTTGCATAACTATAATCATTATAATATGAAGTTGAAGTGATTTCATCTCTAATGTCCTTTTGCATATGTCATTTCCCCCTCCTTCATTCACTGGATTTACTCCTACATCTCCACTCCCCGTTTCTCTATTCTGGTCAATGGCAGCCGTACTAATTTCATCTATAATGTCCTTCTCCATGTAATTACCCCCTCCTTCATTCACTAGATTTACTCACGCATCTCTACCCCCTGTTTCTCTGTTCTGGTCAATGATAGCCCCGCTGGGTACTTCTCCTCTGCGGTCGGTATCACTTAAGGATGCCCCTTGTCCACCTTCCTCTTCTGCTTTTCCCTTGAGGTCCTCTCCCATTCCATTCAATCCTCAATTGACCAGCATCTCATCTCTCTCATCCCCAAATGCAAGGGTCTCTTATTCACCCATCTTGCTTTTGCCAATGATCTCATGATCTTCTCCAAAGTTGACATTTCCTCCATCTCCAGCATCTTGTCCTCCCTTCTCCCCTTTGAATCTCTCTGGGCGTCGTATTAATCTCCTCAAATCTAGCTTCTTGGGTGTCTCCGACGCTGGTAGAGACCAGTTGCTTGCCCTTTCTGGCTTCTCGTTGGGATCTCTCCCCGTCAAATCCCTTGGGCTGCCACTCATCTCCTCAAGGCTATCCTGCCACTATTACTCCCCCCTTTTGGACCTTATGATGAAATAGCTCCAACTTTGGAAAGGTAAGCTTCTCTCCTATGTTGGTTGTTTGGCTCTCATCAAATTTGTCCTCCATTCCATGTAGCTCAATCAGTCTGGCATTTATTCTTCACTCTGTCACTACAATAGACATTGACTCCCTTCGCTGCTCCTTCCTTTGGAAAGGAGCAGAATCTTCCAATTTCCTCCATCCCATGCCTTGGGCTAAGGTCTGCTCCCCCATAGCAGAAGGAGGCCTCGGTCTGAGGCAAATCAATAATGTTAGCTCAATTGGTATCTTCAAACTTATATGGAAAATTGCCTTAAAGCATAACCAAGGTTCAAAATAGCAAGGTTTCAACCTGGTATCGACCCTCAGGGAGACTGAAATTTCAGTCAAAATTTGGGAAATTTTGAGGAAACCAAGGAAATTTTCTGTGTTTGGTGGAAACTTTGGTTTTGACCCCCAAAATGTGTCTTTTTTTGCCTGATTTTTTGTGCCCTATTTTAGACATTTCTAATTCATTCACATAATTAGTTTCATGGAAAAAAAAAAACCTAAAGTCATACTTGTGGTGTTGACCAAAGTTCGCTATCTTACTTTGAGTCGTTGACTGAAACTATACTCATAAGTACATATATAAGTTACTAACTGAAAATGTGAAATACATTATTAAAAGTTTAAAACAAATAAAACATAATGTAAAGGATCTAAAATAAATAATAACATTACATAATTATAAGTTATCTCTCCAGTCTCAAGTCTCAACACTCAACACTCTACACTCAACACTCAACACTCTACACTCAACACTCAACACTCAACACTTAACAGCCAATTCCAAGTAGTGTCTAGGGGGTTTTAGTCCACGAGCTGCATACCACTGCAGATGTCGTAGCCGCTCCTCTGAATACAACACATTTGAGTCTCATGACATGTTTTGGGCCCAATTTTTTTCGTAGTCAGTCACTGCCCATCTATAAGATGCATCATCAACATCGGCTATGTATCCTTGCCTAGGGAATGACTCAGTCACAATGATAGGATGTGGATGTGGCACACGAGTTGGGATGGATACCCAAAGATACTATCAAAAAAATATGACCCACCACCTGAACTACCCTCGTGTCCAAATGAAGTAGAAGATCTACCACATTGTCCAAACCCACCTCCACATCCAAATGAACAAGTGCTCTCGACGGATGGCAGATAAGGTTTGGGGAAGACGGGATTCACCTTTTTGGTCCAAGCTTCCTTCCTTAGGTAGATTTACTATGAATGTGCAAGATCCAAGCTTAGAAAGAAGATTTTATGGCACAAGGACAAAATCTTAAGTGTTTTCCCGAGTTCCCCACTTCATAGAGAAGAATTAGGGGGACAGGGTCGAAATTTTGAAATAAGAATGCTTGTTTTCCCATTTAAGAGGATTTGCTGGCTCATTGGTCCACTCGAAAATTCCCACATTTCGAGGAATTTTCCTCGATACTGATTGAAACCAATGACTTTAAAAAGTCACATACATGGTATTTGGTATTGGAATCCTTTAATACCATTGAAATGTGGGAAATTTCTACAGTATCGGTGGAAACCTTGAACCATGAGCATAACAATATTTGGCTCTCTTGGGTCAATTCTTTTTTTTTTTTTTTAATAAGAGAACTCATTAACAAAGAGGATAAAAGAAAGAATACAACAACTCCCAAAGGGGAGAGAGAATCAAAGAACAATCCCTCAAGAGACAAGTGAGGGAGTCCGAAGTAAAGGGGGGAGAGGCCCCAATACAAAATGATATGACTATTCCTATGGAAAGCAATACAAGTTGAAGAAACACGAAAAATCTTTCCTTTTACATCGAAAGAGATGGATTCCCAAATCTACCTCAGAGGGCGAGATTTGGAGGTCCATTTCCTAAGGTTACGCTCCAACCAAATCTGCCTCTTGGGCCTACCCTTATCTTCTCATGAGGGACTCTCTCTGGACAGTGCCCCCATCTTATGCCTCATAGATCTGCCGTAAAATTTTCAGTGCTAGGCCTATTGCCCTTGGTGCGATTTCCTATTCTATCGGGATGGCTCCTCCACTTCCCTTCGGCTGGACCCTCGGCACCCCTTTGGCATCTTGCCCTCCCTGGTCCCCCTAGATCGATCTACTCTTTAGGGTTGAGTAGATTGGCCAAGGTTGATGACATCATGTCTGCCATGAGTTGGTCTCCTCCCTCCTCTCCCCCTCCTCTTATTGATCATTGGTCCTCCCTCCCCTTATCCCTCTTGGACATTGTGGTAGGGACAGGGTCCTCTGGCTCCCCTCCTCCCAGGGATTGTTCACTTATGTCTCTGCTTGGGATTTATTCAGTCTAACAGTCCCATTGTGCCATAGGGGAACATCATATGGTTCAAAGGCCACATCCCTCGCCACAGCTTTACTGTCCGGTGAGCCATCACCAACTGCCTTCATACCTAGTCTTTCCTCATTTACCCGTGCATTCAGGTTCCCCTCTCCTGTTGTCTCTATTGGACTGGCTTTGAAGATGTTGACCACCCTTTTCTCTCTTGCCCCTTTGCCTCCTTTTTTTGGAAGAAGGTCTTCAACTCCTTTTGGCCTTCCCGTAAACCCATCCTCCCTTTATCTCGAGAATGGATTTTGATTGACATGACGTTTGGAAGGTTTTCTATTTGCAATTCGATTGGAAGTTCCCTTTTAGTGCCAAATTAGCCACATCTAGACAGAGCGCAATCTGAGTAGATGGACTTCCAACTCCCGATCTTATGATAAGATTTGGAAAGCCATCTACTATGATGTGACCTCCAAGCTTAGTTGTCTTCACCATCGCCCGGTTAGTGATATACCCCAAGGAACAGACTCATTTGTTGCTTCCTAGGGCCTTCCCTCCTCCACCACATCCCCCCTATGATGTATCCCTTCTCTTAGTCAGGCTTCTGGCCCCTAGTTGTTGTCCCCTTCACTAAGGGCTTGTTCCTTATGGCTCCCCCTGCTTCTCCTTTGTATAGTCTTCCCCCTCATTATGAAGATGAAATATTTAGAGTTGGAGAAAGCAGGGGATGACATAGATGTCAACCCAACCAACATCAACTACATACTTGACGAATAAGATCCAACTGATACAATCATAGAGAACAAAAGAAGTGACTCATTTTCCCCCCTCCCCTCCTCCTGATCCCTTCCCCTTGACCTTCTCAACAAATTCATCCATGATCATCTTCTTCCTTCCCTCCATTCCATTCCCTCTAATGATGAAAAATCATTAGAGAATTGGAAGAGGAACCGGTTGATGATGATGAAACATAAGCACAACCCCAAATGAGAATAACAATAGCTCTGATGATCATTTAATTAGGAGGGCAAGGTCAGGTACTCCATATGGAGGAACCCAACAAGATAGTGATGATGATGAAGGTGGTGTTGTTGGTGGTGGTGGGGTTTCATAGTCTTATGAAGGGTTACAGTTCACATGTGAGGTAAGTTATATGCATGCAACCTAAGGTATGGATCATAGTGCTCTCCCACAGACAAAGTCTTACGGTCAGAAGGGTAAACATCCCCTCAATCCAAATGACAGTTGTGTGCAAATGAGGGGCATGGAGTCATTGAGCATGAGTTTGCATCACGTTGGTGCTTCATCAGGCCATGGACAATATGTTTCTTTAGGATTTTCTTCGGGCTATGGATATGGGGCTTTTCAGGGTATGGATATTGTGGACATAGTCAGGCACAACCACAACTTAATACTTTACCAGCATTGGCCCCTCTAAACCAGGACATGAGATTCTACCATGAGTGGGAGAGACATTACAATAGATATTCGACTGGGGTCAATATTATGCCTATGCTCGACAAGTGCACAACATCATCCTAGTCACTCATATTCCTGAAGACCCTCCCAACTATGAGTTTGAACCACCCCAACACTCTTAGTGGGACTCATAAGAGTTGAAAAATATTACATGTAAAAAACCTCATCTTTTATAACAATTTTAATTGAATGCATAGTTATTATGGCGGGAAGGCAACCAAGGCATTTGAGGGTCTTTCAAAGCGTTTTGGCGATAGGACGAGCACAAGGAATCTCCTTATCAAATAAAGCATTCTTTTTTTTTTTTTTTTTTGCACAAATAACATATTTAAAATTATAAAATAATTCTACTTATATGCTAAATAAAGGTCAAACATTCATACCAATGCAAGATATTCATCAAAAAAACAAATCAATAAAGTGAATAAAAAAATTAAGTTCATCTTTATCATAGCATATAATATAACTTCGAAACAACATTATGAATGTAAAGAAAAAAGGCTGTTAAAATAGGTAAGTATTTATTATACTTACCTCTATGATGCCAAAATGAGTGCCTAAGGTCATCTACTATATTTCTATTCATATCAATCTAATTAGGGCTGCAACTAAGGTCAGTATTGCTAGAATGGAAAGAAGAAGAATGAAGGAAGAGAAGAAGGGATTAAGGGAAGAGGAATAGAAAGAAAGATAGAAGAAAAAACCTATGAGAAAGATCTCCGTTCAATAGCAGAGAACCAAGAAGAAGAAGAATAAGAAAAAGAGTAACTTGCCAGAGCCAAAATGGCCTAAGGAAAACTCACCGGAGGAAGAATCACTAGAGGAGAGTCGCCAAAGCTGGAACCGACAGAGGAAGGAACATCGATGTTGCCCTAGTTCTCCCAAATGACGAAGAAAATAACCAAAACGATTTTGCGATTTGTGATTTAATCAACTAAAGTGTGGTTTTTTACTTTATATAGATTTGATCCCATAGTTCTCAATTGTAAAGAATTCCCATAGACTTGCCAATCACAACAAAAGATATGAAATCTATGATAATACATTTAAAATAAATAAAAAAATAACAAACAAAAACATAAAAGGTGTGTGCCTTGGTCATAAGGCGTCATAAGGCATTGTCGTACGTGAAATCCATAAAGCGCATGACTGCCTTAGCCTACCCATACCGCCTTAACACCTTAGCGATGCCTTAATAACTATGATTGAATGCACTTCTCTCTCAATATAATGTTCTCCATTTTAGTATTTATGCATGGTACATATTATATATTTCTTTTATACTGTGCTTTTATGCAAATGTATTTCGATCATAGTTGTCACGGCACTCAAGGCGTTGAAGGGCTGCCTAAGCGCTCAGTCGACAAGGCACCCGCTTGAAGGCAAACAAAGTGGCCAAATACTATTTTTTATTTCACTCTTTTCCAACATTATTTAGCATGCTACATAGACCTTGTATCATCAAAATCAACATTAAGCCACATCAAGTCATCAAAATCCACACTAAGCCACATCAAATCATCAATGATCAACTTTAAGTCACATTAAGTCATAAAAGATCAACATTTAGAGAAATGCTCTCATTCTATAATAAGTTTTACCAGTCAAATGATTTTATTTTTACATGAGACTTTTTGTATTAGGTATAGCACAAAACCAACTTTCCAACAAGTCTAAGACACTTAAATCCGAGTTGTAATGACAAAGTTATGTTCCGGTCAAACTTATTTTAAAATGCGCGACTATTGCTAAAATTGCCTAAGTGAAAATAATTTTAAAGACATCAAAACAAAAGATTATTTTATGGGACTTTTGATTTTTAGCAATGTTTTACCATGATAAGATTTTCAAAATTGAGAAAAATCCCAGCATTTGAAAGTTGAAAATCGCCCTCTACAACCAAAATACAATTTTTGTTCTTGGACTGAAAGGTTAACTTTTTATTCTTTTGGAATTTGATTTTTAAATTATATTATTGGATTCAAATAGGGGGTATTCGCTTATTTATGAATCAAAATCTTAAGCATATGAATTAAATGATATATGGCATAAATAAGTCCAAAAATATAAGGCGACATGTAGTGGAATAAGGCGACAGTCGCCCCGGACCTAGGCAAACCGCCTAGATGCCAAGGCGGCAATGCCTTGACAACTGTGCTTTCGATTCATATTTTGACTAAATTTATGTGTATCTTGTGTATCTCGAACACGATACATCTCTTAAAATGGCCTGACCGATACGATACCCGATACTTTAAACCTTAGGCATTAGTATGGAGAATGGAATTCATGGGGAGCAGTGATGTGCACCGTCATATTGATATGGCACAGGGTGTCATTTCTTAAATCTATGGGGAGCAAAGTCCAAAGTCAAACTACCATTTTGGGTGTGATTTCTTAAATCTAGTCCCTAATCTTTCCATTGTATTTAGAAGGCCTAAAATAGGCTTCCTCTAAGTTTCAGGAACTAAATTGGCCATATGGCCACCGAAACCCAACCCGAAACTTTCTGAAAAAAATACATGATTTCGGCCGAAATCTTGGTTCAGACTAAGATATCCTGGTTTCAGGCCTGACAAAAACCTCAAACGATGGCCAAAATAGAACAACCAACAAAAGAGAATTTCTTATTTGTCGGCAAAGCATCAAATCCTTGAGGTGCCAGAGAGCAAGCATATTCTTTGGTCATTAAGTGGATCATAAAATACCAACCTACATATCTTTTAGCAGCAGTTCCGCTCAAAACAGAAAAAAAAAAAAAACACCCTGCATCTATAGGTGTTGTATATCTGCAAATATAAAAGCACAATTTAACAATCCAAATAAGTGCTTACATAACTTTACCTCTCCCAAATTTCTTGCCGTCAGGATCCATTAGACCAAAGTAAAATGAGCCATCTTTATCTGGATATGGAAATAAACAATGGTCAGCTTTATAACCTCCAAAAAATGTAATTGTAAGGATATATCATATTCTACCAATATATATATATATATATATATATATGACTAGGATAATACATTAGTGTGACATCTATCAAAACAGAAAAAGAGATTCTGCATATTATAAAATGCAAATGGCTCCTAATGTGCTGAAGAGCAACTTGTATGAATTATCAATTCTCGGACTGTCTATGAGATGCCGTACCTTGGCTCATGTAAGTGGAGCCCATAGTTATTAAATATGCATATCATTTGCAAATACTTAGGACCATACCGAAATTCTGAAAAATACATATTGAATACTGTAATTGCATATTTGATACCCCATCCATACTGTTCACAAATGTAGGGATTTAAGTCCTATATGGGATGAGTGTTAGTTTCTATTTTAGTAAGTTGTATTCTATATTTGTAGTGTTTCTAGAAAGTTGGAGCCACCGGACAAGTGTCCTACACTCCATCCCCCAGTTTCTGTTCCATTAAAGTTTTAGAATAGTTTCTATTTTGAAGAAGACTTGAGTTGTAAGGGATTCTCCCTACCATACATAAGGTTCTCCCACTATGCTTATTTCCATGAAGTTATAAATAAAGAGTAGAGGATAATACCCACAACCGACAACTTGAACAAATTGTTAAGTTTATGTTAACTAATTCCTGTGAGATTCAGAACTCCTTTGCTTAGTGGGATGCGAAGGTAGCTTGATGGGATGCCACTGGTGAGATGCTAGACAAGTTCTAGGTGGGAAGCCTAGTTCATATCCTCCTCCTCATCCCCCTATATTATATCTTCTTTCTTATTTCTTCTCTCTTTTCCCATTGATTCCTATCACTGATAGCAGTATTCTGCCATAGTTTGAACCTTGTGGCAGCACTATTCCTTGCCTTGTTTCTAGTATTCTTTTATTTACTATTTTGCACAACACTTGCTATTATGTTTGCACTACTTTCTAACTCCTTTCTCTAGTTTATATTTTGGTTCTAGTCGCTAATTTGTGAGTTATTTACCCTTTTTCTCTAGTTTCTAATTCTGTTTCTAAATTGCCATTTTCTATAATCACATTCCATGTTGGTTTTCCATTTTCTATATTCATTTTCCATGTTGATTCCCCAGTTACTGAATCAATTCACTCACTTTCTATTTTGACCTCTCTTTCTACCATTGGTTCTGGTTCAATATTTAAGGATTTATTCTCCTTCCCTGTAACTCCTACCATAATTTTGGCCACATCAGACTTGTCTCCCCTCTGCTTAATTAGATCATAGCTGCTATTTTTGGTTCATATGCTACAAACGATCCTGGAGTTACATGAGGTTCTCAAACCCCAATCCTTAAGTGATTACTGTATCCCATTAATAACACCCCAGAATCACCTCTTCATCCAGCCTGCTCTAATTCTTTGTGCAACATCAAGAATTAAACCAATCACACAGTTGCAAAAGATACAATACTCCAGAATCACCTCTCCACTTCATCCACCATGCTCTCCCCATAGCACGAGTTACCAAGTTGAAAAGGACATATAAGAATGCAAACAGAAACCATAGAAAGAACTTCTTAAAGGATTGGAACAGAACCACCGGAAATGGAGCATATTCACTCATCATAAAAAAATTGGCAGAAAACTTGGGATAAGCCAGTAGTGGATTTAAATGCTATAAAAAAAAAAAAAAAGTAATATCGGCTCATTCAACTTTCTTACACTAGCATATCATGATGTGTGCACGGTAGGGAGAAAAGATAAGATAAGAAATAAAGAAACAGGATAGGGGAGAAAAGGGATAAAATAGTTAGAGCACTTGTTTATCATTCCAGTATACTTTCCTTCATCTAATACTTCAACATATACGCCTACAAGTAGTTACTTAACTCCATCCCTTTCCCCTATAACTTTTCCTTCCACAATTATCCACTGATAATAATCCCCCACAATTCAGATCCAAATCCTCTCAAATTGTTGCATCGTCCAGTGCACTGCTGTGCTTCCTCCAGCACTGGACACCTGTCCCAAGCAATGTGGATGGTGAGAATGAGGAGAGAGAATGGACCTGCAAAACCTCTACCCAGATCCACTACTATGAAACACCCCCTCCGACACTTTCCCTCTTTACATCTGAAATCGAAAGGGGAAGAAAGAGACTTAGGTCTGTTCTCCAGCAATCGATTGTGAGCCAGTGCGGTGTCCGGAACAGCTGCTGTCGCTGGCGATTCCAACTTCTTCTCCGATGGAACCTGTCAATCCATTGCAGGTTCATTTTTCTGCAGGCATCCCTTTCCACAAACAGAAAAATCTCAAAAGCTGGAGGCAAGGTGAAACAAAGGCCTCAGCTAACGGGGAAATAACCCGATCCCTAATCAAAAATAGCAGAGAGACTTGATTAATGAATTTATTGAGTGAAATATTTTTAAAAAACGTGGGGAAATTTGATATTTAGCCATAGTTCAGGGGAAGGGAGTGATAATTCCTCAAAAGAAAATTTTTAACGCGTTTTTGCTAACAATGCTCCTGCCCTGCACTTTGCGAAACTACCTGTACTTTGCCGAAACTAGGTGTGGATGGACGATATATTTATTTATGAATTCTGATATGTTAGGTGCATGGATTGCAAATTTGGAATTCTGATATGTTACGAGACTAAATTGAACATTGCTTACGTCAAGTCAATTCACGTGGAGGGAGTTAGGGTAAGCAATGTACATGCTTAGCCGATCCCCATTTAGCTGCGATCCAGATCCTCTGTCTCCAACATTGGTCACCTGTCCAGGTAACATGGATGGTGAGGATGAGGAGTGAGAATAGACCTATAAATTCTACTCGGATCCAGTTTCTGACCCAGGTTCACTTCTATGAAACACCTCCCCGAGTCTTTCCCCCTTACCATCTGAAATCAAAAAGGGAAGAAAGAGACCTAGGTCTGTTCTCCAGCGATTGATTGTGAGCCAGTGAGCGTTCGGAACAGCTGCTATCGCCGGCGGTTCCAGCTTCTTTTCCGGTGGAAACTGTCACTCCATTTGCAGGTTAGATTCTTTCTCTCTCTCCCGCTCATCTTTCTCTCTGTTTTCCCTTTTTTTTTTTCTCGTTTTCTTTATGGCCACCGAGGAATCATCTAATCCTGGTTGTCGAAGATGGATATATCAAAATAAAGCCCCTTTTGGGTTTAAAACGTCAAAACTAAGGGGTGTAGCAAATTGACAAGGTCTTATAGGGGCTGGTTAGATGAAAACTTCAAAATCAGTTTGGGGATTAGAGCCTTGATTGCAAGTCTGAGTGACTGGACTGGGGTGAAGTAAGACTTCTCTAAACTTCTCTCACGAATCTTATGGTGTATGGATGCACTGCGGTTTGCCTAGCAAATGGTTGGTAGAGTGGGGGGTAGATGGTGGTTATGGAATTGCGTATGAATCAAGAAGCGAGTCAATTTGGGTACTAAAACTCCTTTCTGGGATGATACGTAGTAGTAGTAGTATTGTTGAATTTTATTATCTTTTCCAAACTTTTATGATTTTGTAGCTGAGAAGAAAGGTTTGCTTGTTGTTTTCATGGATAACAGCCGGCCAGCCAGGATTCAAATGATTGGTTGCATCTTAAGGATAAATTGAAATTACTGGAGATGCAACTTGTCCCTGATCTCCTGATGATCTTTCGTTAGCTTCAATTACAATGTAGTGGACAGAAGGATTAGGAAATGGAAATTGGAACCGTCTGGTTATTTCCTGGTTGTTCTCCAGGAGAGTGAATTTGTCAGAATTCTGCAAGAACAGCAACTGGCAGCCTTGAACAGTCTTCTCAGGTGGATCGAGTGGTCCATTGGTGGTGTAGAACAGGTCCTCCAAAGGTCTTGCAAAACAGATTCCAGATGCAGACAAAATGGGGGATCAATTGGGTTCAAGAGAGAAGCCTCCTTGCTGGTCGATCTCAAGAACAGAATAGTCTTTGGCTGAAAGGCTGTTATTGAGTGAATACTCTTTGGCTGAAAGGCTGTTATAGCAGAGAGACTTGATTAATGAATTTATTAAGTGAAATATTTTAAAAAACGTGGGAGAACTTGATATTTAGCCATAGTTCAGGGGAATGGAGTGATAATTCCTCAAAACAAAATTTTAAGCGCATTTTTGCTAACAATGCTCCTGCCCTGCACTGTGTGAAACTACCTGTACTTTGCCAAAACTAGGTGTGGATGGACGATATATTTATTTATGAATTCTGATATGTTAGGTGTATGGATTGCAGATTTGAAATTCTAATATGTTACGAGACTGAACTGACCATTGCTTACGTGAAGTCAATTCACGTGGAAGGAGTTAGGGTAAGCAACGTACATGCTTAGCCGATCCCCATTTAGCAGCGATCCAGATCCTCTATCTCCAGCATTGGTCACCTGTCCAGGCAACATGGATGGTGAGGATGAGGAGAGAGAATTGACCTATAAAATATAGCAGAGAGACTTGATTAATGAATTTATTAAGTGAATACTCTTTGACTGAAAGGCTGTTATTGAGAGGTGAGATGCCTAAAAACTTGAGGGGTGTGATACCCAAAACCTAAGGGGTGAGATACCCATTCCATTATTCTCTTTCACCCTTCTCAACCCTCCATCTGTTATATTTTCTTTTTCTTATTTTCTTCTTTGTTTCAGTTTGTGAGAGAGTGTGAGAGTGATTGATCCAAAATCTATTTTGAAGTAAAAAAGTGCCAATACAACTCAGATTGGAAGTAGCCAAAATGGTGGATCAAAAGCAGCCCACTGGCAGGATTTTCTTGTCCATCGATTTCTTCAATATCTCCCAGACCAGCAGGGTTTTGCCCTAGGCCTTTTGCGGTTTTATTGAGGCCATCAGGGACCCTCTTCGACCAGGAGTTAAGGACTGTTGAAGCCCTCCAGAGGAAGCCGCAGAATTTCTCCCTTGCTCTGTTGAAACCTTAAATCTGTCAGGGACGATTGTTGGTTCTGTCATCCTTTCTCAGGTTTGATTCAACCACTGTTTAGGAACCTACAGCAGTATTCTGTGGGCTCTTTTGACCAGGTTTGACAGTCCAAACATCCATCCACTTTGTAAACTAGCTCTACATTACCCCCCCGGACCTCACACATGCGGGAGCCTCGTGCCCCGAGTACATCCTTTTTTTGGCCTTAGAAACCAGAACCATAAAGTATATCCTCTTCTGCTATAGTTCCTCTAAGCACGTAAAAAGTGAAGAAAAAGAAGTGAAACCACGATTCCAAGCATGATCATCTGTAGGCTGTAGCAGACCTGCTAAATGACACATCTCATTTGAGCTCAACGATGCCAGGGCTTGCTTTCAAACCCTCATTATCTTCAAACCAACCCTCAATGAAAGTCTTTGAATGCACCAATATGGAATAATATGATTCAGATTGGAGGATCTTAAAGAGCAAGGAAAAGGCTTAAAATGAAATTGTAAGAAGTGGTTTCTATGGATAATAAGTACGGCATTGAAATTTGAATAGAGTTGAACGTCGATTTAGGGTTCCATGTAGCATACCACGTTTAATTCATATAAGGCTTAATATGAGTTTTGAGTTAATGTGGAATTGCACAACAACTTGCAGTGCACAAAGTGAAATCAATGAAGAAATAAACCTAGAAACACAACCGGCTAGGTAGAAGTCAAAGTAGCTATTTGGGGAAAATTATGAATTCTTGTAGTGCATGGAACACTGAACTCAGGGTAATTGGGTCTGGTGGTATAGAGAACGGTGGTGAATGATTGGAATAAGGACTGGAATGGATTCTACTAGAATTGGGAAGGAGTGTATCAGTAAAATCACCTCATGGGAAGGAGGACTTGGCCCCCACACGCAGGGGCATCTGCCTGCATGACGTGTCGTGCTCGTGGGGGCGACCCTTGCATGCTAAGCTCACTGTGCAGGCTCGCTGGGCTGCCTGGGTGTGCGGCACGCACCTAAGCCAGTGTGTGTGGCCCTACAGCCTGCCATGTGAGCTTAAGGCTAACTAAATTCTTGCCACCTCATATACATACATCCCAAGCACCTACATGATTATACCATACCATGCATGTCTCGCACCATACCTATAAGGCTATAACCATACATCCATCATATCCACGACCTTGAAGCACATCATCATCATCATCATCATATCACGTGATCCAATCATCTGAAACATGCTACTGGCCACCTCATTAGAATGCCCATATCACCACTGCAGTACACACATCATCAGTTGTCTGTTGCCAACAATGACAATACCACCACACACTTTGTACTAACACTACCAGTACTGCCACTGCCAATCTACCATAAGTCTTAACAAGAAGAAGAAACGTAAACTTGCTTCTGCAGTCATGATTGGACAAAATTCTTAGCTAACTAGTAACTCGTCATCATGAGTAGATAAATCCATAGAGATTTGTATCGACCATTTCTCTAAAACTGGTTTTAAGCTAACCATCAAAAGAAGTATCCAATATACTGTAGCAAGTACTGCTATTAAAACGGATGTAGGACAATCAATTTCAATTAGCATTTACCCAACCAAAATAAAAATTATTAGCACACAATAAAGTAGGAGCAATATGTTGTAGACATCCAACTCTCACTCCATGGAGATGATTTGGAACACAATCTTCTTTTATGTTAGCTCCAAGCTCAGATTTTCCCCCTTATTGTATTAGTGATTACTCAAGGAAAAAACTTATTGTTGCCTACTGGGGTTTCCCCTCTATTTTCCTCCCTCCCCCCTCCTCCTCTTGATGGTTCGTTTTTGGCTTCCCTTCTTCTACCTCTTTCTCTTTCCCCTCTGGAGTTGTATATTCTTTCTTCTCACGTTGGTTAATATGTTTACTCATCCCAAAAAAGAAAAGATAAGAGCAACAGAAACAGAAACAGAATTCAATGTAAACAACGGCTAAAAAATCATCATCTTCACAAGTTATAAGAGCTGAAAGAATATGGAACTGTATATGTTATTCAGAGAAACACAAGTACAGAATGGATAACCATAGTAGTCAGACCAAATGCTTAACGCAAAGCACGGAATCATCACAACTACCAAAGTGGCAGCCATAAACCATTAGAAATATCAATGTGTTAGCCACAGACCATGAGAAATTCCATCGACTAACTTTTGTTTGTTTTTGGGGTGGGGGGAATCCATAGACAATTCGAACATGTAAGCGTCCATCTACCCTGAAACGACAACTTACCTCAGGACCAAAAAAAAAACCCTGCAAATAACTCTAATTGCGCAAACACTTCAATTACTATTAGCAATTTTATCAATTTTCAGTATCGAATAAATGATTTGCAAAAAACAAAAGCAATAAAGGACTACGTAGATGGAATCCAAAACTCCATATGGTGAATCTTTGTACCGTCGCTGCAAGTGGTTGGAGGATCCTTATGTAAATTTGATGCCATGATAAGCAGATGCCGCTGCATCAGAAATAAAACGAAGGAAAAAAAATAAATACTTTAACTGGTAAATGTAATTTCAAACCCTTCTTCAAGCCGGAGAGTCCAAGTATACTGTTTCATACCTGATAGTATATTATAAAACCTAAAAAGTGAGCCCCGAACACGCATCACGCTTCACGCCAGCCCCCCGATTGAGCAGAAGCCCCCGTCAGTCCTGTCTCCGGACAATCCTAAATGACTTCGGAACTCCAGAGAATTGAAAATTACATATTAAAACATCAGTGGGCTGTGGGCCACCTCAATCCATAAGGGCCTGTATCGGATGGCTCTTACCGGCATTGTCGCTATGGGGGATGGGGCATTGTAATGGGCTTTCGACCCATGGAGGATAATGTGGCAAATTCGTAGCGTTTAAATACGCACTCCCCCTTTCCTTTTTCGGGTTAAACCTTCACATGGTTGGGGAATAGGTTTTAACTCTACCCATTTGCAATACCTGACAAAAGTCATGTAGACTCTACCAATATAAAAATGATTAATCTGAATCTGATTTTTTGGAGTCATAAGAAAGTTTTCACAAAAAAAAAAAGTCATAAGCAAGTTAGTTGTTTCATCCGGGTCACACTTAAGGGTGTCACTCGGTTCGGTTCTAGTTATTTGGTTCAGTTTCGATTCAATTTCAAATGATGGTAAGGTCGACCATAACCGAATCGAGAACTGAATCGGTTCCATATTTAGATACTCAAGCTGATTCAATTTGGCTCCGTTTGGTTTTGGTTCTAATATGCAATTTTAATTCGATTTTGTACTTGGGTTTTAATTCAGTTATAAAAACAGTTTCACTTTTGAACCCTGATTGTGATTGACCAAAGATCATAATGGGCTCAAGTTATGGGCCTTATGGCCACTGCCAATTCTAAAATTGCATATAAATATGTGATGATAAATTGCAAAAAACATTTACCACCTAAAAAACAAAAAGAGCTTGCAAAAAACACTCTTGAATTTTCAAAATTGAATATTGAAAAAATCTCGCTTGAGTCTTAATGATGCTACTATACTAGGGTTTGTTTCCTTTTTTTGGTTTTAAGATAATTCGGTTTGGTTTCGATCCAAACCGACGGTTCTTACACTTGAAACCGAAACCTAACTGAGAAGCATACTCACATACTCAAACCAAATTTGAACCAAATTAATTTGGTTCGGTTCAATTCGGCTCGATTAATTTGGCTCAATATTGGTTTCGGTGTTCGATTTCAGTTCCCAATTGACACCCTTAGTCACAGTAAACTCAATGAGTCATGTCATATATTAAAAAATGTGGCCTAACCAACACTAAATCGTTTCTGTCCATTTGTTTGACCAAAAATTGAAGTGTACAAAAACCAAACCCAAAAAAAGGGAAAAAGATTACCAATGACGCAAATGTGCAGATATAGATCTCACTCTTTCCTTGTTAAAACCCACTCTATACTGAATGATTTAATTCTCCACCAAGAGAATGTATTTTTTGCATATAAGAATGTCAAACACTGTGGTTATTTCGAAACAATTTTAGTAAGAAATAAAAGCCAAAGAAATAGATACCAAAATTATATCATACCAAGAACATTCTAAACTTTCAATACCAATATCAAATCGACAAGGTATAAATTCAATACAATTTCTATTTAATATAAATATGACTTCTATTTTATACAAATACATTTTCAATACAACTTTTTTTTCCGACACTTTTGTCCTTCTCTTTTTATAAATGCAATTAATAATTCAGTTACGAACAAATAAATCGGTATGATACGGTTTAATATATACCAAATGCCATAGTTTGTGTTACAAAGATCTCTTGGTTGGTTAAGTTTTACACTGAAATTGGCTTCAAACATATGACAAGGGATAGCGATATAGCGTGAAAATCATACCTACACCTTCTATGGAATATTTCTTACTTAATGCCCACAATCAAAATATGAAATTCATGACCAGATAAACGATGATGTCCAAACTTCAAATACACCCTCCAACTACCTCTACTCAAGAACGAAGAGAGAATAAGTGAAAAACATATTGTATTTGTTAAGAGTATTTCTCCTCACATATCTAAGATTAAAATAATAAATATGAAAATCAAATCGATCAAAACTAATAGAGTATACACACTAGCAAACTTTATTCCTAGGTAACCCTCTAGTATACCCAATCGTTGCCCGCTTTTAATTAAAGAAATTTTTATTAAAGTATTGTCCCTTCACAATGGATAATAATTTTCTAAAAATTTAAATTTTCATTTTGGAATTTCTTTGGACACGCAACATTTGTCTTCTATGATTGTACAAATAGAACAAAATGTCCTCCGATGACGGTAGAGATAAAAGGATGAGCGGGGAAGAGAGAAAGAATCTAACCTGCAAATGGAGTGACAGTTTTCACCGGAGAAGAAGCTGAAACCGCCGGCGATACTAGCTGTTCCGAACGCTCACTGGCTCACAATCGATCGCTGGAGAACAGCCCTAGGTCTCCTTCTTCCCTTTTTTATTGCAGATGTATTTTGGTGCACGGTTGAATGCCACGTGTCCACATTCTGTTGAGCGGCTATTTTGTATGTATCAGATTGGATATTTGAAGAACAGAGCATTTATGAACCACAGACCAAATATCAATTTTTACCCTTTAGGTTTGTAAGCTACCTACAGCCAGACTCAAGAGACCCTCCCGAGAGCATCAGAATTAACAGATGAATTCATCTCTCTGGCTTCTCCTTCATCTCTTCATCATATTCTCTGCAAGAACAGAGGATATCAGTGGCAGCAGCACCATAGTCTTTACTACTCAGGATAGAGCAAATTATGCTTTTGATATCTTCAGCCTCCCGACATCTCACCCACCAGACCAAGACGATGAGATTATACTCACAGATAGTCAATCTGTGAACTTCAATGGCTATTTTCCCTCTGCCTCTTCTTCAATTTTCTCTCTACTCCTCCCTAATCAAACTCTCACCCTAGGCCTAGACCCTACTCCTTCACCTCCTCTGCAACTTCTCCTCTATGTGACAGAGAGACATGGGCTCTCCAACATCTATCTTGATGCTTATTCTATCGTTGACTCCATCGACTTCAATCCTACAAGAAGATCGGCTCTTGAAAACCCATCTCGAATTCAGGTGCCTCTGTTGATCCCAAACCAAATCTCCATGAAAGACCGACCTTCTATTGCAGGGGAGCATCTTATCTATGTATCGACCCATGAAAATTCTGGGGTACCCAGAAAAAGCTGGGCTGCTGTATACTCTACCAATATCACAACAGGTGAGACTCGAAGGTTAACCCCTTATGGCATCGCTGATTTCAGCCCTTCCGTCTCTCCTTCTGGGGTTTGGACTGCTGTGGCTTCATCTGGGGAGAAGGGATGGGGAGGGGAAGTTGAAGAGCTCAACACGGATATCTATGTTTTCAGAACTCGAGATGGATCTGAGAGGATGAAATTGCTCGATCATGGCGGTTGGCCTTGTTGGGTTGACGATTTCACTCTGTATTTCCATCGCAGAAGCGAGGATGGATGGTGGAGCGTTTACAGAGCGAGTCTGCCTCGGCTTAGAAGAATACGGACCGAGTTGGTGGCGATTGAGCGAGTTACTCCACCGGGTCTTCATGCTTTCACTCCTGCTGCTTCACCGAG
The DNA here is from genome assembly GCF_013358625.1 of Macadamia integrifolia. Lineage (NCBI taxonomy): Eukaryota > Viridiplantae > Streptophyta > Magnoliopsida > Proteales > Proteaceae > Macadamia > Macadamia integrifolia. The sequence goes on from NC_056558.1 coordinate 18,288,467, forward strand.
TAACAAGAGCTTCATCGCCGTGGCAACAAGGAGACGTAGCTCGGATTTCCGGCATATTGAGCTATTCGATCTTGTGAGAAACGAGTTTAGTGAGTTGACTAACCGGGTCTCGCCCAATTTTCACCACTACAACCCGTTCATCTCTCCCGATTCGACTGTTGTTGGGTATCATAGATGCAGAGGAAGCAGCAAAGAAGGAACAAGTGGTCCTCTTATGCTTGAGAATCTCAATAGCCCATCAAAGGATATATCTCTGTTAAGGATTGATGGATCGTTCCCTTCCTTCTCTCCCGACGGGGAACGAATTGCTTATGTGGGTTTCCCCGGCGTTTACGTAGTCAATCGTGACGGCTCCGGCAAGAGGCAAGTTTTTCCGGGCACGGCCTTCTCCACTGCTTGGGACTGGAAACGCAGAGGAGTTATCTACACTAGCATCGGGCCCATCTTCGCTGAAGAAAGCACAGACGTCGATATAGTATCTATTGCCGTTGATGATGAGGAAAATGGCAAAATGGGTTATCCTCCTTACAAGAAACTGACCATCGGCGGCGAAAACAATGCTTTCCCGTCGCCATCGCCGGACGGGAAGTGGGTTGTGTTTCGGTCGGGCCGATCGGGTTACAAGAACCTTTATCTGTTGGATGCGATTGAGGGAGAGAAACGTGGGCTCCACAGGCTTACGGAAGGTAAATGGACGGACACGATGTGTAATTGGTCTCCAGATGGTGAGTGGATCGCATTCGCGTCGGACCGGGATGACCCGGGTGTGAGTTTCGCTATTTACATCATACACCCGAATGGAACCGGACTTAAGAAGGTGGTTCACAGCGGTGAAGTTGGTCGGACCAACCATCCATGGTTCAGCCCGGATGGGAAGAGCATTGTGTTTACCTCAGATTACGTGGCCGTGTCATCAGAGCCAATAGCAAATCCTTTTCACTTCGGGCCCTATGGTGAAATTTTAACGGCTAAGGTGGACGGTTCGGATATCAAGAGGCTGACCCATAACTCGTATGAGGATGGTACACCTACCTGGGGGCCCGCCCACATTCATCAAACCTGTAGATGTGGTTGAGACACCTTACAACAGCAGCGCTCGGTGCTTGTTTGATGATTGTCTTTGGTTGGGACAGCCTAACAAGAATGAGGTTGGGAACTTTGGATCACAGCCCCGGGTCTCAACCAAGCCCGCATGTGGTCAAGTGTTAAGCATCTAGGGTTTGTATGTTTGGGTCACTTGTAGTTTAGTAGAGAAGGGATGTAGAGGCTACTCTATACCACCAGCAATGGATATGGAAGTGTGATTGTAATTAGTAGGTATATGAGAATGTACCAACCTTTCAATGGTGAATACTCAATATGGTTCTTTTACAAGCAGAGATTATCGAAACAGTCTCTTAACATTCTTGGGGTAAGACTACATAGTTCTCGCCCTTTTAACATCGCACATGTGAGAGCCTTATACATTGAGTAAACATTATGAACAGAGACTCATAAGCCGTACTACCCTACTTAAAGGGATGCACTCAATGTACAAGGCTTCAGCCACTACAGGGTTTGGGGAGGGTCATACACTCATCTGTACTAGGCCTCACCCTCGCTTTGCTGAGGCTGTTCTTATCACAAATGAATATACGCTTATGAATCAAGGACTGATATCATATCAAGAATTAGGGGTGGTTAGGAAGACTAAACCATGACTTACAAGCTTCTTGGCAGGTATTATATATATATATATATATAGAGAGAGAGAGAGAGAGAGAGAGAGAGAGAGAGATGTTTTTATCAACAACTTAAGTTTGCAGTAGGGGAATTGAAAATTGCAGTTTACACATAAAATTTCCGTGTGTGTAGCACCTCAACAAAATCATGTCATCTTTTGAGTCTTAAAATCAGGGAATCTTTCCGTTACAACTACTAATTAACATCATATAAGCTGGAGATTATATTACACATTTCAGTGTAGAACTACAAAATAAATCTAGCCTTGCACGTTTAACAAAATCCACTGAACAAGAAGCCATTTAAGATTACATGAAAATTACTTAACACCTAACTCTCAATTCTAAATCTCACTAAATCTACAATATCTTTACAGTCCAATCATCCGCAATCCGAACATTGGGTTTGCGTATGGTAAGTGCAGCAGGGCTTCCTCTCCCTCGAAGATTAAGGGGTCCAGATACAACATCAGCTATGTAATTTACAGGTTCGATAAGAGCACTTTTTGCCCCGGAGGGGAGCCCCAATATTATAATCCTCTCAATGACACACACACATGAAAAGAAAGCTTTGCCTGAGGTGGGAGGTGCCATATTAGAAGTTGTAAGCTTGCCATCTGAAAATACGAAGTGTCGATGGATGTAGGCCCCTTGCTCAAATTCAAAGCTCTTACCATCATCAACATACAGCTCCCCTTCTGCTGCTAGAGAACTATTCAAAGCAATTACCTGTAACAACATTTGAAACAGATATATGAGGGGGTGATTTTAACCTACATTATAGCTATCTTCAGTAGTCAGTAGACTCAGTACAGCCACTAGGAGAGAAATATGATGGAAAAAAAAAATTCTTCAATTAAATTAAAGCCACCAAAATTTCAAAGACTTAAATGCAAAAATCTTTCATTACCAAAAAACTAAAATAAAAATGCAAAAAGCTTGCTCCTGATATTTGTTGAGACTTCAGATGTGGGCTTCAAGGAATGCAGTTGAATGATCAAGTGTTCAACAAGTCATTGATACACTTGGGGAAATATTTTACTAAAATGCAATACAAAAAAGTTGTAAAACAACTTCCATTTTAAATTTCAGGATAACGTTTTCCAAATAGTGGTGGTATCTTGATCATTGATACACTTGGGAGTTGAGGAGAAATCTACCCCCACCATATTACTGGATTCTTTTCCCTCCTCAATCATGTGCAAATGTGCCTCCTTGCCATGTCCAACCAAAAAGAAATGCCAGATGGCAGAAAAAAATAATATAGAATTAAACTTTATAGATAGAATTTAATTTTCCAGGAAATCTTTTCCATTGAAATAAATGGAGCCAAAGTGAGAACGAATAACCTTCCATTTTGAAGGAAAACAATACCAAAAATTTCAGAAGTATAATTGGTATTGTCTAGTTCCAAGAAAAACTTTTGCCATAAATGTGATTCAATTGATCCAAGATATACAGAACATGTAGAATGAGAGATAATACCTTTTTTTTTTTTTTTTTTTTTGGGGTGGGGTGTGGTAAGGGAATGAGAGATAATACCACAGGAAGAGGAAACGAGAGCCCATGGAAAATACAGAAGGGTATCATATTTCTCTTCGGTCAAAGAGGGATATACTTAGATCAGAAGTCACATTAGTAATTCAGGTAGACTAAATAGTCAAACGAATCCATTACATGAAAGCATAGTTGTCAAGGCACCCAGGCCACCTGAGGCGCTGGAGAGCTGCCTAAGCGCTTAGCGCCCTAGTATTTTTTATTTTTATGTATCCATTATATCTAGTGTAGAAATAACATAATTATACTTGCATATTATAGCAACAATACAGATTAAATCTATGCACTAAGTTGCCATTATAACCAGCAACACCATTACAGCATTACAGAAACATTATGTTAGAAACAGTATTTCAAGGGGAAAACAAACATTAAGTAAACAAGAGAAGTGAATTAGGAAAGTTTGATTACTTTTTTCTTAATTAATTAATTAATTTTTGGGTACTAAATAATCGCATGATTCTCAACTATCCACAAACTTGTACACAAACCAATAAAAATACTAGAAACAGCATTATTTTGAGAAGAAAAAGTTGTAAAAAAAAAAACCGCCCAGGGCAGCCTTAGGCAATGCACAAAGTCCCAAGGTGGCCAGCTTGTTAAGTTCAAATAAAGCGGGCGACCGCCGAGCCCTTGGAAACACGCCTGGACCCCTAGGCGACTCCTTGACAACTATGCATGAAAATCACATGAGATGAATAATCCCTTTCCTCAGAAAATGAATCACATGTTCAGAAAGACATACCAATGCAATAAATAAGTTACTTGTTTGGTTCACACAGGAGGAGAATAACTAGTGAAATCACACATGTTTACATTGGAAACAGAATTGAGATAGGAAAAGCTCATAAGACCAACAAAAACAACATAAAAATAAAATCATAAAGATAGAAACAGTGGAGGTTCCCTCGATAAGCAACACTATACAGGCAATATTCTTGGGAAGAGATCAGTTTTAAAGACATACCAGCGTGTAAGGATCATTCGCCATCTGCATGGAGCTTCGGCGAAACCTGTCTTTCCTTGGTACAATGGTGCCTGCCTTCTGGAAACCTGGAATGCTTTCCTCTGAAACCTTAAACTTGTGCGTTACACCCCCCTTGTAAACAATTCCTGTTCTCAGGTCATACCAAGATTGTCCACCTGGCAAATACACTGATGCATGTTTGGCCCGCTGATCCAGAAGGCAGCCCAATCATAAAATATCAGTTTGCAGAACACCCTTAAAAAACACACACTGCTGGTAAATTATTTTTTGCAGAACACACTGCAAATGGTGAAGTGCCTGGGCGTGCCTGAGTCGTATGACTCAATGAAGTGTAATGGAACGTCCAACTTCTAACCAGGCAAAAGTGGAATCATTCCCATACCTTGATTACTCCAAGGACATTTTAAAGAAGTCGTAATGGATGAAGAAGAAGAACTTTGAATCTAAATTGATAATTTGACAGTCACAAGCTGTTAAAATTCTTATAATTTGGTATTAAACTAAAGTTATGCCAATGGCTACATTTGTTAAAATAAAGAAAAGACAAATGGTAAGTAAAGAAAAGACAAAATGATACATCTACTATAAAGTAAAGACAAAAGAAATGATAGACCTATTCATGTTGGCCAGGGCCTATTCTTCATCGTTGGCTTTTCTTTTATAGTTGTTGTGTAGGTGGTTCCTGGGTAATTTTAGCAACCTCCCACCTCTCTTTTGAATTTGAACATCTTTTAAGTGGTGAAGTAACTTTTTACAATAACCACCTTTGAGTTGATTATTATGGTCAGTTAACTACTCATGCCAACCAATAATGAAGACCTATTGTACGGTCTAGTATTCTCGTTTTGTCTAATACTGACATATCACTCCGTTGACGGAACATCTTCGTATGTCAGTCAGTTCTTCTAATAGAGGATCTTCATCTTAGTGCCCTCTTCCATGTGTATGTCGATCAAGCTGACCGAAAATAGGGTGTAAACAATGTCCCTCACAATCCCTTTGAATGTGGTCACACGATTTTAATTGAGATTGTGGACACTTTTTGCATAGCATCTCTCCTGGTGGGAGAGAACTTCTGTCAAACTTGACATTGAATTGATCTGTCTAGCCGATAATTTTGATACAGTCTTTACTCAATTGTTGATTATGTATTTTCCTCTTGCTTTGACCTAAACTAAGGCCAGCATGTAACATTATTTCACCCTTTCGGCTGCGGCGCAGTATTGACCATGTCTGCTGGCCACATAAGTCTTGACTGATGTCGGTCACTATACCCTTTTGCTAAGTGTAGTATTGACTATTGGCTGTATTTGCCAAGGTCACTATATCCTTTTGCTAGGGGTGTAAATAAGTAACGGAATTGAAGAAACAAAACTCAAGCCGAGCCAAACTGAACTAAATAAAATTCAGTTATGATCCAACTTGAATTATGGGATTAAATTTGGTTTGGTTCCAGTTCTACCTTTGGAACAATTGGTTAGAGGATAGGACATCTAAGATAAGCCCTTACACTACCCCAATGTTCCATTTCTTTGCATAAGGCATTTATGATGCCAAGATTTACACAGGTATTCGGTTTGGAATCGGTTCTAACCAATGGAACCGAACCAAATTTAGTCCTATAATTTCAAGCCAGATCTGAACTAAATTTAATTTTATATGGCTCGGTTTGGTTAATTCGGCTCGACTTTAGTTTCATTTTTCAGTTCTAGTTTCATTCAATACCCTTAGCAAAAGGGAATATTGATCGGCATCGATCAAGACTTATATGATCAACAAACACGGTCAATACTGCGCTACAGCCAAAAGGGTCAAACAATATCACATGTTGACCTCAATTTAGGTGAAAAAAAAGAAAGAATAAAAGACAGTTAACGATTGACCAAAGACTATATCAAAGTTATTATCAGCTAGACATATCAATTCAACTTCAAGCTTGACAGAAGTTCTCTCCCACAAGGAAAGATGTTATGTGACCGATTAGTAAAAAAGTGTATCCATAATCCCAATTGAAATCGTGTGACCCCATTCAAATGGATTGTGAGAGACACTGTTTACACCCTATTTTCGGTCATCTTAATCGATATGTATTTAGTCAACTTGACCGACATGCAAAGGAAAGAGGACATTAACCTGAAGATCCTCTACTAAAAGAATTGACTGACACATGAAAATGTTCGGTCAACGGAGTGGTATGTCACTACTAGACAAAACGAGAAGACTAGACCGTACAATCGGTCTACACAAAGATCAGTAAAAATGGAAAGTCATTTATTTCAGTCATCGTTAACCGAAACAAGACTCATTATTGGTTTGCATGAGTAAGTAATTTAACTGACCCTAATAACCAACCCAAAGGTGGTTACTATAGGAAGTTACTTGACCACTTAATGAATAGGGGATTCGGCTCGTCACCAGTTCTTGTCCAATTCTGTCCCAAGACACGACACGTGTACATTTTCAAAATCCAATGGTTGTGGAAGTTTTTTAGAATTAAAATCCATTCAAACTTCCACAATCGTTGGATTTTGAAAATGTACACATGTCGCACGTAGGGAGAGAATTAGAGGATTAAGAATTGGAGATGAGCCAGATCCCATGAATAGGTCTATCATATATCATTTCTTTTATATATATATATTTACTTTACAATAGATGTATCATTTTATCTTTTCTTTATTTTCCATTTGTCTATTCTTTACTTTAGCATAGTGTAACCATTAGCATATCTTTAGTTCAATACCAAACGGCAAACTACAACAGCTCGTGATTGTCAAGTTATTAATTTGAATTAAAAATTCTTCTTCTTCTTCGTACATTACGACTTCTTTAAAAAGTCCTTAGAGCCATCGAGGCATTGGAAAGATTCCACTTTTGTCTAGTTAGAAGTCTGTCTATCCATTATACTTCATTGAGTTGTACAACTCTGCCACACCCATGCACTTCACCATCCGCAGTGCGTTCTACAAAATTAATTTGCCAACACAAGCATATAAAACAAAATTAAGGAGACATGGTAGAGAATGCACCTTTGTATAGATCCCTTGAACCAAAAGGCTGTTTCCAACCATGAAAGCCTCATCATTACTGAAAGTAGCTTCATCTGAAGGAAATTCCACCCATAAAGGACGCACAACAGGAACCCCACTTGTGTTTGCCTCTCTGAATAATGTATAGAAATATGGAAGCAACGTGTAACGTATATGTATTGCATCCCTCATCAATTCCGTATTCTTCTCTCTGTGTCATAACATCAGGAATATGGTAAAGCACAGTTAAGACAACCTATTGATCTAAAACTGATATTATTGAGACACCTATCCATAACAAATATGATATGAGGGCTGATCATCTTAATGGGCTCCAGTTGAGAGAGAGAGAGAGAGAGAGAGAGAGAGAGAGAGACTTATATCATAATATAAGCATATCAAATGGTAAAATTATCCTCAGGTTTTAGAAAATTTCTCACCAAAAATGTCCATTTAAAGAAGATGAGGCCTAAAAATAGGGAGAATGAAATAGTTGAACTGTACAATCACTCTCTCAGTTTCCTAGATACTCAGTAACAAGGTGTCAACTTAAATAAGAAGCTGAGGCCTAAAAGGAGAGCTTGTAGCAGATAATTCAGAAAAACCTTCAGAGCACACTTATGAAACATTTCAAAATGTGCAAGGTATGTTGATTATCATTAGAAATGCTCCTTTTTCTTTTTAATTTACTTCTTCGCTTTTTGGAAACAAATGGCTTTATTAGTAAAATAACATAAAGGTGCACTATACTTCTGACCATAACAGCATCACTATGTGTATTTAGTAATCACTGCCTGCCATATGGTGGCACATGGGTTGCTCCAAGTGATAAAGGTCCCCATCCCCCATCTTACTGGTAAAATTTCAGAATGAGTAAGGGAGATAGTTTAAAGTCAATATTACATAAAATTATGAATTTTTTTTTGGTAAGATAAAATTATGAAATTGCCACAATAGGGAACCGAATGTATTAATAGAAGATGGCATTTGTGTAATTTTAACATTTATTTGGTCATTTTGGTCTGAAAATTGACCAATGACCTCCTAGTGAGGCATCCAATACCAAATGGGTCCACCCATGCCTACTCTTGACAGGTCAGAAGCACTAATTCTCATGGTTTTTCCACAAAAAAACATTGATAATCTGTAAATGAGGAAAATAGGATCTTTAGCTGAATATCCAGCCAACCTTCAAAGCAAGCTTTTGAAATTCCTAAACCTATCACCTGCTTAATATAAGCATTCCCAGATGGGAAGGATAGCTGATACCAATTGGAGCTATACAAAAATATAGGTCATCTGTAAACAAAAAAAGGAATAATATTCAGTATATTATGAATTACTATTAAGTTTATGCGGCATAAAACTGACATCCCAATGGCATATCATTCAATAGCCACAAGACAGTTTGGAACCTTCAGCTACAGAGTTCTTGAGAATTGAACTATTTAAAATAAGGAAAAAGGAGTCTGTCTAGTAGTGTGGGGGTTGTGCCCAGACACAGAGGAAGACGAAATGACTCCTCACCCCCATGAAAGCGAAGATGACTGCCTTGTTGATGCTACCACGTGCGCTCCCATTGGCACCCACACTGGTGCAGGGACCACGCTCCCAGAATGAGAATTCTTCCCTTTGAAATAATTTTCCCTGGATAAATGGAACTCATGAGGAATGGGTTCACATGTGTCAATCCTAGGAATATGCAACCCATAATAGGATCGAAGAGCATAAGAAAAACTAGGGATGAAAGCGACATTATATGGATATTTCTTCTATTAATATTTAATCTCTCTTTTCTTGAGCAACATAGATTTCAGGTATTTCTAGTACAATATTTTTGTTTGGAGTCAGATATTTTCATTCATAGTACAATATTTTCCCTTATCCTTTTCTTCTTTTAAAGAGAATAAAGGTGTTGGAGAAGAGCAAAAGAGTAAAAGAGGAATTAACATGGAGACAAATACATTGGGATGCTGGAGATGCTTCTTGATTGGTTCTCCTGTTAAATTCTCACCTTCCAATTAAATGGGCATCTAGGTTTAGGGTTCAGATTTTATTTCTGTGTGGTGATAAGCAATTGGGCTGAAACTTGGCACATGACACTGATAGATCAGCCTCCAACTACCCTGGCCCAACGTTGGGCTGAGATGGCCTCAGGCAAAACCCAGCCAGCCGAGCTTCAGGCCGGAACTTGCCAGGCTCAGGCTTTGAGTAAGGGATGGAACCTGTATATAATTTTAAAGTTCTAAGAAGAAAATCAAAGCTCTTAATGCCCTATATGATCTATGGCTTGATTATTTTTTGTAAGTCACAGATTCAAGTCACCAATTTTTCAACATTTAGTCAAACCCATACACCCCTTATTTCATTATATATAATTTTAAAAAACATGTGTAACTTAGGGTCAGGTTAGGCAGTTGGGCCAGGCCTAGCCTGGAGGCCTTGATCCAAAGCCTGGCCTGGCCCTACCTCCAGCTAGGATTTCTATGCCCAAGCCTAGCCCATGAGCTGAAAACCCAGCAAAGCCCGTAAATTTTTGGCCGGGCTCAGGCTTTTCAGGCCCAAGTTGCTCCCTTATTTCTTCTGCTGTTAAATACCCAAACAACAAAGCCATTAGAAGCATGAAATCTATGGAAAAGTTCAATCACATAGCCAAATAGTGTCATGGATAAATGACCGTTTCTTAGATTATGGAATTTGCTTTTAAAAAAAGAAGATAAAAGATACAAACTACAAGCATAAAGTATCAAAATTCAACGTTAAATAACTAAGCAAACTCGAAATTAAACTTATCTTACCCAAACAACCAAGGTTCTCGCCTTTTAGTATCCTGATGTGCATGACCTCTAAAGAAAGGATAATAAGCACCTAGTTGGTACCAGCGAACTAACAATTCAGTCTCAGGATTCCCAAAAAATCCACCAACGTCAGCACCTGCATAAAAAGTATAGTGAAATGACTGCCAGAAGAAGGTAAAGGATCTCTCACACTTTTGCTTCCCCCACCACACCACCCGCCCCCCCCCCAAAAAAAAAAAAAAAAACACTCCGACGTTTTCATTTTCTCTTTGGTGGCGGTAAAGGGTAAGATGAATGAAAGATTATTGATTATTGCAACAAAAAATCCTACCTAACAGGAAATCCAATCCTTGCAACTAATTGATTAAAACATACAAACTACACTTACCAGAGAATGACATCCCTGTAAGACCAAGGGTCAAAATCATTGGAACAGACGCTCTGAGGTGATCCCAATCAGCTGAGTTATCTCCTGTCCAAACTGCTCCATACTTTTGACTTCCAGCAAAGAATGCTCGTGACAGAACAAAAGGCCTGTCCTTACCATCCCCTCGTTTTAAAAGTCCATCATTCGAAGCCATGTGAAAGTAGTAGCCATAGGCATTGTGTAGCTCACGGTGTTCCACACCCCCATAATGTAGAGCATCCCTAGGCATGGTTAGCTGCTCAAGGGAAGAAAGTTAATGCACCATGGTCATTATAGAGTCCTGTCCAACATCTCTCACACTAGGTTCACAATGTTGTTCTAAAGCTTCTTCGAGGTAACAAACTCTCATAAGCACTAAGCACTAGTAGCAAATCCACCAATCATTATGATATAGTGATATACTCCACCAGACTTCACATCGTATGGAAGATGTTATTGAGATTATTACCAACTAGGTCATAAGTAACTTAACATCCACTCAGACCACTTAATATGATAAATTACTGCATCAACAGCTAACAGTGGAATCACGCCCTCCATGAAACATCCATAAGATGTGAACTTCATGGATAATGTGCTTGCTCTAAGCACCTGTTCCACAAGAAACTCTCTCATGGATTTGGACTTTCATGTGCAACAAAGATGCCCACATCCCACATGAATATATGTATCTTAAATATGTGTTCGGGTAATTTCCAGTTTCTGTGAAACAGTTGCTTCGCATTAGGGGAGAGAATCTTCCATTCTCCATTGTTTCCCCTAGTTGCTTCACTTCCATGGCGAAGGTTGGACCATGCAATTCAAGAGGCATCCTAAAGACAGTTTGCTATATTTAATGAGTAAGTGTTTTGCATGGGTTAGATAGGTACAGTGGGGCATATTGAGTAAGTTTTTTGTATGGGATCACCTACCCTAGTCTTCAGCAATTTGGCTCTAGTAAGGGGCTGCTCCTGGGATATAGCCGTTACCCAATCCTACTTTGTACAAATTAACATTCCTGTCAACACTAGTGCCATTTCTGTCTAGTTTTATTCTCAGGTTTATCGTAAGTAGTGCTCTTATAGTGTTATCATAAATGCTGATGATGAGGATTTAATCTTCTGTTGTATTTCTCCTCTTTCATGATTAATGAGATGCTTCACATATTATTATAAATGGAGAGAGAGAGAGAGAGAGAGAGAGATGAAACTAGGTCACATACCTCAGGTCCATTAAAGACAGAAGGTTCATTCATATCGTTCCAGATATATAAGGAAGGAGTTGAACCGACATAATTGCGGTAAGAGAACTTCTCAGCCCACCAAGATCGAATTTCTGGGTTTAACATATCAGGATAAGAAGAGGAACCAGGCCAGCACCATCCTTCAAAAACATTTCCACTGGCATCTTTCACATAATAACCCTTCTGTGTAGCCTCTTTGTGCAGGGGAAAATACTCATCTCGTTTGATATGAGGATCAACAAGTGTAACCATATGCCTACCCTTTGCAGCAAGCTTGTTCTGCGTCTCCTCAGGATGGGGGAAGAGCACCCTGTCCCAGGTGAAATATTTCCTCCCATCTGTGTGATCAACGTCAAGCCAGATCACATCATAAGGAATATCAAATTCATCAAATTTCGAATCAACATGCTCGACATCCTCCTCATCCCTGTAGTTCCATCTGCACTGGTGATAGCCAGTAGCAAAATGCTGTGGCATTGCAAGTGTCCCAGTAACACTAGCATACTGTCTCATAACATCCTTTGGCCCAGGACCGACGAAGAAGAATGCATCAACAATGCCGGCCTCACTCATCCAAAGTGTATCAATCCGACCTAGAGATGAAGGAAGAACGATCCCTGACTCGGAGTCCCAACCAGAGCCCAGAACATCTATCTGCATCTCAGCTGCATTCAACCAGAAAAACCCAGAAGTCCCATGGCCTTTGCCGTGGGAGAGCATGTAAGGTATGGACCCATAAAGTCCAAATGGAGAATCATGGAGGAACTCGAAAACATCAAGGTTGAATAATCTGTAAGGCTCGGAGAACTCAACCCCTGGACCTCTGGTAGGATTCAAAGCAAGGCTTGAAGCATGTTCGGGTATCCCATAAACAAAATCCGCTCCATAGAACGAAACATCGAAACTAATCGATTGAGGGCCATAAGGCCTGGTATCAGTGTGGCCCCTGAACTTCTCCTCCCAATCTTCATCCTCTTTCTTGTACCTCAACTGCTCAAAATCAAAGAGACCATGCGAATTCAACGACAGTACTCGTTCCCCACCTTTCTTACGAACGTAAACCTCAAAGGGATCGTGGCGAAGGACGGCTTCATAAGCATCCGAGAGAAAAATAATCGAAGAAGGAGCTGGATCACCATCGAGAACCTCCGACGAAGCCCTCTGCAACCATAACTTCTTCTCATCAAACTCGGGAAGAACGACATCAGGTACCTCGAATCGCTTCTTCGGTGGATTCAAGTTCGGGTCCTCATCAATCTTCAACCTCAATATGCCATCTTGATAAGCAGATAACCTAAGAATCAATGGTTTCGAGTGTTCCTCCGGTTCTTCCTCTGTTTCTCCGACATTCTTAGGGACAAGCTTGGCGGTAAGATCACCGTCGTTAAAGGAGACATCAGTGGCAACGAGAGAGCAAGATGCCGCTTTTCTTGATCGACCTCTCTTGCAGAAAGGGGTCTGGTTACAGTTCCTGAACTCATCCTTCTTCCAAGAGAAGACCAAGCCCTGTTGCAGTAGAAGCAGTAGAAGCAGCAAAGCTGCAGTTCTTGTTGTCGAGGCCATGGCGGAGTTGAGACTTGAGACTTGAGACTCGAGAATCTCCAGAGTTGGTGGGACTATCAAACAACCGTGGACTCTTTCTTCTTCACTTTCCACTGATTCCGTCATTCCAAAAAACCTTTGGAATTTAGATATTTTGAAGTTTCGCATTTACCTTCTTACCATTCTATCATCTTTGTGCTCAGGTGAAAATCTAGACTGTTGGTTTCTTGTTATTATACAAAAGTTCGATCGTGACCATTGAAACCGCATCATCTTCCTCGTAGACTTTTCTTTTTTTAATATGACTCAAATGCAGACTTGATGTTGTCATATCACATCGGAATCCTCAGCTGGTGTACCATAGAATTGTATGAGTTTGATTGTCGCTAATATAAAATCGGATACAAATCGAAGTCAGTTTTTTTTGTTATCCATTTATATCTATATTCTATGACTTGTGAAATCCAGACTTCACGGCAAATTTTTGTCATTCCCTAACACCTGAAAAATCTTCGAGAATCTGAAGATCATTAGTTACTTTATTTTTGAAAATTATCTTGTACCATCCTTAAAATTGAAAATAATTTGGAGTAATTTCTTAAAATAGAAATAATGTTCAGTAGACCCCTCATTTTCATAAAATTATATCTAAAAAACTCATTTCGTTAGGTTCAAGGCATTAAGTGATGATATCATCAGTTATTTTTTCGCTAAATGATCAATATACCCTTATAGGTATATTAAGTTACTATAATGACCTTGACCCCTAGTTAGTAAAGCAGAGTTTGGGAAATACTTTATCAAAGTTGACAACTGGTGCTCTGATATCCCTAACCTCTGGTCGTCGCTGCACTGCTCCGTTCACCTGCGAAGACTACACAAAGAAGGAAGCACCTCCATACGACGAAGCTGAGCACTTGGTGAAAAGCCCTAACCTCTGCTCGGACTTGTTCTACAAGGTGAAAGCCGTTGCCTCTTCTCCATTTACCCTCGAGGACAAAAGGAAAGTGGAAGCTTCTCAGTACGACGACGACGACGACGACGCTTCTGCTCCGTTTACATGCGAGGTGAAAGCCCTAAACTCATTAGCTAGTATCTTATGAGCAATCTTAGTTTGGGACCAAAAGATAATCTTTGATAAGATTCACAAAAATCTTCGGCTTTCTCTTAAACAATAGATAATTTCCTCCAACGAAGATAGTCTACGTATCATGCTCTTACCATCAGTTTGGCAATTTGATTTTCGAATTCTATATAGATATAAATGCAAATATTTCTCAACCTGGAAGCATATGTATCTTCCTCTAATTAATCAAATGTTGTACATTTATCAGCCTCAGGAGTACCTTATGTGGCTTCCTCTTACTGATATTAGATAGTCACAGCAGTACCCTCTCTCCCACTCTACATAGAAGTTAGATTAATCATCATATCTTATGTTGCATGAAGTGGCCCATTCAAGGTGTGGAAAAATATTCATGGAAGTTAGATTTATCATCTATGAGAAGGCATGCATCATTATCTTATGACCAAACATGGCGGGAGTTCAAACATTTTCACCATATGATGCTTCCCAACTTCATTTGATGGACTCATTTGGGAATTTTACCTTTACAAGCAGTACTTCTGTACCACCTGCCCACATTGAACCAGCCATCATTTTCGCATCTTTGTGTAACGAAATTTGATTGAAGAACATATAAGCTTTGGATTTTGAACAGAAACTCATGAAAACTGGGGAAATTTATTGTTGGGGAAAGAAACGCAGTTAGTAGTACCGATTGATCTTCACCAAAACAATAAGAGTACAGGAAAATGCCATGAATTGCGATCAAAGGCCTGATATTTCATCTCTTCACTAATCAGCTAATAAATCGGGAAAAGAACAGAAGATATTACTATTACGTTCCCCCTCATCTTGTGACAAGAAATTGGAATGTAGAAAAGATGTGTTGAATCCGGATCCTCCATCCGAAAACGACTCTCTGATATTCTGGAAGAAATGACCCTCACTCGAGTACTTCCCAGTAAACTTCCTGGGCGTCTAGTAAAACATTTTAGGATCTCCGTTCGGATATATGAAATTCTTGAAATTCTTCTCCATCGCCGCATAATTCAGCTGGAAAACCTCCGGATAGTGATAGATGTCAGAGAAATCCTCAATGTCACCGCCTTCTGCAACGACCTTCACACATCATAAGCCACCTTAGAAAGATACGAATGAGAAAGGAAGAAAGGGTTTGGAGGTGGGAAGGAGGAGGAGAGCGAGTAACTTACTTTTGAGGTCATCTACAAAGAGATCGGAACAGTATGAAGCCGAGAATGAAGAGATTTGAGGGAGAAGAAAGTGAAGGATAATAGAGTAATGGCAGCGAGAGCAAGAAGAGATCTCTTCAAAGAGCATATGGTACAGAAAGATGGAAGACGAGTTGGTTTTCCCGCCATTCGGCCTTCGTTGGTGAACCTTTCCTGACCTGTTTTCAAAGAGCTCCCGTGATACCAGCAGTGGAAGTAGTACTGCTGATGTAAGCAAGCAGATTCAGCTCTCTTTTAGAGTTTTATAAAGGTAAAATGGACATTTCTCATCTTCAATTAACAATGTTATAAATTAGAGATGCGATAGACATTACTTTCATTTTTTAGGGTTATTTTAAATTATTTTCAATTTTAGGGGTGGTACAAGATTATTTCTTTTATTTTTTTTATTATTAGTTAATATTTATTCAAAATCAAGTACTTATTTTTTGGATTATTTAAATTTGTATCCGAATATCCTTTTAACCAGATACGGATACCCCTAAATGAATACATATGTGAATCGATTTTGGTTTTTGATTGTCCGTTAATATCCCTGAAAAACAGAGTATCATACCAACCTCAATCCAGCTGAAGCCTTCCTTTAGCACTCCTTTTTTCCTTTGGTGCCTTTAGTTTTTCCATCCCACCTCCCACTTGCTGCATAGAAGTTGGAGAGTATAATGTGAGCTTCTGTGTCACAAGGTTCCAATTCAATCAGTCTTGATGCAGCTACTCCTGCTAGTTCTTCCCCACCATGCACTCTGCAGGCTCCAAGCAATGTAGTACCAGACTGAATGACCAATATTTTGTTGGACACCCTTGATGAGCTCTTCTGCCTGTTGAAGCTTACCAGCACGTCCCAACAGATCAACACTGAAAAATATATACTCGCCTCTGGCTGAATCTATAGTTTTCCTTCATGCTTCTGAAGAGGTTTGGACCTTGTATCCCTCTGTGCTGCACGCAGAACAGAGAGAAGTAATGGCGTGTGATGTCACACATCTCAAAAACGATAGGGCACTTCAATTACCTAGAAAAAAAAAAGGAAGTTTTAGGGCCTTTCCAGTAGCCCTTTTTTGGGAGACCCTTTTAGGAGAGAATTCCAAGATACAAGGTCAGGGTCAATTATGTCGTTTAATGCAATTTCAGGTTCTACATAGTGTGTAGACTAAGTGCTGCTCACACTCGGCAGAGATTTCATCAAACAGATGGTATGTATCAAGCACAACCCCTCACCTGCTATGTCCATTCGATACATGCGTGCACAGTCATGTCTGATAGATTCTAGTTTTAAGAGAATGGGTTGTGGGCGTGAACCATCTTGGCCAAAGCAGTTAACTTCAAGGTTACACATTGATTCAGATAAAAAAAGGAGCAGCTTAGCCATCCAGTTCAGATACTAAGAGTAGCATTAGCATCTGCATCTGCATCTACACATGAATGAATCAAGATATTTGAACAGTGTATATCATCACTAGTCATCAGTGCCACTTCTAGTACCTGAGTTTAAAGTGTCTTTCAGCTTTATACTTATACAACTTTTCTTCAAAACACCAAAACAAACCCCCACCCCCCAGAAAAAAAAACAAAAATTAAAAAAGTTCCTCCAATGCTCCTAGTCCCACTCCATGGAATTTCAGGCCATAACAAGTGAGAACAGCTTCTGTGCCTGGTTTGACCATCAGTTTATCAACTTTAAGAGCTTGTAACACCAAATGCACAGAAGTTTAGCTTCTCAAAAGCAGCACATCTGATGGCAGTGCAGACTATTCCCCACAGAGCATGCATGATTGCATTATGGTTTTAGCCATTGTAAATAGCATAGATGAGTGCTTACTCCGAGATCTTCAGGAAGTTCATAATAACATCAATGAACACAGTGATGGAAGCTGTAATTGGATAGAGTAAAATAGCACAGCAATGCAATGACATCATAACCATAGTGACAAGGTAGGTTGAAAATGGAAAAATGCCAATCACTTGGATATATTCATAAACTTGAAAAGAACACTTGTATGAATAAATATGCACACAGCCTCAACCTGGATAAACTAGAAAGCAAAATTCATTTACATACATGATGCCGAGAACGGCTGCATTTGCCACTCGCATATGAACTGTGGTTTGGCACCTGTATTGTGAACCAGAATCGACATAAGCATAAGCTTTTTCCATAAGCACCAACTGGCTCATCATCTTTCGCCTGACAAAGGTATGCACACTTCCCAGCAAACACTGACAATCTGGTACACTTCCCAGCCAAAAACACCAACAATCTGGTCATCTTTCTCCTAACAATGATTCAAGAAGAGCAGCCTCTTCCTCCTATAAAAGCATAAAATAACAATACAAAAGAGAAAAGAAATTATCCACGAGCCCAGTTGGGTGATGGCCTTTATGTGCAGGTTGAAAGGTAAGTCACATACCACTAAAGCATTGAATTCTGTCTCTTCATCTATTGCACCTATAGTGGCAGGATCCTCTAAGAGATCCTGATATGCAAGAAGAGAAAAGAAATAGCAGATGTAAGAGTGGAAACCAAGTTAGATCATCCTATATTCCTTGCCTATTGTGTTGTCCATCCTTCAAAAAAATTGGACGCCACAACAGTGAACAGTGATAAACACACACACACACATAGATCTAGTACCCTACCATAATTCATAAGTGAATTTGAGGTAGTCTGGCATAACTATGAGGACTTGAAAACTGGTTCTTTTTTTGTGTGTGTGTGTGTGTGTGTGTGTGTGCAAGGGAACTGGCTTTATTCTGCAGAAGGGGTATCTCCATGCAGTAGAAACTTCAACGACCTTGATTATAGGACCCAACATCTCTATCCACACACACACACACACAAATGCTTGCATGAGCATAGACATAAACAAAAAGATATAGTCTGCCATCCACAAGTAAATTTAAAGTAGTCTTTATTAAAAACATTTAAGGAAAAAAAATTTGTAGTAGTGTGGAATAACTAGAACTTAACTCGAAGGGTGTTGCTCAGTTGGCAAAGTCAATACCTCAAAATTAAGAGGTTCAACTCTCCTTGGGCCTAACTATCATTTACACACAAACTCGCCAAAAAAAAAGAAATTGAAAAATATACTAATCCCAAAGCAAGAGAAATGTAACTACATGCGATAGGAACTTGTGCTCAACCTTGTTATTCTAAAACCCATATCAGTATGCGTCATGTAGGAACTGTATAAAGGATTGTACCCACATCATTGGATGGCAAAAGAATTGATCATTTAAACATAGTAGAAAAATGGATGGGGATATTCTTCTTACATTCAGTGGAATTTTCTCATGAATATTTTGGAACAAAATGGTGGGATACTTGTGTTGAACAAATGTGAGAGTCAATGTGCATTATTTTTGTCTTTTCCTGGAATCTGCTCCTGCTCCTTTGTGCTAACAAAATATGATGGGTTTTAAATCCACCTAACACTAGGTTTAAGAAAACCAAACACAAGCCAAAATGGTGGACAAAGGAAATAGACCAGATTCAAAGAAAATCCAAAAACAGAATCAAGGACTTGGATGTGAATAAAATTTTGAACAAATACTAATCAGATATAGGAGAATAACATACCAAAAAGTCAGACCAATCTGAAGGTGGGAGAATAACATACCAAAAAATCAGACCAATCTGAAGGTCAGATTTTAAAATCTGACAGAGTTCCAGTTAAGCAAGTGATCTCAAAACAGAAATAACAGCAGCGATGTTGGAGAAATAAATCAACAGCAGATCAGAAAATCTGATCTGGCCAAAGTCTGGTCAAAGCCTATCGTGGGATGAGAGGAACAGAAATCCAAAATCTCAGATAAATCCGAGGGCTGGATTCTGAAATCAGATAGTCTCCTACTGTAACAAGGAATTCCAGAATAAAAAAAAAGCAGATGTCGACATAAGAAATATATATTGGAAAAACAGTGATCAAGCGATGTGTGTAGTGATAAAAAAACAGCAACTGATGATCAACTGAGATCATAAGGCTTGCTGAAAATCAACTCAATAATTGAATATAACAAAGGATACTTGAAGCTAATTGAAGCAATAAGAAGAGGATATAATGAGAGATGAACTATGGATTCACCACCAAAGATTTACGTTACAATCACTAGTAACCAGATGTTGCATCGCCCAACAATCTAGCTGAACCACCACATCACCATAGGATTTCAGGAATCAAAAGGTAATAATGAAGTCATATCGAAGGGCTCCAACCAAGCAGCTTCTTTATTAATGAAAAGGGAATAAGAATCCCACCAGAACAATAAAATAACAATCAAAAGTGAATAGGAGAGCCCCCTTGGTCGGCAGTCCTATTGGTAAAACCAACCTTACTTAAAACTCTTAAAAAAATAGAGTTCCAACTATTTAATAGTGTATCAACTAAATAAAACACTTAAGTAGTTGGGATAGTGTTGTAATTAGATGGGACTCTGGTGCAACTAGGAATAGAGAATTAACTAAATAAAAACAAACAAATAAATAACCAAAATACTATTCCACAATGGAGAAGGCTGAGCTAATTCACTGTTGGGCCAACTCAAGTACACTGAGCTCAGAACTGAATCAAGGCAGCTGAGTTACTGAGTTGACTCTTTTCTGCCATTGGTATTTCTTGGAATATACCAGTTACCTATATCAAAATCACATGGTACCCACATTGATAATTTATGCAGAGGTCTTAATTTCAACCTGGCACCACTGGGCATTGGCTAGGCTCCTTGCCGATTCTTGCAACCCAATATCCTTGAATATCTCTAAACAGAAACAACATTCACAAATTACATGATACTTCTTATCACACTGGACCTACTATCAATGAAGAATTTGAGTGAAATGCCTAGGTTCATTAGTCTTAAGAGTCAAACAGATGCATCTATCAGACAGGTACAGATATTTCTGCTTTCAAGACATTTCCAGCAGACAACTGTTCCATCCGTTAACAAATTCATCAAGCTAGACAAGACGAACTTTACTGATGACATTATAATGACCAAATTCTTCAAACCAAACCACAATACAAAGAATGCATTGACTTTCCCATGTTATGCAAGTAAGTTAAATGCTAAGCTTATGTAAAAATTACACTTGACTGAGTTGAATGACTTTAACCCAGAAACCTAGCCTAGAGACCATTGCTAAGAATAGGGCTATTGATGTATATTGGTGAAGCATCATAAGGCAATGTGGTGTTGAACTTCTGATAACATAACATCTTTGAATCAATAAAAACCATTGATTTATCCTAAATCAACAATCCTATGTGATTTTCATATAATAAGGGAAAAAGAACACTACCCGTCTGTGTTCCCCACCCCCAGACACATCCCTGATTTCAGAGGGGCTGTGAAAAGACACCCCTCCCCCCGAAACCAGGGACTGTGTCCGGGCATGGGGAACACAGACAGGTAGCATTCCTCTTCCCGATAATTATTTAAAAGAACTCTAACCGTCTTTAATTTCCTTATCCTTCACCAAGATTCATTGATCATCTTCCACATAATCTCTGGTCTAACAAAGAAGCCAATACATAGGCAATGAATCAAGGTACAACAATTTCAGAAAACGGACATCTCCATGTCTCCACCTTAAACACCACAACTTGTCCCTTCAACACTAAACATCCGTATTCCCACTTTATGCCTTCTTTAGTTTGCATCTCAAAAATCAGGTAGTTTAATCCAATGTAGTGTGGATACACCCAAGTGGTGATCAATTTCTGCCATAACATTAAGAGAGTAAATGAAAGCCACTGCATTGTGGCTATGGCTTGAAGAAGATGGATATCCTTGTATCATTTATAAAGTTTCATCTAAAAACAAAACTTGGTAGCAGTACATGCAGCTGTTTTCTAGAATCACTTCAAAGGAATTGTATTCAGCCCTCTCCCACTAGCACACAACACTTTCACCCAAGTGCTGATGAACCAAGACATTTCCCTCCAATTCTTCATCAATAATTGGCTTAGTTCAGAAGATGCGTGATAAGAGTTGGTGACTTGTAGCATTTGAAAATATTTTGCAGCAAATGTGCGCAATGGAGCCTATCAATGGTGCCCCAAGCTTATATTAGGACATTAAGAAATATTGAAGTACTAAGCAACATGATGGTGCCAAAAACCATAGACAAACCTAGATTTGCAGAAGCTACAGGAAGTAATGAACATGATGCAGCTCAATCCCCATGAATATATATATATATATATATATATATTTCTGTCATTTCATTTCAACAAATTTAAAACACTATTTTCTCACCCACTCAAAATAAAATAAGGTGGCATTAAAGAGATTCTAATTGGGAGATATGTAATGACACTGTATCTGGAATTGAGATCTCATTCAAAGAGAGATAATCTGGATTTTTTTTTTCTAGGTGTCCTATACAGAAGATCACCATATATCTATCTCTATAATACAATAATGAACTCAAGACCACACAACAAATGGCAATTTGCACCTCAAAGTAGACTGCCTTGATCAATAGAATTAACAAAACTCACACTAAGACTGTCAATCTGCCACAATAACTCCTCACCGGTGCCTCTTGTCAGTCATCATTGGCATGATGAAATTCTTTGATTTACTCTCATTCATCTTATCTCTGTTAGGACCAAAAATAAGTAACCCCTCCATCTCAACATCGTTATCTTTGCAAAATTCATTCTGTCCACAGGACCACATCCAGTTTCATGAAGACATGACTTGTCTTGCAGCCTTTTGATAAAAACTTTACCCAAGATTGATTGCTATTGCATCCGTCTCACAACACTCTGAAAGCTAACTTCACTTCTTCCACCCACAAAATGTCTATGCACAAACACCACCCGTCCCCTTTTTTCTTCCTCCCTCCTCTCTTGCATCTCATCAAATGGATATACCACGTAAGACAACCCAACTCTGACTCACTAACAGGAAGAAAACCACATTTCCTTGCTCCATTTAGATGCCTTTTCATCCGGGGAAATTTAGGTCTACCAAAAAATCTTATATCAATTTTTAGAGTCAGTTATGCAAACCCTATTCCACCACTACACTATATTTAAAGACAGCTGTTAATTTTCATGTCCCATTGCACCAATTCCATCCAGGTGATCTCCAGCCTTGCCTTTAAAACACATCTAGTACACTGCACCACATAATGAATATTTAGGGCGTTTGATGAAAGTCTGGCCAAATGTTTTCAGTGCCACTCAGCAACCTGATGCATCCACCCTCTTTCAACCAGGCTTGGGCTGACAGTGCAAACTGAAAGTATCAACAGAATCTAAGGATTATTGAACCAATATGACAAAAATATACTTTCCTTATCCACAACAATCACACTTCATGTATTCCGACCACATTTTCCCCCAATAAGATTTTAGATTCTAAAGTTACAATAGTAAAATGAGATTGGCATTTGATTTTACTCTCTTTAGTCTCATCAATCAAATTTATCTCAACTGACCATACACCCACAAAAAATTAGCCAAGTTTTGAATCATTCATCCTTAAAGCTCCATTGTTCACACGACATAGAATGGGCTGCAAATGTAAATTTGCAGGGAAAATTTACATGTCCACCATTTCCTTTGTCCAAGAGACACAAAATAAAGGGAAATCTTTCCATAGGCCACAAATTTTTCAAGTGCTTTGCAAGCAGCAACCCAGGGAGCAGCGCCAAAGGTATCACCCCAAATCAGAAATCTCCACTGGATCTCCCCTCTTCCGACGATCTGGTGGGAACTTACAAGCTCTGCAATATTTATGACTTGTTGCAATTATTAAATGACTAATATCATCTGTAGGAATCAGACGACAAGAATACTGCAAAACACGTAATATTTTACCTGCAGGGAAACATTTATGCAGAAACAAACAAGGCCTTGTCTTGAAATGGGAAAAGAAGGAAAAAACAGCAAAGCAAAAACGCATTGTGGTTAAGGTTGGCTAATGGTGCAGGACTATCATCGAACTGATAAGAAAATCTGTAAGGAGATTTTGGAAGATTATGCTTGTTCCTAAAATATTTCTCCATCCCAAATCTTTTCAGTTTGACCTTGCTCTTCAAGAAGGTAGCAAAGAAAATAAACCAAGTTTAAGTGCAGATTTAGTCAACCAGCAGCATTAGAAACAAGCTCAATCTGAGGAAATGAAAAAATATAGACAATCTGAGAAGCAAGATGGCAGCAACAGAAGCATGATATATTGGATGGAGCACTTCAATCAGCAAGCTGATTGTTTGGACTTGTTAATTTAGTTGTGATACTGTAAGACTCATGCTTGACAGACTTAATTGAGTTCTGGTAACTAATCTAATGTGATTAGTTAACTTTAAAGTTAGTATCTGGCATTATGGCATGGATTGATTTTTGTAGGTTTTAAATATTGAACAAGATACAATAGATAGCTTCCAATTCTATTTATCAGATAATTCAGTGACCTGTTAAGCTAATTTAACTTGCTTAGGGAGTTTTTCTTATTGGGAATGGGACTTCTTGCATGCCTGAACCAAGAACATCTTCCTTCCTGCCTGCCTTTAATAACTGTCATGTAGCAGTTCAATTGGGGCCCAAATTTGGTGGACATGTTGTCCACATCATCATTCATCTATCCATGGTTAAAATTTCAGACCAATCTAACATTTCCATGTTTAATGCTAGAGGTTTAAAAATCTTGAAAGTTTAGGAAGTGAATTCAACATGAACCATTGAAAAATCAAAGAGGGAAAACCCATACATGGTGGGCCATATGATTGAGATAGGTCACTAAATTTGACAGACTACTTATTAGGGGGTCTCAAATATATTAAATGGGCAGCATGACAAATTATCACGCTCATCCACACTTTTTGCGATCACGGATTAGCGATTAGCAAGTTGACCATTGGATACACTTAAGACCCCTACTAAAAGGCCACTTGTCAAGTTTGGTGGCCTATCTCAACCATATGGCTCACCATGTATAGATTTTTTACCTTGATTTTTCAATGGTTCATGTTGAATTCATGTTTCACTCAATCACTTCTTTAAGACTTTTCAAACTTATTCTAAACATTGATAATAACAAATGGGTGCTTAATTGGCTTCAAAGTTAGAACATGAATAAATGATGGTGTGGACAATATGTCCACCAAATTTGGGGCCCACCTGAACTGCTACAAGGCAACAAAGAAGGAAGTGATGGAAAGGGCAATGAAAGCAGCCTTATAGAACTCCACCCCCTTCGATAATCTAGACCTTATTTTCAGTAAAACTAAAATACTATGTTGCTAAAAGGGGTCATATTTATGCCCCTACTGATTCAATAACCCTCATCACCTACCATGTACCTAAAATACAGTTGGCAATTCTATCTGCCTACCCACCTTACCCAACCTGCCATAGGAGGGTAAGGGTCGCCAACAAATACGCACTTAACGAATGGGTATAGGTAGGCCATCCTTACCCTACCCATCTACCCCTTTACCAGCCTGACTAAGGGTGTATATATATATATATATGGGAAACAGAACCATAAAATTCAGCATGGCCCCTGAGCCAAGACACATGGGAGGGCGAAATGACCACCTTGCCCCACATTAAAGGAAAAAATCCTGCAGCTGTTGATGCTTCCTTGTGCATTCCCATTGGCCCCTACACTGGTGCAGAAGCCACGCTGCATTTTACGGAACCCTCCCATCTCCCAATATATATGTAATATTTGTGTGGCCTTGCTTCCCTTCGAGCCTTGGCCCATTTAGAAGCCTAACCCAAAGCTTGAAGACCCACAGCATGGGACTTTAGTCTGTAGTCCATTAGTCCAAACTCCATATAAACAGAAAGGGGGGAAATCCAAACACCAAAGAAGAAAGTCAAAACCCTAAATCTCATCACTTTCAAAGGCTCCTCCCCATCCCCATTTGAAATGCTTCCCACTTCGTCACTCACACAGTTGGCTCATATTCATCTCAAACCCCAACACCCACTCCTCTCCCTTACTCTTTTTTCAATAGACGTTGAAGATACCAGGTGCAATGACCACCAGTGAGGTGACGACTACTAGCCAGCAGCAAAAATGGCAGTTGCAACAGCAATTTCAGGTATGGTTGTCACTTACTCTGATTCTTCTTGTTCTTCATTCATTCTTTGTTTCTTCTTAGTTCTCACTTAGCTCCCCATTCCCTCCTCCAATATATTTTATGGGTAGAGTCGAAGAGATTTCCATGATTGAAACCTAAGGTACTCCTCCAACCATCTCCCCTTGGTCATCAGTGAACAAAGAGAGCAACAATGACTACGGCACCAGCAGATCTGTTGAATCCTGAATACCTTCCATTGACAATCGGTATGTCATCTTCTGCATCTTCTTCTTCTTCTTCTTCATATGCATTACAAAAAGCCACTCTTTCTTCTCCTTTGCTCTTCTATGTCATTTGCAGATTTTTTTTTTTTTTTCCTTCTTTTTTGATAAACCTTGATCATTAGGTTTAAGACTAGGATCTTCTAATAAAAAAATTAAACATATAACTTTACCTGCGTTTTACACTTCAGGTATTGGAATTTTTTTGAACTGTAACATTTAAGATAAGCGTAGGTTAAATCCCCATCCATCTAGGAGGGTACAGGCAAGGCCATTACCTGACCCTATCTTACCTGTTGTCACCCGTTACCTAAATCATGGAGCCAGGTGCATAATTGTGCATGCATATAGGGAAAATCAATACTCACAAATCCAAATATGAGACGAAGATTCAGTCTTTGACCAAATACAAAAAATCCAGGAAAAAAAAATTTCCCCAGTAATTATTTCTTATAATCACAAATTGTCATCGAACACAGCTTACAGAACCAAAGTGACATCATATCGATAAAGATAGTAAATCCACAACTGACCGTCATGAAGATTGTCAATAGATATTACAAAGATGGTGAAGTTTTTACCCTTTTTTTTTTTTTTTGAACTTTTTCCTTCATTTAAACTCAAATGAAAGTCTAGTATGTGGAAAAAAGGAAATAGATGCAGGTACTTACATCATCTGCAATTTGCAGTAGGCCATTCTGATCCTGCATGAACATAAACAGAGGTTCCTTAGTTCATTTTGTTTGCCCCTGTTCCAAGACTCTAATTTTAATCCCTTAAAATAACATTAGATAAAGAAATTGTTCCAGAAATTAGCAAACTTTATGTTAACTTTCCTTCAGAAGTACAACAACGCAGTTATAGTTAATCATAATAAGGAAAATTTGCACGTAAACAAGAGTGTCAACACTAGTTCACCCGCTAATCAAGAGAACACTATTGTCCCTCAGGCACAAAGAAGTAAAGCTGCTGTTTTACCTTAACAGCAACAAATAGAAGTGGATCCGATGGTGTATAAATCATATATTGTGCACCATCCTGCAAAACAAACCTCAAAAGATTGAGCTGTGTCAGAGATTTCATCCCACACCAACCCACTGAATAACCAACCAAATCAAAGCACAAAGTCCATATACCACCCCCCCACCCCAAAAAAAAAAAGTTGCATTCCCTATCAAGAACCTTATCATTCTTGTAGTGAAGAGAAATGGTCGCAATTATCATAATAATAATACCCAGTATGTTAACTTACCCGATGGAAGCAAGTAATTTCTAGACCTTCACTTGGTATGCCATCAATGTCTTGGCCATCATCTGTAATAAACAATGTAATAATCAATAAACAAGATTTATAGTAGTGCTAGAAGAGGACTAAACTAAAGAAGTTGATATCAACAGCTTCCTATGCACATGTCATCACCTAGTGATGGGGACATCAAGACATACAACCGAAGGAAGAAGAAGACCCAACCTTCTTTGTGGTTGGAGGATTAGAAGAAGGAAGAAGAAGAAAGGAAGGCTCGATCCAGCCTTTCCAGTGCTGGATCGAGTCCTCTCCTTCCAAATTTTTCCAAGATTGTATGGCTCCCACCAAATCTGATAGTTTAGTAGTTTTATTTTCTAGGATTTTGTTTATTTGAGTCTTTAAGTTAATTAGGAAACTAAGTAATTATCCTATTGTTTTCTTTTTAGAAAGTTTCTTTGTTTATGAAATAACATTCCTAGAATAATCTTTTCTTTTTAGTAATTAGTCTCTTATTTATGTAAGGCCATTGGCCACAGTAGAATTAATGAATGAGAATTGAAAAACAGCCAAGGAGCGAACCCCCACCCCTCTCACGATTCTCTCTCTCTTTCAATCTCGTCTTTCTCACTCTCTCTTTCTCACCTTTCTCCCTTTCTTCTCTCTCGGTTCTCTCTTCTCTCACCTCCCTCCCTCTCTCACTTTTATATCTTTTCTCACTGGAACTATTGCTGGATTATTGACTTGAACTGCTGCTGTTTATAGTTACTATTGCTGCGTATTGTCTACTGCTGCCGGCCAATATCTGCTGCTGTTGCTCCCTTTTGATGTTGAACCGTTGCTGCTACCTTTGATGCTGGACTCCTGCTGATTTTCCTCTACAATACTGGGCTGCTGTTATCCTTTAAGTCAAGGACTGGGCTGCTGCTGATCTCTTTTCAACAATCGGATTGTTGTTGGATACCATCTTCAAATCTGGGTTCTCTTCCTTATTCTCAGACCTGGGCAGCAGATAAGTATAGAATAAACCCTCCCATTCCCTTCATTATCCCCTCATTATTTACCCTGTTACTTCCATTAAAACCCAGCCTCCTTTTTTTCCATTGTTTAACATTTTATTTACCTCACTGTTTGCCTTAAGTATTGCTGGTCTTCTTATTATTAGTATAACTGATTTTAGAGCATAGAGCATGGGGTTTTTATCTACTTTTGATGCTTAATGAGCTAGTGCTGTAACCTAATTTTGCTTGCTGCCATGTTCCCTACCCCATGTTTCCTATTGAAGCTTAGGTGAGTTTATGTGTTTTTCGTCTGAGATTGTTATTGCTCTTTGCTACTTTGTTCGTTAGTCTCATTCTATTTTGCATGTTAAATCTTGTTTGATGAGCTTTTTTATCCTGTCTACCCAATTCCCTTGAGTTAACACTACCTAGTTAGTTAATCTTGTAGAAAACCTAGTCACCTAGGAACCCTCTACATCACCAAGTCACTGATTAGGCAAGCTTTGCCTCAAAAGGCCCAGATGCCTAGTCATTGACTTACTTCAATAACCTCGAACCGGAGAACAACTTTCCTAGAATTACCAGCACTGAAAGATCTTAGGTACAATCACTCTATCCTGAATGGTCCACCTACGTGGACATTTTTATGCATAAGATACATACATACTAATATGGAATAATAATACAAATATGGATTAACAAATCACTGATATAACCTGTAAACTAAGAGACATTTCAGGAATATTTCCTGGAATTTTCTCAAATTTTCATTGTGTTCCCAGCAATGGAGCTGCCCATTGTTGGGATTTCAGGTACATTCTGAAAGCTTCCAGTAACATTAGTTTCATCATACCTGTATGCACAGATTAAAGGCTAGACTTTGCAATTCACAATTTATCCAGATGCCTCAATTTTAAAATATATGTCCATCACAAGTTGAATGGTGCTTAATTCTACAACTTCATTATATTTGTATGCAAACTAAAGGCTAGAGTTTGCAATTCATAATTATCCGGATTCCTCAATTTTAAATATAAGTCCATCACGAGCTGAATAGTGCTTAATTTCACAACATCAGAAAAAACATGTCAAAACCATTTCGTAAATAAGAAAGAGCAGAGAACTACAACCTGCATGAAATTCAAATATATCCTCTTCTGAATAACAAAATCCTCCTCGTGCTGTATAACAAAATCTGATTCAGAAACACAAGAAAGGAAATCAGTGACATTGAGGGTGCTAACTAAATTAAAGCAAAGGCTAAAAGACCAAGATTTTAAGAAATTGAAGAAGCTATCCATTACAAATGTCTTAAGAGAAGGCGCCTGATAGTCATACCCACTAAACACCAGATGCATATGTATCTTTGCAAGAGCATAAGAAGCAACAGGAAGAATAGCTTCAACCTCCTCATCGCTGACCTGCAAACTTGAGCAGATAAATGGCAAAAAATGTGGAATGTTGCATACTTGAAGATAGTCACCAACCACTAATAACGAGTTGATTGAAAAACTCCGAATCCACTTAGAATTACAATTTAATAACCCATCATTATGACCACAAAGTGAATTGTTCATCTCTTAGTCATGCTTGAAAGGTAAAAGCACAAACAGACCAGCCCACAAGCTAGAAATGATGTTCTAAAAGCTAAGCTAGAAATATGGAAGAACCTGGTCCTAGGCGCCATCCAAGACCCCTCTTCTTTGTTGCAAATTTACAACGTCGCAAAAGGAACTTTTACCAGCTATAGGAATTAGAAATTCAACTTGGATAAACAATGTTGTAATTATTAATATATTGATAATGATGGAGAATAAGTACGCAAAGGACTTACGAAGAATGGAAACAAAGAGTGTGAAAGGCAAGTACTTTGTTAAGGTAATCCACCATTGTTGTCATCACTAAATTTGCTCTTTAGGCTTTACCCCAGCAAGAAATTTGTAAAAGATTCAGCTTTCTCATGAGCATATGTGTCTCCAAAGAAATCTTTCATTGTTGTAATAATGGATTTTAGAGAAAGCGTCAATTGCCAAATGGGCCCTAAGGCGTTTAATGATCTTTGTAATTCTCCAGAACTTTCTCTCCATTATTATAAATAAAGAGGACTGGTGTCATATTAGACACAAGTTATTACACCATCCAACATGGTATCAGAGCAATAGGATCCAGCAAGAAATTTGTAAAAGATTCAGCTTTCTCATGAGCATATGTGTCTCCAAAGAAATCTTTCATTGTTGTAATAATGGATTTTAGAGAAAGCGTAAGTTGCCAAATGGGCCCTAAAGGGTTTAATGATCTTTGTAATTCTCTAGAACTTTCTCTCCATTATTATAAATAAAGAGGGTTGGTGTCATATTAGACACAAGTTATTACACCATCCAATATGGTATCAGAATAATAGGATCCAAAACCATAAGGGCTCTCCTCCTCCTCCTCCTTCTCTCTCTCTTTCTCGATTTCTCTCCCAATGCCTCCCTCCATCTCTCTTCATCTACTTTCTCTCTCTCTCTCTCTCTCTCTCTCTCTCTCTCTCTCTCTCTCTCTCTCTCTCTCTCGGATAACGGTGGGAGCTCCTTAAACCACCAAGAGAGTCACTAGCCTCCATCCATCCACTCCCCCTGGGCTCTTAGATTCTCTTCTACAATGATCTGAAAGACTCGGGTCCCTTTCTATCAATTTTTTCAGGGTTTTTACCCCTGAAAATCAACTTTTTCCTTGCCAGGGTGCTTTTTCCCGACTTAACGCTCCAACCATCTTGATGTTTGTTGCGGTGGTGCTCTTTATCCTTGTAGTGGTATGTATTTGCCACATTCCCGTTTTAGGTCTTTGTTCTAGAGCTATCTCCAAAATCGATTTCTTAGGGTTTTCACCCTTTTATTGTTTTTTGGGTTTTCTAGCCTTTTCTGGTTTTTTTTTTTGTGCTTTCTCTATCTCTGGCTGGTGTCTCTTCTATTTGCATAACCCCTTGAGTAGCATCCATGTCTACCAGCTCTTCTACTTCTATTGGCAGAGACACCGCGGCTCTACCTACCTTCCAGCCTGGTGCTATCAAGCTTAATGGCACAGTCTACCTCATGTGGTCTCGATCTATTTGCTTCTCCATCAAGTCCCGTGGCTACTACAAGTACCTTACCGGCACAACGAAACGTCCAACCACAGGCCCTAATATTGACAAGTGGGAGTGTGCCAACTCTTTGGTTATAGTTTTCCTCATCAACTCCCATGCAACCACATCTGTCTCGTGGCTACCTCCTCCTCAACACTGCTGCAAAGATCTAGAAGTCTGTCCAGGACATCTTTTCTCAAGCTGGGAATGATGCTCAGGTCTTCGAACAATGCCAGAAACTTCGTAACTTGAGGCAAAGGAATGCTTAAACTGGCAGAGTACTATTATGAGATGCATACACTGTGGACACTGTACAAAGCTAGACTTTTATGAGGAGTATATTCCTACCACTCTTGCTAATGTTACCAACTTTAAAAAACAAGAGGAAAAGATCAGATTCCATAACTTCCTAGCAGGAATAAAGGTGGAGTTTGATTGGCTGCGGTCCCAGGTTCTGAGCTGTGTTCCCTTTCCTACTGTGGATCAAGCCTCTGTTGTGATCCAACTTGAGGACATGCATCGTTCCACTATGCTCTCACAGACTACTACCACTCCCTCTAAGAGATCTACATTTGCCTCTGGCACTGAGGCTTAACCCTTCAATGTAGCCCCACAGTCTAGTGGGCCCTCTCCCAGAGTTCTAGTGAAGTGTGATTACTGGGGAAAGGAGCATCATTCCCAGCTTGGGTAGAACCGTGCTAGTACTCCTAGTCAAGCCCAAGGTTCAAGGTATCGAGGTTCAACTAGATTTCGACCCTTGGGGAGACCAAAATTTCGATCAAAACTTGAAAAATTGAGGAAACCAGAAATTTTTCCCAGTTGGGTGGAAACTTTGGTTTCGACCCCTAAAATGTTGTTTTTTGTTGCCTATTTTTTGCATATGTTCTATTTTAGCAATTTCTAACACATTCACATAATAGTTTCATAGAAAAAATAAATAAAGTCATACTTGTGGCATGAACCAAAAGTTTGGTAATGTACATTGAGTCGTTTACTAAAAGTTTGAAACCATACTACAAAAGTACATATTCTATATTATATATAGTCTACAATCTACATAAGTACATAATACATAATGCAAGGGATCGAATATATATAATAATATTACATAATTGTGAGTTATCTCTCAACACTCAAAAGTCAATTCCAAGTAGAGTGTCTACGCAGTTCCAATCCAAGAGTTGCATACCACTGCAGATGTCGTAGCCGCTCCTCTAAATGCACCACATAAGCGTCTCATGCAAGATCCAAGCTTAGATTGAAGTTTTTTGGGAATAAGGGGGAAATCTCGAGTGTTTCCCCAAGTTTCTCACTTCATAGAGAAGAAAAGATGGGGAGAGGGTCGAAATTTTGAAAAGAGAACACTTGGTTTCCTTTAAAAGCATGTTTATAAGTTCTGGTTTGACCCAAACCCATTGGTCCACTCAAAATTTCCCACATTTCGGTCAAAATATGGGAATTTCGATCGAAATCTGTCGAAACCTATCGAAACGTGACTTTTAAAGTCACAAGCCATATGATATCGGAGTCATGGGATACCATCAAAATGTGAGAAATTTCGACAACGCTCGAGTTCTTGAACCATGGTCAAAGCCAGCCATTCTGGTCAGGCCAACCATATTGACGCTCCAGATTCTGACTTTGCACTGAGCATCCCAGCTGTCTTGCTATATTATGATGAGCTTATTACCCTTTGATGCCTTCTGACACGTCCGGACTCTCTTGCACCTACCACTACAAGCTATGCTCACTCCACCCCTTATAGGTCCAGTATTTCCTTCCGCACAGATTCTATGTTTGCTCCTTGTACTCATATTATAGACTCCGAGGCTTCCGATCATATGACAGAATGCTTGTCTCTTTTCTCTCAATACACTACATGTCCTAACAATGGTAAGGTCAAGTTGGCTAACTGAACTTATTCCACTATTTTGGTAAAGGGATCAGTTAGTTGTACCCCTTCATCCATTTCTATGTATTGCATGTTCCCTCTTTTCCTACTAACCTTTTGTCCATTAATAGTCTTACTTCTAGTCTTAATTGCAAAGTCACATTTTTCCCATTTCATTATGTTTTTCAGGATCTGGTGACAGGGGCAACGATTGG
Source organism: Macadamia integrifolia (assembly GCF_013358625.1). Taxonomy (NCBI): domain Eukaryota; kingdom Viridiplantae; phylum Streptophyta; class Magnoliopsida; order Proteales; family Proteaceae; genus Macadamia; species Macadamia integrifolia. The sequence goes on from NC_056558.1 coordinate 18,321,843, forward strand.
CTCTGGTAGGGTGTGTGGTGGCATGTATCTGCTTGATGATGGCTTGGCATTAATCCCTAGTCTGCTGGTCAGGCCCTTCAGACATCTTTTATGTCACCACCCATGTCTGAGTTACTACAATGGCATTGTCGGTTAGGATACCCTCTATTGGGAACATTAGCTAGGTTTTTTCCTTCTTTTAAGCATTTTACTTCGAGTCAATTTTTTTTTGTGAGGCATGTTCATTGGCAAACAAACTCGAATCACTTACTCTGTTTTTGGAAATAAAGTGTCACTCCTTTTTCATTGATACATTCTGATATATAGGGTCCATCCCACTATGTGTCGGTCAATGGTTGTCGGTGGTTTGTCTCTTTTATTGATTATCATTCTCAGACTACTTGGGTCTACATGATGCAAACCAACGGCAAGACCTTCCATTGTTTTCACCAGTTTCACCAAATGATTCAGACTCAATTTGGTGCTACCATTAAGATCCTTTGCAGTGACAATAGTCGTGAATATTTCAAAAGGTCCTTTCAGGCCTATTCCGCCCATTGGATGATTCATCATACTAGTTGTGTAGGTTCCGCCTTAGAATGGTGTTGCTGAGCGGAAGAATCACCACCTTTGTGAGGTAGCCCGCTCTATTATGTTTGAAATGCATGTTCCTCCTCAATGTTGGAGTGACGCGGTTCTCATTGCCATCTTTCTGATCAACTGAATGCCTTCTCAGATTCCCACCTTTCGCTTTCCTCTGGATCTACTCCACGATTCTGCTGCCTTTCTTGTTCCTCCCAAGATACTCGGTACTGTCTTCTATGCTCGGGATCATCATCCAAGTGGGAATTTTTATCCTTGAGGTATCAAGTGTATTTTCCTAGGGTATGCCTAATGCAGGAGTAGATTACAAATAACTAACTCCGCAGTTTATAACCCCAAACAATACAAATAGGGCCAGGAAACAAAAAAATAATACCATTAAATAAATCCCCAAGGATACAATACCCATATAGGAGCAAAACCAGCCCAAAATCTAACCCGATAGGAGAGAGAAAGACCTATTATAGAGCTGGAGAGAGAGAGATGCGGTCAGGGCTGTAGGAGTCCGATTGAGTTGCACTCTTAGGCGTAGATAGTCTCTAGGGAGGGTACAAAAACCCCAAAAGTTGAGAGGATTCTGACGGCTGATTGTGAAGTTACAAGCTTTCTTGATTTTCTGACCTATGAGAGAAAACTGAGAACCTTCAAGAACAGCAGCTGAATGCTTCCAACAGTGACTAGGTAAGGATCGTGGGACCCTTATGAGGCCTAGAATACCCTGATTGAAGACCTGACTGAATAGAGTACAGAAGAGAGAAAGAGAGGAGATCAATCTCTCTCCTATTTCCACTAGGATTGCTGATCGGTTCTGATTTCTGGAGACTTTTATCAAAATCTGAACTATACCTCTTGAATGTTACAGTAAATAAAATAAAAAAAGAAGAATAAAACAGATGGGGGGTTGAGAAGGGTGAAAGAGAATAAAGGAAGTGGTTATCTCAGCCTGGGCTTCTCACCCACAGCTATCTCAGCTACTCTAAGCATTTAGTTGCAAACTTTCTTTCATAAATGCAAATTTTCTTTTATTCAAATCTCCCCAATAATGGGACATATGCCTCTCTATTTATAGAGGGGAAGTTTACAATCATACTAATACTAGGAGCTAGTTTCCCAATAGGACTAGACACTCCTACTACAACTAGGAGCTAGTTTCCCAATAGGACTAGACGCTCCTACTACAACTAGGAATTCAAAATAGGACTAGGACTTGACTTTATGACTCCAACATGGAGTAGGACTAACTAACTAATAGTCCATATAGGGCTTTACAACCAACTAATGGCCTAATGGGCCTTTATTGAATTAAATAACAACTAATTAAACTAATGAATAAAATCCCGTTTTTCTACCTTCTACCCATATTTTAGGCCTATTAAAGTAGCCCATTTCAGAGAAAACCTATGGGATCAAAGGCCCAACACATACATAACACAACCCAAGGCTTATTTGCAATAAAATAAGCCCAAGTGACTTATCTAAATCAATGTCCCTACTCAGAAAGGCTATCGATGTTTTCATCCTCCCACTCGGCATTGGTTTGTGACTATGGATGTGATCTTTCATGAATATGCATCTTACTATCGTGCGGCACCTCTCCAGGGGGAGTCTCCTTCCATTGTCGAAGATATGCCGCCTCTTGAACTCGTTATTCCTACTAATGTTCCATTTCAAGGGGGAGATTGACACTCTTACTTCGACGTTGCAACTAGAGAGGCATGTTATAATCGTAAAGAACAGATTCAGGCCACTACTCATCCAGTACCTAACCTACCATGTCAATTGTCTCCTCTCAAGCCTAATCTCGTCCCCTCGAACTCAAGTAATTCTCTTTCCCTTCTATTGATCCTTCTCTTGAGTTACTTATTGTTGTTCGTAAAGGCAATAGGTCTTACACTTTATATCCCATTGCTAAAAATGTTTCCTATGACTCATGCCATCCTACTATAGTTTTGTGTCTTCTCTATCCTCTGTGTCTATTCCCCATACCTAGCAGGACGTGAATGCAGACTCAAAACAATAGGCATCTATTGTTGAAGAGATGCAAGCTCTAACGAAGAATGGCACATGAGATCTAGTGTGTCTTCCCTCACAAAAGAAGACAGCTGGTTGTAAGTGGATCTTCAAAGTGAAACAAAGAGCTGATGGCACAGTAGATCGGTACAAGGCTAGATTAGTTTCCAAAGGCTTCACTTAGACGCATGGGATCGACTACTAGGCTACTAGGAGACCTTTGCTCCTGTTGCCAAGATGAACACTATCCGTGTGATCTTGTCTTGTGCCGCCAACTTAGATTGGGATCTTCAACAGCTAGATGTAAAGAATGTTTTTCTCTATTGGGAACTTGAGGAGGAAGTATATATGGACATTCCTCTTAGGTTCACTTGCTCCAAAACTCAAGAGAAGGTATGCAAGCTGAAGTGGGGCACTATATTAGTTGAAGCAATCCCCTTATGATTGGTTCGGGCGCTTTCACAAGGCTATGATTGTTATAGGCTACTCTCAGAGCAATGTTGACCCCACTCTGTTCATCAAAAGATATGGTGGGAAGATTATCATCTTAATAGTATATGAAGATGATACTATTGTTACTAGCGATAATTTGACAGAGATTGCTCACCTCAAGAGATACTTGGGTGAGGAATTCAAGATCAAAGATCTTGGACAGCTTGTCACAGTGGAAGTATGTGCTTGACCTTCCTTATGAGAGAGCCATGTTGGGGTGCAAGTAGGCAGATACTCCTATTGAAGTTAACGGTCACTTGAGTAGCAAGGATGGTGATTATATGGATAAGCGGAGGTATCAAAGATTAGTGGGGCATTTGATCTATCTTTCTCATACTCGCCCTGATATAGCATTTGCAGTCAGTCTGGTTAGTCAGTATACGCATGATCCCTACTCGACACATATGGAAGTTGTACTGCTTTTCTCCATTACTTGAAATCTACCTCAGGATGTGGAATCCTTTTTTCTCCTCACAACCACATAAGTGTGGAGGTCTTCACTGATGCTAATTGGGCAGGTTCTCTTAATGACCGCAGGTCTACTATTGGTTATTGCACCTTTGTTAGTGGTAACCTTATTAAATGGTGGAGTAAGAAACACCCTGTGATTGCCTGTTCAAGTGTTGAAGCAAAGTTCCGTACTATGGCTCATGGCATTTGTGAGTTCTTATGGCTTCATGGCCTTCTCACAGATTTGGTTGTCCCTACCATTCTTCCTATGAAGTTTTCTTGTGACAGCAAATCTTCCATTAGCATTACTCATAACCCTGTCCAACTAACATGATCGAACCAAGCAATTGGAGATTGACAGACACTTCATCAAGAGAAACTGGATATGGGTCTTATCACTGTGTCGTTCGTCCCCATATGTGAACAACTGGCTAATGTATTTACTAAAGGTCTTAGTATTAGGATGTTTTATCCTATTATCTGGACGTTGGGCATAATTGATATCTATGAACCAACTTGAGAGGGAGTGTTATAACAATGGGTTTTAGGGGAAGTGTCAATTAGCAAACAGACCCTAAGAGGTTTAATGGTCTTTGTAATTCTCTAAAACTTTCTCTGTTGTTATAAATAAAGAGCCGGTGTCATATTAGACACGAGTCATTACCCCATCCAACATTCATAAACCCCCTTCGAACTGAAGCCTAATTTGTATTCCGACTTACATACCTGACCCTTTGCCTTGTTACTAACAATTTATGGGTGTTGGTGTCCTCCTTATGGACCACAGTGCAAGATTCCGATAATATAACTCAACAGCTCTTGAGTTTGGATTTTAAACCAGGAGTTGCACGGTTGAAAGCAGTATTAAGAACTCTGTGAACTTAAAAATCTGTAAGAATTTACAAAAAAAAAATGTTATTAACTGAATCCAAGCTCCAATATAGTTATTTAATTTAGAGCAAAAGACTTCTGTTTTTTACTCTAATAATCAATGACATGGCACCAATTCATCCAATACTTGCCGATACCAAAAATGTTCCCTCAAATATTTGCTAAGGATTGGGTGGGATCGTCTCAATCCAGATTGGATCAGCATGTCCAATCCATTTGTGATACTGAGTTTTAAGACCTCTTTCCTAGAAGAAAAGGCATTTATATTAGTCCAATCTCATCCATTATAAAGATAAATCCTGAATTGCTATGTCATCCATTCCCCGGTATACGAATGTTCTTCACTCATTCATATGAAATGTTTAAACTAGACTATTTGCCCTTCAACAAAGCAAAATATATGCAGTAACAAGTGCATCTATATCTTATCTATACACAGAAAGAAATGTAAAGTCAAGACTGGAGCAAGAGTCATACAGCTGACCACCCCTCAATGTTTGTGCTTTTCAATATCTGAACAGGCCTGCAGAAGTAAGTCCACCTATTAGAAATTTCTACATTAATAACTTAACAGGTGCAAAGTAGAAAATTCACTTACGTGTCTACTGGGCACAACAGCATACACTCATCCCCTTGAGAAGTTTTGAATACTCTTCTTATTATGCACTCTAATGGCAAATTATTTGTAGAGTCAACCTGCCCATTTGTTTTGTCAGATTTCTCATACTAGAGGAAAACTAAATTTTAAGTAGCAAAAAAAGAAGATTATATACACCTATTTTGTGAATTTACTAGAGCAATGCTTAAAAAATGGATCAGAATCAGCCAATTTGAATTGGAATCAACCGACCCCAGTTCCTATTATGCGCAATTCTCATTTTTTTTTAAAAACCTCTTTTTTCCTTCATTTAGCCAGTAAAATAGCCAAAAATATTGAAATTTACCTCTTGCAGCAAGATCTACAAGACTTTTGAATAAAAAACCACAAAAAAAAAATCTGAGGAAATCCTTTGACCCCCTCATTTGTTTCGGCCTATTTTCTCCTTGAATCTGGGTTATTCCTTGATATAAGATCTTGTTATTTGGTACTTGTTTGAACATTCAATTCACTACTACATTAAGAAGGAATAGGCATGCTGCATACATCTGATAACAAAGTGGCGTGTTTCAGGAAGTGGAGATTTTATGCACAAGCACAACTGATTTACCACCCCTTTCATACAGGAAAAAACATCATTGTTTTCAAAATTACATAGTAACCAGAAGATCGATTGGTAGAATGTATTTGCTTGTACTACATGCAAAGCCCCCTTAGAAGCACCAATTAGTGATGAATCGGTGAGGAAGAAAACAAAACATAAATAAATTAAACTAGAAAATCAGTGTCCTCATGAAGCCGAAGGTGCCTGTGACTGGGACATTGTAATATCATATAAATAATGTATGGCACAGTAGTCCTCAGCCACTTGAAAATCCTGCATCCTCTGTGCAGCTGCAGATCCATTTTCCAAATTAGATGGATTTTGGAAAAGCCATTATTCCTTTTGCCAAGTAAACTAGAAAAATGTTGGATTTTGAAAATCTTACATCCTCTCTCAGTTAGTAGTTTTGAGTAAGTGTGTTTTCTTTCGGCTTGTTACATAGTTATTCAGTGTGAACCAATTCATTTTATTGAGATTACTGTTTTTCTCGTATCATAAAAGAATGTTAGAATTTTCAGCTTTATAAACTTTATTTATCCTTTCCTTTCCACCCCCGTGGAGGAACAGTCATCAGTCGTTTAAAAACAAGAAACATTTTTTTCTTTAATTTTGTTTATCATTATTTAAGTAGTTAAAAAAAAATTAAGAGAGAAAAATAATCCATTAACAAGATCAAAAAAGTTTCAAAAATAGCAGACCCATCAAAAGAGAATAATTTTTTTTTTTTAATGATTATTTGATTGCTTTCCCAGCATAGTTAGTTATCTTTTCTGGTGAGAACTAAACGACTTATGGCTTATTTAAGATTACAATTATAAATATCTTAAAAATATTTCTCAAAAGACAAGCGAGTCTCCTTTGATTGCAATGAAAATATTCTAAGAAACCCCTTCTTAAGGGAGAAGGTTCTTTTGCTGATATTATTACCAGTATTCATTCATACAATGAAATAGTTAATTTTGACAAACAAATAGGGCACACACACTATGATGAATTTATCAAACCAAAATACTAAATTATACAAAATACCCAGAAATATAGAGGTCATAACAGAGTGTTATGGAGTAAGAGAGTAAGAAAACTACTCACAATGGTTGCGATTCGCTTGGAAGAAGCCATAAGCACATTCCCATGATCATCCAACACGAACCCAGCAGGGGGTTTTGGAAGCGGCAACTGTTGATACGGTTGAGACAGAGCGTCTGAATCAGCAGAATCGCCATCACCAGCGTCCACATCCACCGTCTTCGGGGCACTGCCCTTCTTCTTTGGCGGCGCTCGTTGTCGCTTCTTCACCGAGGAACCACTTTGCTGCTTAGCAGCTCCGCATCGAGTGATTCCGAAGCTATTCTTTGTAGAATTGCAGCTACTACTGCCGCAGATTGAGATTGAGATTGAAAGTGAAGTGAAGGGAAGGAATGATTCCTTGAGATTTAAAGAAGAGTTAGGGAGGGTTTCAAGGGGTGAGCGATTGAGAAGCCATGAACGAGCACAGAAGACTTGCGAGCTACTTGTAGGGTATACCATTCTCTCTCTCTCTCTCTCTCTCTCTCTCACTCTCTCACTCTCTTCACTTGGTTTTACAGCTCTGCTACTACGAATGGATCAGTCGGTCAGTGAGACTCGGAGGAACCCAACACAAGCCCATCAACTGTATGCCCGTGACGCAAACTCGTTTCAGATATTTTCCCTGTCTTCCATATTTTTATTTCCAAAACTACCCTTATCCATTTCCTTCTTTTGTCGAAGCAATGAGGGTTTCCAGAACCGATTTGCAACCACGTTTCAGAGCAGGAAGAAAGAAGCAGTGAGGGTTTCACTCACCAAGTTTCATAGCCGGTTTGCAACCGCTAATGGGAGATGAACTGAGAGGGATAAATGAGAGAGAGAAGAGACCGTTTATTAAACGTGTCGGGCTTGAGCCCGGCCCGTTTATAAATGGTCGATAGAAGATAGACCGACTTGGCCCGACCCTTTAATGATTGTAGAATACCTATTTTACCCCCCAAATTAAAGAATAAAAAGTAAAAAGTAAAGACATGTTCACATTTTAAATAATGGTTATATTTGGTATCATTTATTGATTTATTGTCATTTTTTTGGGCTTGTATAAGTGGGCCGGAATATAATAGCACATTTCAAAGAGGGCCCGTTTAAAAACCGGTTAAAGCCCGTTTAACATTAAACATGTCCGTAGCCCGGTTAAGGCCCGACTAAAGCCCATTAAGGTAGCCCGATTATAGCCCGAGACCGACCGACCGAATATAAAGTGTACCATGCCTCAATAACTAAGCCCGATTAGTTAAATGGGCGGACACGGTGTAGCCTTTGAAAGTCTTCAAGCCGAGAAAATGAAGATAAATGAGAGAGAGAATAAGCCAACAGGGGAAAGCATTCATGACCGTTGGATTGCACGAGCCATGTGTCACAAGCCCAAGGGTTCTCCGCCGATCTCCACCATCGATGCTCTCCACATACTTAGGAAGAAGGGAGATTAGGTTTGAAAAGAGTGAAAGACATGAATATGGCTGAAATTATGAAACAAATATGGTGGATTGCATCTCATAGGAAGAACATATGGGTGGAGTGAGTCTACAAAAGGTATCTGCGTAAGGAATTTATTTGGACTGTGAAAGTTACTAGTGAAGCTTCTTGGGTTTGGAGGAAGATTTTGAAGTATAGGGATAAAGTATAAGATGTTATTATGCATATTGTAGGCAATGGAAGATCCACTAAGCTATGGTTGGATAATTGGCACCCAAAATGTATTATTTTTAAGATATTTGGTTGGTTCACTGTTAGGTATGATTCTTGTTTTGTTTCATCTTGCTAGAGTTGAATAAATCTTAAAGAATGGAAAGTGATAGCCTACTCCAGCTACAACTTCTAAACTCAGTGAAGCTTGGGGAAGTCTTCAAAATATCCCTATACTTCATTATGATGAGGAAGACTTAGTGGTGTGAAAATGAGATCCTTCAGGAATCTTTACTACCGAATCAGCTTGGGAGATGGTGAAGATGAAAGAGATGAAGGTTACTTGGAAGAGATCTATTTGGTTCAAAGGCAACATCCCAAGGCATTCATTCACTACATGGAGATGTTTAGTAGACGTTGTTCCAACAAATGACCACCTCATCAAAAGGATAATGGATATTAACCCTCAATGCATTTTCTATTGAGCAAGCATGAAAAGTAGAAATCATTTATTTTTGAATGTCAGTTTACTTATGCTTTTATAGGGAAAGGTATCTCTTTTATGCATTCAAAATGGGAAAAAATCAAATAGTGTCATGGAAATTACATTGTGGGTTAAAAATAAATTTAATGAAAGTGATCCTTTAAAAGTAGTGGGGAGTTTAGCTTTCTGTGCTACAGTACAACACATTTTGTAAGAAAGAAATTTCAGGATCTTCAAATCAAAAAATTGAACCACTTCACAGATTATTGATGCCATAATTTCAAAAGTTAAGCTAAAATGTTCATTTTTTAGATTTATGGTTGAATGCAATCCTAGGAACCAGTTCTTAGTAACAACTTGGGGAATTAAAATCACTTAGAAAGCAGTGATTCCTAGAGCCTGTTGCTGGTTTCAGCCACTAGAGAATATGATAGCATCACATTGTGATGGTTCCCTTATACATGATAGAGCATCATATGGAGGGCTGATAAGAGATAAGGGCTATATTTAGAGGAGTCACCATTTGTGTTGAAAAGAATATCATGGAGGTGTCCATTTGGTCATATTCAAAATTGACTATTGATATTTTAAATGGTGTGATAGAAGGACCTTGGCAAACTAGAGTTATTAAAAGTGAAATTCTGAATAGGTCAAAACCACAAGCAAGGAAGAAGTTCAAGCATGTTTGGAGGGGGATAAATAAACCAGCTGATTTTATGGCATCATATGCAACAGGCCAAGGAGAGACTATTATTCAAGCTCAAGATTTTCTAGATGAGCTGAATAATTTGATAAGAGATGATTCGGAGTTTAAAATCTACTATAGATTATAATCTTTGATTTTGATTCCCATTTGTAATGCAGGGCCTGTTCTGCTTGGTTTCAAAGGGTTTATTTTCCTTTCTTTTGGTATGTCCAGAGAAGGAGATTAAGGCTATCTTACTCTATATATTATTTTATTCTTAATACATACACATCACTTATCAAAAAGAAGATGCTCTCTACAGACGATGTTTTCCCCTTCTGTGTTAGCCCATCTCCTATAAGCTTTTTTGTCTACTTTCTCCCATCAAATATAATAAAATAAAATAAAACTTGCAAAAATAATATTTTTTTTTGTGAAAATGGATTATTGAAAAATAGTGATTGAAGAAAGCTGTTGATCCAATTGATTAATGCTTTACCGTAGTGTACAGGCTTCCAAGAGGTCACAAACAAGAACAACACTAAACACTATACACTAAACAGCATTAACAGTACTAACAATGCATAAACGCATGGGAGACCACCTCTCTCAATCTTCTTATGCCCCACCCATCTCAGGTAAGGGTGTTAATCGGTTCGGATTTGGTTTAAATGGTTCGGTTTGGTTTGGTTCGATTTACATATATTTTGGTTGAAACCATAACTGCACCATTTATTAAACGGTTATACTTTCTTAAACCGTAACCATGTAGTAAATGATTTTGATTTCCACGGTTTTTAAATAGTTTCGATTTTACGATTTTAAACGGTTTCGATTTCGATTTATTCCATACGGTTTCTAGACTTTTAGCAATCGGTTTACTATTTATTTGCATGTTTACTAAAATTTGCTTTTGGTGATAATTCAATCTTTAGAATGTGAAATGCAAACCATTATGTGTTTGTTAAAACAATCAAACAACTAAGCAAAAAAAAATATTTTGATAAAAAATAGTCTCTAGCGCATCTAACAAGTCAGTAAGTAATGCTTACAACAGAGATTTTTTTTATTCTCCCCCCTTAAATAATGTGTTATAATATTGAAAAATATATATTTAATATGCTATGGTATAAGCAAAAATTGCATTTTTATCAGTATATATTCTACTTAGTGCGTTGGATTAATTTAATCGGCATTCCAAACAATGACCAAATTACCTCTAGAATCACTTACAGGCTTGTAGCACTCAATCTTTGAATTAAAAGAGATATTAATGATATTTTGCAATCACCTTATTTAATCTTTAAACAGGTTAATCAGATCGATTTTGATGGTTTAACGGTTCGATTTTCACGATTTCAATTCGGTATGAAACCACAGGTTAAACAGCTCGGTTCGGTTTCAACCCATTTAGCTAATTGGCCTGAAACTTGAAACCATAATTGAACCATTTACTAAACGGTTTTGTGGTTTTGATGTAAACAACTCGATTCAATTTCAGTAAACGGTTTCGATTTCAAAGGTTTCAAATTTACATCCTTAATCTCAGGTAGTTTTCTTGTTCATGTTTTTCATATGAAACCTCCAAAACAAGAAATAAGCCAAGGCAAACCCAACCAAAACATACACCCAAACAGTCCCTTCATTATTCACACTAGGCCATTCTATCTCTTCTATGCTAAACTCCTCCACATCCATGTTCCCAGCTATACCCTTATCCAGCCTCCCATATACCACATAAGCCCTATCGTCCTCTCTCACAGTAACCGTAGTTGGGTACCTTTCCTCATCAAGGCCAATTTCGTCATAAACCTCAGCCTCACCCCAACCATCCTTACTTTTGAGCAACCACGCCGTCTTCTGCGACACAACCACCACAGCGCCGTCACTTCTAACCGCGATCCCGTCATTCCCACCCATTAAGTCCTTCTCTATCTTCACCACCGACGCCGTCCCGTTAACGGCGTCAACTTTGAACAGTTTTCCGGTGTTACATTGGCCCACCAGTAGATACCCTTCGCTGACGTAAGCAATGCCGTTCAGGCCAAAGGCCGCGTAGGGTGTGTCGGGGTATATGTATTGGGATGTGAGGACCTTATCTCTTGATAAGATGGATGGTTCTCCGGCGACGTTGACTTTCCAGATGAAGTTGCCGATGGAGTTGGTGACGTAAGCGTTGCCGGCGTGATCGATAGTGACGTCGTTAGGGTGGAGGTGGTGGGGTCGGTGAGGTGTGCGAGGAAGAGACGTTGGCGCGTGCGGAGGTCGTAGGAACCAAGGGCGTTGAAGATGGGAAGAGGGTCCATGGCGTGGATAACGGCAAGGAGACGGTGGTTGACTGAGTCGATGGCGAGGCCGAGGATGGCAACGTAAGGGGGAAGGTCTGTGTCGAAGATAAGTGTTTCGACGGTGCCGGTGCCGGAGACGGCTTTGATGGATCGTTCATGGAGAGAGCCCACGAGGAAGTGTTGGGATATTGGGTCCCACGCGATGCCTTCCGGGAACAGATTTGGTGACCGGAAGTTGATGATGTGGCGGCCGCTGGTGACCGTTAGATGCACAGATATAAAGAAGAAGACGGGGAAGAGCTTGATGAATAGGGCGAAGGTCATCTCTCTGTATCTTCCCTTCCCTGAGAATCGGAGCTGGAGTCTGGAGATGGTTTGAGGCTTTGAGGCTTTGAGGCTTTGAGCCTTTGAGTGCACATGGTGCCTCGCTAGTCCTATCGCAATATGGTGGGTTCGTTGATTAATAACATCATGATTTTTTTAAGGCAATTTGATCCACATCAAATGGTTATAAACTCGTTATTGTTTTCCTTGATAAGGAAAATCCTACACATGTTTTATGGATTGGTTCCCAATATCAGGTGGCATCATATCCCCCAAAGGTGTGATTGGGGTCATACGATCATATAAGAAGAAGAGAAAGAGTATCTAGGGGTATTTATGACAATAAATATGCTACAATTGGTACAGCAATACCGTTGGATCTATTTTCTTCTATTGACATTATGGGGTGAAAGGTGAATCACGTGCAATCATTTTCCCCTCTTACATAGGTCCATCTGATAATCTTCGAGCAGCCCAATAAGGAGTCCCCAACTTCCAAGAAAAAAACTATAAAAAAGAAAAGATTTCTTTGGATGAGAGATGGAGGGATAACGGATAGAATATTTAATGTCAATTGGATTGCCCTTGAAAATTTTTAAAAACAAATTTGCTGTCGTTGGCAACTTAAAAAAAAAAAAAAAATCAATAGATAGACCAAGGGTTGCAAGTTGCAACAGGATTGGGTTGGGGCGGGATTTAAGGTTGTGTTTGGTAACGATTTATTGGAAAGTTTATGGAGTTTTTTCGTTTTATTGGGACAAAAAAAAAACAGAATAAAACGTTTGGTGCATCATAAACGAGTTTTTATTTTTTTAGAACAAAAAGTGAAAAATATAACAGTAGAAACTGGAATTGACGAAACGACAAATAGTTGTTCTGTCTTCTTAGTTTTGTTCCAAATAAAATAAAAAATGAACTATTTGGGGGATTATAGGGATATCGTTTCCGATAAACTTCTCTTCTGCCCTAGCTCTTCATTTTTCACAATTTCGCGCACAGAGAGGAGAGAATACTTGCGTTTTGAAACCATTCCAGAAACATATTCACCAAACATTATTTTTTCATTTAAAAACGGTGTTTTGGCACAGAAACTGAAATTTTCGTTTTTGACACGAAACGTCGTTTCTGTTACTAAACGCAGCCAAACCCCTGTCCTAACTCTGAGTCACTTTAGTTGGGCTTACATTCGGCCTAGCCCAGACTCAGGACCTAAAAGATTCAACCCTAACTTGTCCATCCTTATGGTCGGGCTGAGCTAACTCTGATTGACTTTAACCACGAGGAGGGGGAAGGGAGATATAAGGACTGAATTAGGCCATGGAGAAGATGAAAGAAGATGGGGTTGGGCTCAACCCTAGCCTGACCCTAACTAAGGGCCAGATTTTTCTCACCTTGACCCGCTCTTAGGGCCAAGGTATCTCAGCCCAAGCCTTGTCTGGGCTTAGGGTAGGCTTGGGTCGACAAGGTCAAATTTGCACCCCCTTGATAGACCAATTTGCTCTCCGTACATAATTGAAAAAATCAAAATTTTCAACTCGATTCATTCTTTTTCAAAACCGAATAATGATATAGGCAAGTTAAACTAGATTAGGTCAAGTCTTTTTTTTTTTTAAATTGAAAAAAAGTAGGCACGTTGTTGGGGTGCCCATCCTATGTCAAGCTCTCTCCATCCACTTTGGAAATAACCCCCAGGATCCTCCCATCCAGCCATCCATTGGTTGAGCCACAAGCTTTAGGAAAGCTAGCGGCATGCCCAACCTCCACCCTAAAGCCACTTGCATACCACAAGTTAGCACATGTTGTGTCTATCTCTCTCTTTCTCCTTTTGAAATGATCCCCTATCCCTCTTGTATGATACCCCCGTCTTGTACCCCCATTGATGCCGCCCATTGGGGAGGCAGTGTGCCTATCCCTGCCTTAATTAAAAATACTTAACAATTGCAATCATTTTAGATAAAACCTTCATAATATGTAATGCTATACTAGCTTTTTTTTTTTTTAAATGAAAATTGTAGTGTTTTATTAATTTATTGAAAATTTACAGTGCCAACCCCTAGAGAATGCCACTATTAAAGAAACTCCCTACATTATTCCAAACTATGCTCACACCCCCTACCGTCAATCTCTATTACGGAATATATCTTAAATGCTGACATCAGCTGATATATATTTTTTAAAATACTAAAATACCCTTAGAAAAAGTGAAGTACCTAACATACCCTCTCTTAATCCCCTAACCCTATTACCACTGAGCTCCATTGAATAGGGCGGGCTGGTCTGCCCAAGGTCACAGAAAGCAGGTAGGGGCAAGGGGATTGCTGGCCATGAGCAACTGCAACTGGTTGCGCTAAAAGCTCGGCCAGTGGATCTGTGGAAGGAATGATCAATTAACAGGTCTCTCTCTCTCTCTCTCTCTCTCTCTCTCTCTCTCTCACACACACACACACACACACACACACACACACACACACACACATCGATGTCTTCCATGTCTGCAATAAAATCGAGTGCAGAGAGAGAACCTATAGAAGAAGGGGTAGAAGAAAGAAACAGAGGAAGAAGTAGAGGGAGAAGGTGAGGATCAACAGATATGTCAAAAGGGACCCACACCGGCACTGAGATCATTACCAACCAGAACCAATACCACAACAGAGGGACGATGACCCTTTACACATCTCTCGCAGGGATAGCGATTGGAGGCCAGCTTTTGTGTGTGATGGGGTTTAGCTTTGCTACTTCGGCTACCATATTTCTTATAAGCTCTCTGTTGCTCTTCATCTTCAATCCTCTCTTGATCTCCGCAGCGTTTGTCATGTGATTGCCATGGCAGGCTTCGTTGCTACAGTCACTTTGGGTTTAGCTAGAGTTTGGACTTTCCGTTTGATAATTTGAGGGAAAAGCAAGACTAATATTTTCAAACCCGAACCCGGATCCTCATCCAACATTGGTGTGAATCCCGAGATTGTGTCCACAAAAAGTTTGAAACGGTCAGTGGATGGTGGGACGATAAAGAAGGAGGTGATGATGTGACAGAGGAGGAGGTTACGCCGGTGACGGAGTCAAGGCAGAGAGGGAAGGAGGGGAAAGGAGAGGATTTTGGTGGGCATTTGCAGTACAAGGTGCATGCAAGCTCAAGCTTTTTCTTGATCATCAGAATCACAATCGGAATCAAAACCGACAACGGCACCCTCATTGTTTCCAATTTTTTTCTTGAAATCGGAAGCAGAATCAAAATACAAGGAAGGGTTAGGTTGTTCGTGGATTGTGTTTGTGTGGCAAAAAGATAAGAGGATGGGATTTTGGGTCATGTGCTTTAGTCAAAAGGATAAAACTGTCATTTCAAATCCTCACTTAATAGATACTGACAGTAAAGGGTGTGAGCATAATATGGAATAATGAAGAGTGTCTTCCTAATGGCATTCTTTAGGGGGTGGCACTATAAATTTTCCTTTATTTATTTGTTTTGGTTGAAGCGTTTTATAAAACCATGTGTACTGTGTAGATTTTTTTGAATTAGAAAGTGGTTATTAGTGATGATATTATTTAACTGTTGCTGAATGCGTTGAAACGATTACACTTTTAGTGGTAGTAAACTATTACAATTGCAAACCCAAGGGGGGTAGCACAGTTGGTGAACAACGAAATTTGTACGAGCCATAAACTCGAACGTCCTAAGTTCGACTCCCACTAGGCACACCTTGGGCCATTCACACAGGGGTATTTAGTGCTCTTCATTGCTTTCAGTGAAAGTATTAGGGAAAGAGAATGCTACCAGATAGTCTCAATTCCACTTCCCTATGTATTTGGATGTATGTAATACAATCAGGTAGTATTCTTTCTCCCAAAAAATTAGTACGACTGTTAAAACTCCTCTTTAAAAGTACAATATGTGATTTACCCAAAAAAAGTAATGTCATATGTGAGCCCTTGCTACTATATAAATATATATATATATATATATATATATACACACACATGATTGTAGCAACCATTTAGTGGCAGAAAATTCTTATAGCTACTATAACCCTACTTGCACCAGAAAAAGATAAAATAAAATAAAACCCTGCTTTCAAACTAAATATTAAACCCAAGTAGTGGAAAACTAAAGGCTCCACAAAAGCATGGGCTTTGTTAGTTTTCCTTGTAATATTCATTTGGTACCATGTGTGTGGCACACACAATTAGCAGTTCCTTCAGAAAATTTACTGCACTAATCAAGGATAAAAATGTCAAAAAATAAGCTTGTCAAGGTTATCCGTCGAGCAGGTATATTACGATATGTGTATAACTATATTTTCATTGATAAAGATGCTTATAGATGAGGAGGGGATCCCATTTGATATAGTTATACAAACTTTGGGAAACTCAACCTCTTCAAGTTAACGGATGACACCAATGGAGGCACGGGATAGGGAATCATATAGCAGAAGTGAGGTTTATTTCAAGTGGGGGAGATGATACAGAGAGACACAATATGTGCTAGCTTACGGCATGCAGGTGATGCACCCTTCAAATTCAATTTCAAACTCAAACGATCACTCCATATAAAATAAACATCCCAATGAAAGAATTAAGGGAGGAAAAATCTTAGCAATCTGACGTAGGAGACGCTCAAACACAACCCTTATTTTTCAAGGGGTCAAGGTGTTCTCTATGCCAGACTGACAAGGTTCTTTTTCCCAAAAATTAATTAAAATTACCACAATAACAAAGCAAAAGTATTAATCAATTTGCAATCGACCAAGGCCAATTTTATGTCCAAAAAATGGCAACTGAACTCCACAAAGGGAAGAGCTTCTAGCTCTGTGGCATGTAACTAGGCAGTTGGGAGTCTTCTAACGTAAGTCCATGAAAGATTGTTGTTAAATTCTCTCCCTACCTTCTTAGAATATAGTAATAGTATGTTATAAAATAATAATAAGTATGATCCAATAAACTCCTTGTTGGCCCCTCGTGGGCCCCTATTTAGCCCCTAGTGGGCCCCTATTTAGCCCCTAGTGGGCCTCTATCTGCCCAATGTAAATCATCTTGTAATAATTAAAAAAAGAAGTCGATCTACTAAAGCTTGAAAAGATGGTCAAGACGGTGATCATTCGTATTAGGTATAATCCTTAAAAATAATAATTTTTTTAAAAATAAAAATAATATTTTTCTCCTACAAAAATGTTATCTACTACCCAAAAGAAAATGGTATCTTTGTAAAGTGCTATACATGTATTGCAAATGTTCAGACCTTACTAGAGAAGAAATAATTGAATATCTAAGGAAGAAAGAATGCTATCATTCTCTTGCGCCGTTCTTTCTCCCAATATTTAATAAGCATTGATGCATGGAAGGTAGGACGGTCGACTTGCACAAGTTTTTAACATGTGCAAAATGGCCACACATACTCAAAAACTCTTGCAATATATAGTCATATAAGAATTTATTTTCTAGAAGCCATTTCTTGCCCCTTCTTTACAAAATAAATTAATCAATCTGTTCAGTTTTAATTATTTGATTCATTTTGTTTCAGTTCAAGATACAAACTATAAAATATAAAAAAAATTTGAATTAAACCTTCGTACACATTTCAAAGCCAAAAATCAATCCGACTCAATTTGATTTCAGTTTTATTCGATTTAGGTCCTATTTTAGCATTCATAAATCACCCACAAAGATCTACACTCCCCCCCC